>NC_089593.1:55365994-55692647 GCF_019320115.1 Miscanthus floridulus
AAGTTAATGATTTTGCATGTTTCTTTGTTCCTCAGGTTCACCTGGTGAACCTCTACTACCCTTATGCTAAGCATGTAGGGGTTCCTAATCCTTTTGGTAATCAGATTCAACTAACTTCATTGGGGAAGGTTCTCAAAACCGAGTCTAATGGATATGATGTTAATCAGAGGAAAAATGTTATTATTTGAGGAGTCCTTTCTGTAACGGTCATCTTTGCAGAGTACATGCCACCTATGTACATTGGTGGCAAAGCTAACCCATTTGTGGTCCTGTGCTTAAAGAGGTGAGAAACCAAAAAGAAGACAAGGGTTATTGTCTTTCCCAATCTCAGAGTTATGTATGTCCATATATTTTTTTTCAAGGCTCTCATAATTCAGTATTATTGCAGGTTGTGACAGTCACGCTAAATCCAATATGGAACCAGACATTTGATTCATTGTACAAGATGCACTGCATGATTTGCTCATGGTGGAATTATGTGACCATGATACATTTGGAAAGGTGTGCATTCTGTCTCTTGCATATTGTTTGTTCATTTGAAATCTAAAACTTCCTACCTTGATTCTTTGTGGCTTCGTGACATTACTTCCGATTTGTCCCTGTGTTATTCTTTATAAGTTTTTTTCCATTTCGTCGGCTTGACCAGATAAACATTCTGGTTTAACAAGTTAGAGAAAAACTGTGCGAGAGGCTAACCGAGTGGCACAGCTAGGTTTTTGATTGCTGTATGCAAGATTCTCTTGTTTCACAATTTCAATGGTACCTAAACACAATAATATATTATTATAAATAGCTGAATACTTTAATAACATTAGACCAATGAGTTTAATAATAATCTTGCAGTAACCAAATCTGTAATCAAACCTGTGTTGTTTGCAATCAGCATGCTTGGATTAGGATGACGTTGTTAGTTAACATCGACCTTAGCCCTTAACTTTGCACGATAGTTACGGTGATATTCCCGAATTTTAGCCCGTCTTTCTGTGTCTGCGTCTTTATCATTACATTGTACACCAGTATGTTCTGTTTCACATTTCAGTGTGTTTTGCCTCAAATATATAACATTTAATAGTACTGCAGTAATATTTTAAATTTGTAATCAAACTTGTGTTGTTTGCTATCATCATGTTTGGATTAGGATGATGTTCTTCATTAGCACTGGCCTTAGCTCTTAACTTTGCACGATAGTTACGTTGATATTCCTGATTTCTAGCCCGTCTTTCTGCCTCTTTATCATTAGACTGCACACCAGTACGTTCTGTTGCACATTACAATTAATTCTATTACACATTTATAACATGTAATAGTATTGTAGTAACATAATTAACATAAGTTTAAATAAAACCTGGTTGCTTCGCTATTATCATGCTAGGATCAGGGTGTTCTTTTTGGCTATTAACAGCCTTAGCCCGTAACCGTGCACGATAGTTACGCTGATATTCTCGGCTTCTAGCCCGTCTTTCAACATCTTTATCACAAGTCATTACGTTTCCTTTTATATCCTATTGAATTTCTATTCACCAAGCCGACTTCATCCTCTAACAAATATACAAAAATGTTATTTGATTTGGAAATAAAAAATCCACGTAGACTGATTTTTAAAAAACAAATAACATATCACCTTGAACATTGCCATCTTGTCTTGTGGTCGAAGCCATAACGAGGTTTAGGTTGTCATGTTTATATTAATATGGAGCACTGCAAACAAGGAATTTTAAAGCAATGGTGAAACAAAAAATTTAAGATAAAGGCATTTAAGCAATTCAGGATGTGAACAGACAGGCAGGACAGGAGGCGCAGGTGGGTAGAATTTAGTCTCGGGTAGAATTTTGTCTCGGTGAAAGACGCCATGATCGTTCGGGAGTGGGTGCGTGCGGGTATAAAATTGTCTCGGTGAAAAAAAAAACAACGCCGGCAATGGAATTGTATGGCAGGAACGCAAAAATCTTACGTTTTTGTAAGATGTGGCCCACTTGTTAGGAGGTAATGACATTTATTATCCCTTAGATCAAGATCTCAAATCACATCTAAGGGTTAAAACATAGGGTGGGTAGGAATTTTCAGGTAACAGGTATTTTTCAATTCTTTCGCTCTTTTTAGTATATATAGATTAGTATAGCATATTTGGACTGAAAATAGAAAAAGAAAAAAGAAATAAACATTGGGCCGCATCGGCACAGCCGGCCGTCCGCTTCCCAAGCTATCTCATGGCAGCCTTCGCGTCCTCCCTCCTTGCAGTCGCCGCATCCTCATCCTGCGCGGCCATCTCTCCCCAGCTGCCTCGTGGAGCTCCGGCCCCGCCTCCGTCCCCTCGCCGTCGCGTCAGCTATTCCCTCCACGCTTCCCCTGCGAGGCGCCATCGGATGGCTTCATAGCCAGCGCCGCTCATGCAGCCTACGGCGGAGTCCAGGGTCTCCACGGTAGTGGATGTCGACCTCGGCAACCATAGCTATCTGATCTACATTGGCGCAGGCTTCCAAGATGAGCCAGACCTGCTGCAAAGGTAGTCAAATTATAATTTTTTTCTCGACTGTTAAGTGTATGATCCTTATTTCTGTTTGCGCAGGCATGTTCATGGTAAGAGATGGCCGAGCTCACCACCAACTATGGCTATATAGGTAGTTTACTTCTGAAACTTTTGGTAGTTCACTTCTAAAATATTTTCTTACGGTAACAATGCAGGTCCATGAGCCCATGGGTAACCTTTGGACATTCTGCTGTTCCTGAAACCAATCAATTGTAGTGTTGCCTTCTCCGGTTCGCCTAAACGGTTCATAAATATTTAATTCTCTCAGATTTTTCTGTAGTTAATTTCCTGGTAGCTAAGTTAGCCTTTTCCTGGTAGTTTCAGTTTGCTGTAGCCTTCCTACCTTGCTTGTGCAACTTAAGTAGTAGTAGTTCAGTTGCATTTTTCCAGTGCAGAAGTTTCCGAAATGTAGCCTCTATTGCTAGCTATTTCAATTCTTCTCAAGTGTATTAAGCGCCATGCTTCTAAATCCTGTGTTTGGTCTTTGATTTTTCAGGCTACCGGAAGCAGAACTAGTAGCGCAGAGAAGAGGGCAAATGTATTTGTTCGAACCTATCCTTTTTTGTTTTTAGGGCTGGATGACAACTTTATGTAAAGCTGGATGAAAACTTGTGTATGTGATGCTAGATGAAAACTTGTATGTAATTGAAAATGAGCTGATATATGGGCTGTATGTTGTATGTGCCATAATAATCGGCTGAAAAAAATAAATTGAAAAATATGCTGAAACAGGATGTAAATGGGCTAAAAACATGTTGCAAATGGGCTAAAAACAGGCTAAAAAAGTGGCCCATCTTTCATATTGGGCTGGGATGCCCACGTAAGCATCTATGATGATTGTTTTTTTTAGAATTACATAGTACAATGTCGACGCCCACAACACGAACGCACACTCACACCTATGAATACACGTACGTAAACCCTACCCCTATGAGCACCTCCGAAGTACTGAGCCGGCAGATCTCGAGATTCACGAAGTCACCACAGGTGCCTTGCTGTCGACGGAGACGTCGCCTACCCCTGAAAGCATAGCGATGTTAAAGCCTAGAATAAATCCAGGAAAATACGAGCATCCGTGCCAAGTCGAGGACTTGAACCTAGGTGGGCAGGTTCTACCACAAGGAACCCAACCAACTTATCTATGATGATTGGTGATGTGGAAATTTATCCATGACGGTTATTTTTTGTCACAGGAAATGGGTTTGGGCTGGGCTAACTAGGCCTCGGGCTCTACAGTGACGGTTTAAAACCGTCACCGATTCTCTTAATCCGTGATAGTTTTCAATAAACCGTCACAGGGGTTAATCCATGACGCTCAATCCATAATGATGTCTGAAACCATGACAGATGTTGCATAGTGACGGTTTTTTGGTGATTGGTGACGGAAATTTTCCATCATAGATCAGCAGGATTCTTGTAGTGTTAATTAAAAAAACTCTTAGGTGTCATGGTCTCTTCACTGGGTTTCGCCACCTTCGTTATATATTAAGGTGGCTTAGTACAACAAATAAAAGTTTCTAGAGTTCATAACAATAACCCTAGGTTAGTCCTTTTACGTGAAGCGGTGACAAAACTGTACGTGGGTTAGTGGGAGTGTACGGTCTACTCATCATGTATAGTGGATGTGAGTCATTTAGACTATGAGACAATACAAAGACCAAACATTTTCGAAGTGTAGAGTTGATATGAACCATTTAGATCCTGTGGCATTAGAAAGATTAATTATTTCTAACACACGGTGTTGATGGGGTTCTAATATGGTAAGACAAGTCAATAATTTTTATACAAATCTGGCAAAAGAGTTGGCGATTATATTAAAATGATGAAGAATCCAGACAGGGTAATACAACATAGCAACAATAACTGGAAAAGGCCACATACAACAACAACTGGTTCATTCAGGACAAGCCAACGATAAATTTACTTTAGCAATTACAGATATCTTTTCATGTACTCGTCCATGCAGGTATACTGAACCTCTGGGTACAACAAAGTATGGTTCATTCAGGACAAGCCAACAATAAGTTTACTTTAGCAGTTACAGATATCTTTTCATGCACATATACTGGACCCTTTGCGCACAACAGAGTATGGTTTATTCAGGACAAGCACTACTGGAAACGCGTGCTTTGCCGAGGGCCTGAGGCTTTGCCGAGGGCCAAATCTCAGACACTCGGCAAAGACACTCTTTGCCGAGGGCCAGCCACAGGAGCCCTCGGCAAAGAACGGCCCTCGGCAAAGAGGCCTTTGCCGAGGGTTCGGCCCTCGGCAAAGACAGGCCCACGGCAAATCAAATCTTTGCCGAGGGCCGCGGCCCTCGGCAAAGATGCCCTCGGCAAATTAGGCCCGTTGGGTCACGGCAGCCATTCCCGTCAAGCTTTGCCGAGGGCTACCCGTTAGGCCCTCGGCAAAGGTTTTTTTTTTCTGTGAAACCAGTTTTTTGGCAAATTTTTTTTTTTTAAAAGTCTTTGCCGAGGGCCCTAGACCAGGCCCTCGGCAAAGATTTTTTTTTTGAACCAGTTTTTCGGCCAAATTTTTTTTTTATAAATCGTCTTTGCCGAGGGCCCGAGGCGAGACCCTCGGCAAAGAAGCCCTTTGCCGAGGGCCAGGCTAGGCCCTCGGCAAAGATATTTTTTTTTGGTTTTTTTAGCCCAGTTTTTTTGTGGTGCTACAATACATTGTTTTGAACTCAATTTTAAAATTTGGGCCAATTTTAACTTTTTTTTGTATATTTCCTTAATTTATTTCGTTTCTTTGATTTTTTTTCGAATATGTCAAATTTGAACTGCAGGTGCATGGAATATTGCAATGTAGTGTTTCAAAAAATGTTATTCATGTTAATTGGTGCATGTTGAGTCCCTATCCACGAACTCGCATCAAATTTCGCGCATCTTCTTCGCGTAACATGACGACCGACTTGCCGGAAAAGTGTTTTAAAATTATATAAAATCCATACGAAGTCCGAAAATCACGAAACTTGGCGAGATGTCATGTTATCGCATGTGTAGGCTGTGGTAAAAAATTGAGAAGGTTTTGAGAGAGTTGCGACGTCGGATGCCTGAAACCAAGCCTACACATACGATAACATGACATCTCGCCAAGTTTCGTGATTTTCGAACTTCGTATGGATTTTATATAATTTTAAAACACTTTTCCGGCAAGTCGGTCGTCATGTTACGCGAAGAAGATGCGCGAAATTTGATGCGAGTTCGTGGATAGGGACTCAACATGCACCAATTAACATGAATAACATTTTTTGAAACACTACATTGCAATATTCCATGCACCTGCAGTTCAAATTTGACATATTTGAAAAAAATCAAAGAAAAGAAATAAATTAAGGAAATATATCAAAAAAAGTTAAAATTGGCCCAAATTTTAAAATTAAATTTTAAATAAAGTATTATAGCCCCACAAAAAAACTGGGTCAAAAAAACCAAAAAAAAATTACAGAGGGCTCTTTGCCGAGGGCCTGGCCCGTGGCCCTCGGCAAAGAATTTTTTTAAAAAAAATAAAAAAATCTTTGCCGAGGGTCCCTGGATCTGGGCCCTCGGCAAAGGGCCGAAACCTAAATCGGGCCGCAGCCTGTCAAAAAAAATCCCGATCGAAACCACATCTCCCTCCCCACGCGCCCGCTCGCGGCCGGCCCCCGCGCCTCCACCGCCGCCGCCGCGCACCCCGCCGCCCCACGCGCCCCACCACCGCGCGCGCACCCCGGCCGCCCGGCGCCTTCACCACCGCCGCCGCGCACCCCGCCGCAGCGCGCCCGGCCGCCCGCGCGCCCCACCGCCGCGCGTGCACCCCGGCAGCCCCGAGCCCGACCGCCCCGCACGCCCGACCGCCACGGGCGCACCCCGGCCGCCCCGCGCCTCCACCACCGCCGCCACGCACCCCGCCACCGCGCGCCCGCCGCTGCGCGCCCGGCCGCCCCGCGCGCCCCACCGCCGCGCGTGCACCCCGGTCGCCCAGCGCCTCCACCACCACCGCCGCGCCCGCCACTGCGCGCCTGGCCACCCCGCGCGCCTGGCCACCCCACGTGCCCCACCGCCCCGCGCTTGGCCGCCCAGCGCGCCCCACCGCCCCACCACACCCAGTGGCGGCCGAGGTCGCGCCCTGCCTCCCTTCCCCGTCTCCGTCGAGCAAGGGGAGGTCGGCCGCCCCGGCCGGCCCTTCGGCGGCCCCCACTCGCCGGCCTTCCCGCCCCGACCCCAGCCCCCAGGCCGCCCCCGTCGCCGGCTACTGTTGGAGGGGAGGAGGCAGAGGGTGAAGTTGGAGGAAGAAGAGAAGGAGACGAGAAGGAGAAAGGGGAAGAAAAGGAGAAGAAGAGGAGAAGGAGGAAGGGGAAGAGAAGGAGAAGAAGAGGAAAAGGAGAGAAGAAAGGGAAGAGGGGGAGAGGAGTACTCCAACGCCGCTCGACCTCGCCGGAGAAGAAAGTGACCCCCGCACCGCGACGCCCGACTCCACCGCAACCCTAGGTAAAACTCTCGTTGTCAGCCTTCGTGCCGTATGTGGTTGTGTGGGCCTTCGTGCCGTAGGTTGATATGAGGGCCTTCATGCCATAAGTTGATATGAGGGCCTTCGTGCCGTTGTGGTTGTCGGTAGGTTTTGGAAAAATCCCCGTGCAGGGGAGGTGCTGCCGAAATTTTGAACAAACAATAACCTATTGTCTTTTTATGCAGGAGAAGAGTACGTCAGAGGGGACCCGGAGGACCCCAATTGTCTTCGTCGACGTCGTGGTTCTGCCTGCACTACGTCGCCTCGCCACTGCGTCGATTCGCCACTGCCCCGCTAGCCTTACTTCACCGACACCCTAGGTATAAATAACCTCTTTTTCTGCATGTCTGTCGTAGCCCGCGCGTAACCCAGTTAGGCGTCTCCCATCCGAAAGAGATACGGTCATAGGTATGCGGATCTTTGCGTATTTGCGACCGTATCTGTTTTGGATTGTCCATGTTTTTTGGACAGCCCGTGGATGCGTAGATGGGTTAGTTTCCATGGTCCGCTCCGGTCCGAGAAGGAGTTTCGGCAACACCTCCCTGTTGTTCTCCAGATACACACTCTCCCTTGTAGGACGTGTATCGGGAGAACAGTGAGGAGGTGCTGCCAAAATTCTGTCTCGGAGAGGAGCGGAGCATGGAAACTGATCTCATCTATGCATCCGCGGGTGGGATTAGGACCTATCCTCACCTATTAGACAGTAGGAACACCGCGTAGATGCAATTGATGGTCACAATACTCTATGATGTAAATGTTAAAGGATGGAGGACCGTCAGTGGATGTACACAGGCTGGAGAAGCGGGAGTGACTATGACTATGAATGGGTGAAGGGGATAGATGGTTTCTTGAAACATGCATTTGGCCCAAGAGCAGGAGGACATTCTCTAGTTTGGTGTCCCTGCAGCAAATGTGACAACAGGAGAAAAGTAGACAAGAAGACCATGGGTAGACATCTTGTGTTCAATGGTTATACGCCTGGCTACCAGTAGTGGATCTACCATGGTGAAGCAGATCATATAAGAGCGGAGGTGGTGAGACCATGCCTCGAGGCTTTTGATGATGATGCCGGGGTAGCAGACATGCTAGATGACGCCCACCAAGCTCACTTCGCTGAACGACGTGAGAAGGAGGAGATGGAGGAATCCGCAAAGGACTTCTACAAAATGTTGGACTCGGCACAGAAACCCCTTCACGAGCATACAATGATTTCTCAGCTGGATGCGATTGGACGCGTAATGGGGTTGAAGGCTGAGTTAAACCTGAGTCGAGAAGGCTTCGATAAGATGTTGGCCGTGTTTGGCACCATGCTACCGGAGAAGCACACTTTGCCGACAAACTTGTACAAGGCAGAGAAACTCCTTCGTATGCTTAAGATGCCATATGACAAGATACATGTTTGTCCGAAGGGGTGCGTCCTATTTAGGAAAGAACACAAGGATGCAAATTACTGTCCGAAGTGTAAATCCTCCAGGTACCTGGAGGTAAACTCTGGTGATGGTCAGAAGAAGCAGCTTCTGATCCCCACGAGAGTGCTATGGCACCTTCCTTTCCTACCGAGGATCCAACGGCTATTCATGACTGAGGAATCCGTGAAACATATGACATGGCACAAAGATGGCAAACGGTACAATCCTGGGAAGATGGTACATCCGTCTAATGCTGAAGCATGGACGTATTTCAATGACAAACATCGTGACAAAGCAGCTGAGGCCCATAATGTACGTGTCGCGCTAGCAACAGATGGGTTCAATCCTTATGGAATGATGGCTGCCCCATACACATGCTGGCCCGTTTTTGTTATCCCCCTCAATCTCCCTCCTGGCATCTCCTTTCAACGGCATAACGTATTCTTGTCGTTGATAATTCCTGGACACCCGGGGAGTAATATGGGTGTGTTCATGGAGCCTGTGATTGATGAATTGATCCACGCTTGGGAGAAGGGGGTATGGACATACGATCGAGCTACAAAGACAAGCTTCAAAATGCACGTTTGGTACCACTACTCCCTGCATGACTTCCTGGCGTATGGGTTATTCGCCGCCTGGTGTGTTCACGGGAAGTTCCCATGCCCAGTATGCAAGGAAGTCGTGAGGTTCATTTGGTTGAAGAAGGGTGGCAAGTATTCGTCGTTCGACCAGCATCGTCAGTTCCTCCCTCTAGACCATGAATTTAGAGAAGACATTAAGAGCTTTACGAAAGGTGTCAAAGTGACAGACCCTAAACCGCACTTGAGGACTAGTGCCGAGGTTCGTGTTCAGATAGTTGCTCTCGTGCCCAATGAAGAAGGTGGTTTTGTGGGATATGGTGAGGAACATATGTGGACTCATAAATCCAGCTTGACGAGGCTCCCCTATTTCGATGACCTTCTTCTGCCACATAACATTGATGTAATGCACACTGAAAAGAATATCGCCGAGGCACTTTGGGGAACTCTCATGGGCACTGACAAGTCTAATGACAACGTTAAGGCTAGAGTGGACCTAGCGACGTTGTGCGATAGACCGAATCAAGCGATGCAGCCTCCTAGTGGCCGAAACAAGAACTGGAAAAGGCCTAAGGTCAATTTCGTCTTGCAAATCGATCAAAGGAGGGAGGTACTAAAATGGATCCAGATGTTAATGTTTCCAGATGGATATGCAGCGAATCTTAGCAGGGGAGTGAACTTAGGCACTCTGCGAGTCAACGGGATGAAGAGTCATGACTACCACATATGGATTGAGCGGCTTCTTTCGGCGATGGTCTGAGGCTATGTCCCTGAGCATGTCTGGCAAGTGCTGGCAGAGTTGAGCTTTTTC
Source organism: Miscanthus floridulus (assembly GCF_019320115.1). Taxonomy (NCBI): domain Eukaryota; kingdom Viridiplantae; phylum Streptophyta; class Magnoliopsida; order Poales; family Poaceae; genus Miscanthus; species Miscanthus floridulus. The sequence continues at coordinate 55,375,814 of NC_089593.1, forward strand.
TTCCGCCAGCTTTGTGCCAAGGAGATATCTCGGACCGTCACTCAGGACTTGGAAAAAGCGGCACCTGTGTTGCTCTATAAGCTGGAGAAGATCTTTCCACCCGGCTTCTTCTTGCCGATGCAACATCTGATTGTGCACCTCCCGTCCGAGGCATGTTTGGGGGGGGGCCATGCAGGCCCATTGGTGCTATCCAATCGAGAGATGTCTAAAGACTCTTCGCAAAAAATGTACAAATAAAGCCAGAATTGAGGCTTCCATTGCAGAGGCATGCCTTCGGGAGGAGGTGGCAAACTTCACAACGCTATACTACAAGCCGAACCTTCCTAGCAATCATAATCCACCCCCTCGTTACAATACTGGCAAAAATGAATTGACCCTGAGCCTTTTCCAAGGCCAACTCGGCAGCGCAAGTGGATCAACCCCAAAGCTATTGGGAAATGAAGAGTGGCGCAGTATCATGCTATATGTGTTGAATAACCTTACCGAGGCACAGCCGTTCATCAAGTAAGTTCTCAACGAACTTATTTCAATATGCCGTCACTATTCTGCATCCAACCCCATTGATTCTTGTTCGGACAGGGAATTTATTCGTGAATTCTGGCATCAATCAAGGGATCCTACCTCGCATGAACAAGACACCCTTATTTCGCGGGGTGCGGGAGCGGGGAGGCCTGATTTCATTTCTTGGTTCAAACAAAAGGTAATGTCCAATTTAGCTCTTACGTTCGATCATCCAAGGTGATCGTACGTTTGATTAATATAACGATCTATCATGCTTCACCTTGCAGGCCCAGACCGATTCGTCCATGAGTGACGAGTTGAAATAGGTTGCAAACGGCTGTGACGTTAGGGTGAAGTCATTTACCGGCTATGATGTGAACGGATATCGCTTCCACACAACAAGTTACGAGCAGATTCAGCCCAAACAAAAAACCACAAATAGCGGAGTTTGTACGCCCGGCACTGATGGCCTCGACTATCATGGTAGAGTTGAGGAAATCTATGAACTCTCATTTCATGGAGACGAACCTCTTAAACCTGTCATGTTCAAATGCCACTGGTTTCATCCTCGATCAACGAGACGAACCCCTCATCTTGGGCTAGTCGAGATTTGAGAAGATTCCATCTATCCTGGAAAAGATGTCTACATTGTGGCTCAACAGGCCGTGCAGGTGTATTATACTCAATACGCCAACCAAGACAAAGAGGATCTTAAGGGTTGGGCTATTGTGCACTAGGTATCTCCACATGGTAAACTACCTGCCCCAAACGATGATGATTACAACTTCAACGCAAACACATATGATGGACAGTTCTATCAAGAAGATGGGCTACCAGGCACGTTTGAGATAGTCTTACCCGAAGCAATCGAAATGGAAGTAGACAACGAAACGGTTGATGACGAGGTCGATGGAGATGTGGTGGTAAATGCCAAGGACATAGCAATGCTTGAGCGATTACTTCTAGGCAATGACGACGATGACAACATAGAACCTTCGGATAGTGTTGCCCATTTGGACAATTTTGACAGTGATAATGAGACCTATGATCCCAATCATGAAGATTATTCGTAATACATGTAATACTATGGTTTTTTAATTTGTGTTTTGTTTATATATTTTGAATCTATTTCTAATATATGTACTAATTAGTCTTGTTCATTCTTTGTGATTGTAGGTGATTGGACAAAGATGGCGAGCAGACATCCACGCCGTGACACGCCCTCAGTTTATGGGAGAGACCGCCCTCTCCTTCGAGGTGAGGGGTCGTCGTCCGGGGCAGCATCCGCAGGAGGTGATGAGAGGAGGACTAGGGACAGCCGCCGCAGGAGGCAGCGGTCTCCTCCCTCGACACGTGATGAGGTGCTGGAGGAGGAGCACGTGACGGCCATGGCCACGTCCTCGTCGGAGGACGAGAGGGGTCAGCAGATGGGCGAGGGAGGCGAGGCGCTCGAGGGCGAGGGAGAGGGTACCGCTACCCAGACTCTCTACGAGCGAGGTCCCGCGAGCCTCCCTCTGGTTCCGCTTCCTCACAACCGCCCAGTGATTCGGCCTATGTCAAAGAGGTAAGTAACTATGGATGTTATCACAACTACTTCATAAGATATGTTGGAAATCTTAAGAGAAACTGATAAATTTTCTTAATCACTTGTGCAGGGCCTGGTTGGTTTTGTCGGGTACTCCAGCACGCACCCCCACGAGCATCCTTGGTGTTTTGTGCAGGAAATGGTACCCCGGCATTGTGCAACTGTCCGAAGAGCCGGTGGTGCGGGAGCCGACCTCCAACTGGGACAGGTACGCGCCGGTCACGGATGACACTTACCGCAACAAGCAGGAGCGAGTATTGGCGAAGTTTTAGGTAAGTCTCTCTCGCACAACATTGCTTAATACATCGCATTCATTGGTTAAATCTTTTATTGAAATAATGAATGGATACATCGGTTTTGTATGCAGAAATATTTCAAGGCCGAAGAAGGACTTGAGGCCCAGGCGGATCGAGCGGCTGCCGCAGCTTGTAGGAAGTACGTCACCGAGATGCACCACCATGGGCGCGTCCAGGCCCACATAGACTACTATAGGTCGGTACTTAGGCAGTCCCTCCCCAAGCCTCAAGCAAGATGGATTACGCTGACCCGGGACCAGTACCTTGAGGTAGGCGAATAACATTCATAATGATTCGTTTTGATATTAAGTAGGTTCAATTTCATCTTCTTATATGTCAAATACTCGATGACTTGTAGGTGATTCCCTGGTGGTGCCGATTGTATCCCGAGTGCTGGGCCATGATCGTGGATAAGTGGTTATCACAGGACTTTGTTGACACGCACGAGAGGCAGCGGGAACAGCGTCTGATGACGCAAGGTCCTACTCACCATCAAGGCAGCCGTAGCCTCCCTGAATACAAACAAGCATATGTAAGTGATTTCTTTCATTTATTTTGACGCTCAATTCTGCTTGATTTCTCACATGGGCAGGGCGTCGTCCTCTGTCTCCTTCGACCCGGCTGCCCCGCCCCGGGCGTACTCCGACCCGAACGTGTACACTAAAGTCCAAGAGTACACGTCAACGGTAAGGGAGATCTATGGGGAAGATTACAATGTGCGCACTGAGCCCATTGATGCAGAGGCGATCATGAGGCTCGGAGGAGGCAAGAAGCACGGGCGGCTGCGGATTGCAGACGGCGCCATCGACTCCACCACTATTCCCTCCCTCGACACTATCCGAGCACGGAGCACGAGCTCTAGCCAGCCCATACATCCACGGCCTTCTCCAGTACTATAGCAGGTCCAAGCACTCCAGGTAATTCCTGTTTTACTCGTCGTACGTAGATATTTACACACCTAAATTAGATTTGCATTACTGATACATTGGAGTGAAATATTGCAGGCCGAGCTGCAAGAAACAAAAAGGCAAAGTCAAGAGCAGAACGCGGAGCTGACCGCACAGCTGCAGGCCCAGAAGGTCGCGTTCGAGGCCGCGCAGAAGCAGATGGCGGAGATGATGGTGATCATGCAAAGTCTTGGGCAAGCATCGGGTGTACCTGTGCAGTTTTCAACTCCTCCACCTCCTACTCCTACAGCTACTCCTGTAAGTATGAAAGTTCACTTTTCGCTTGTGCTTTGCATGTATGTCGGCCTTCGTGCCATTGTGGATGTCGGCGTTCGTGCCGTTGTGGATGTCGGCGTTCGTGCCGTTGTGGATGTCGGCGTTCGTGCCGTCGTTTCTTGCAGGTTTTGGAAACCTCCCCGTGCAGGGGAGGTGCTGCCGAAATTTTCAATTGAGTCTAATCTTTTTGCATTCCTAGATTACTAGATGCAATCTCTAAGTTTCAAAACTGTTTTCCCGGATTACTCACACATGCAATCTCTGCTCCTTTGTGCAGCTTCCGTCCGCGGGTTCCAATCAACCCGCTAGTGCGTCACCGGGTGATCCTGCTTTTCCTTCACCATCGTCTCATAGGCTAGCTTGATGAGGACTCGTGCTATGTGATGTGGTTGGACTTTAGCGTGATTTGTGATTTATGGTTGTGACTTGTGCTTGGATTTCATTAACTTGTCGTAATAAACATGTGAATGATGATGAACATGTGACTTGTCGTTATAATATATTGTGACTTGTGGTTCACAATTATGGTTGTGATATATTGTGAGAAAATGGGTTCTATGTGATATATATATATGTATATATATATGAAATACTTGTGTCGATGGAATGCAAAAAACAAAACAAAAATTTAAATTTCTGCCTCTTTGCCGAGGGCAATGACCAAGGCCCTCGGCAAAGAAGGGTCCTTTGCCGAGGGCCCTAGCAATAGCCCTCGGCAAAGATTTTTTGGGAAAATCCTGAAAATTTCTTTGCCGAGGGCCAGGGAGCAGGCCCTCGGCAAAGGTTTTTCAAAAAAAAACCATTTCTTTGCCGAGGGCCGTCCCTCGGCAAAGATTTTTTTTAAATAAAAAACCTTTGCCGAGGGCCCTGGCAATAGCCCTCGGCAAAGATTTTTCTGGGAAAAATCCTGAAAATTTCTTTGCCGAGGGCCAGGGGGAGGAGGCCCTCGGCAAAGGTTTTTTAAAAAAATAAAAAAATTTATTTGCCGAGGGCCGGCCCTCGGCAAAAATTTTTTTTAAAAAAAACCATTTCTTTGCCGAGGGTCGGCCCTCGGCAAAGAAACCGCCAATGGTGCCGGCGCCTGACGGCTTCTTTTCTTTGCCGAGGGCCGTCCTGGCCCTCGGCAAAGGCTTTGCCGAGTGCCCGATAAAGGGCCCTCGGCAAAGACCGCTTCGCCGTCTAAAAATTCCCCGAGGGGTCTTTGCCGAGGGCAGCCCACGGCAAAGCCTTTGCCGAGGGTTTCTGGGCCTTTGCCGAGAGGCCCTCGGCAAAGCATGCGAGTCCAGTAGTGAAGCCAATAGTTACTTTAGCAGTTACAGATATCTTTTCATGTACTCGTCCACGCGGGTATACTGAACCTCTGGGTACAATAGGGTAGCCTCTGCTCCATCCTCACCAATTTCAAAATTTGTCAAGCAACCTTCATAGAAAATGTGGTAATAGTGTCCCACTCCGACTTGATTGGCGAAGTCTGTATCTACACATCCATGGAAAATCATAATTTACGTTTAATAGGGAGATGTGTAATGACAATTTTTATGGACACTAAAATTGTTTAGGAAATACCAACAATATTTTTTACAAGTAGTAGTGTAGTACACTCCATACATCAGCCTTCAATGTCGAAGTAAGATGATACCATTTTTGGGATCAATTGTGTGTACAGGTATAAGTGGAAATCACATCTGTTCACCCTAAACAATACTGATGTGACCCCCTCTCTACCAATTATGGTGTAACTAATAATTACACAAACAAGAAAGAATCTAAATCATATGCATTGGATTTTTCAATAAAAAAAACCTTGCATTGCCCTCAGACATACAACTTTTGTAGTTACCTTTCATTGAAGCCAAGAATTCATCTGCAGGAATGTGGATTTTCTCCAGAACATTTCCGGAAAGCTTTTCCCATTTTGCGATCACATCATTTTGAGTCAGGATGTTTTCATGTGGCCTTAGGTATATTGTCTTGTTCACTGCACGAGGATCATCAACAGACTTTGATTGTATATGTTGCAACATCATCTTCATCACAAAATATAACTGCATGGTACATATATATGTGTCATAAATACGTAGTTAGAAACCATGTTGTTACTTCTAGTTTTATAAATCACCGTGTAAATATGTCCATTTTGGATATGGTATGCTTTACAAGGGGCATGCACAATATTGATTTATGTTCAGATAAAATGGGAAAAATCATGTACATATAAAATCGTAAAGTTATAGCTAATATATAATTGTGATCAATTAAACAAACACTATAGTGAAAATGGATATTCATGTCAGATTAAATACAAAAGTAATGATGGGTGGAGGAGACGAACAAGTACTGTACAATGTTTTACCTTTGACATTGCCGTCTCCGTATACATGAACTCTCTCTTTGGGTGGCAAAAGGGTGCGCATTTGACATAGGTTTGGGCAAAAGTAACCAGCAAAGCAATTGGCAGAAACATAGGTGTGGGGAATGTTGGCATCTTCTATCGCCCATCTTAGGTCCATCTTCTCATCAAATGTAACCCTTCCTGGTTCAAGAGCATGCCCCATCTTGGATGGATCCATGCCGAATTCCGATGGTACAAAACGCTGCATCTCCACAATAACTTAAGTTTATTTAGACTCAGTACCTCTTCATCTTTTGTTGTTCTATATATTGAACTATATATACGAGAGTCTGCATCTGTACATGTTAAAGGGCATTTTTACAATGTTGTTTGCATTAGTTTCTTTATTCGTAGCTAATGTGAAGTTGGGAAGGCTCAACAAAAACACACTGCAGCTGCGTTGTTGGTGCTCATATGGGATTGGATAGGATTAGCAGCAACAGTTTGAAGACCAGACACTCAAAACCATTTCCGATCTATAAACAAGTATAACGTACTTCGTTCAACTCAGAATAAGTGTACATCATGTAGTTAACTAATTTTATTTTTGACTATTATCAAATAGTATTGACATTTATATCCCTAAATAATTTAATATGATAATATATGGCATGATTAATTTGATGATGTTTATTTGCTATCATAAACATCAGGGAATTTTGTACATGTTTAGTTAAACCTGAAATTGATTGACTCTTCGAAATACTAGATGTGAGCTTATCTTGGTAGGGACAAGAGTATATTTGTTTGGTTCTTATTCTATATATATATATATATATATATATATATATATATATTCCATTTTTAAAAGAAGAGTACATTCCCTTCGTCTTTGCATAACACAAGCACATCCTCAGAGAGCCAAGGAGGGAGGAGTCGGGACATGGTGGTGTCGCCGTCAGGCGTCAGGGATGACAGTCGGGGGCTACCAGAAGGAGTGAAGGGCCGGGGGCAGAGTGAGGATTAGGAAACAGATTAGAGACGGTGATGTGAAACAGAGAAGCACGTAGTCCGGCGATCAGATGCGCCTGATTTTTTTAATTATTATTTTGGGTGCGTGTCCGACTCCCACGTCCTCCTCCTTCCCATTAAAGATTGAGCTTCTTGTTTCCACTCCACTGAAATTTCAAAAAAAAATTATGGTTGAAGTCGTTGGTGGTGTCCCCAAAACCAAATCTGTCGGCAAATAGACGGTGATAGGTAGTGTTGAAAACGGATCAGATTCTATGGAATCGAATCTTGATGTCACCTTTTACCACATTTTAATTCAGATTCCAATACAAATACGGATCTTTGCGAATATGAATACAAATTAGCGGTCCCGTATTCGGATTTCTATTCGAATATTTACTTAATTCAACTCAAAATGCATATTGTTAAATTTAACGTACATGAATAACATTTTATTACTAAATTCGTCGATAACCAAAGTGAAATAAAATCAAAGTACACTTCTAGTAATCATCAATATCGAAGTGAACCAAATTATAATGGATAATATTTAATAAAACGATAGGTTAAGTGAAGAAATTTAAATAAGAATTGTAGGCAACAAGTAGCCATTTTGTTTTATCATTTTTTTTTAATTACAAAATTATTACACAAGTAGATAATAAAGTTTGTGGATATATAACATAGACAAGAATAGCTCATAAAAATAATTTAGTTATTAATAAATATTTAATAATTGAATATATAAATTAATGAATCATTATTTATGTAATATCTATCATAAAATCATAAGTTACATAAATTAATTTACATGAGAAAAATAAATTGCAATAACAAATATATTAGGTTTAAACTAAATTAGAAAAATACTAAAAAAATTAATATTTATGTATCATTAATAGTGTTAAATTAATACTAAAAGTCACTTATAGATATACTACTAAATAGTTTCAATGCATTATTAGTAATATCAAAATTAAAGAATTAGTCATTAGTCATATAGAGAGAAAACTTTTAAATAGATTCGTTACATCGTCTTCGCAGATAAATGTTGAATATTTCATGTTTCTGTCCAATATGTATCTAAAATCGGACAGAAAAACTATTGAAAAATAAATTCAAATACATCCATTTAATATCCACAGTAGAAACGGATACGAACATAGACCATTTCCACCTCTAGTGATAGGGGGTGTGGCTCGGAAGATCAGAGATGGAGACGTACTGGAGACTGGAGTAGAGAGGCAGGGCAGCTCGCCCAGGAAAGAACAAAATGGATTCAGGAACACAACTCAATTAACAAAACGGATTAAAAAAGAAGCTTTCTGAACCGCCAATAAGTAGTGGCTAGTATACTGGAACAGTTTGTGAAGTGACGCACCTTGATGTTCCCAGCGTCCTTGATAGCCTCGACGAGCTTATGCTGCAGGGAGAGGTTGTGGCTGCGGAAGTGCACCCCGGACATGGTCGAGATTGTTAGAAATTTAGGCATTTTCACGGTTAATTTAATTTAGAAATATAATATCAGTAGGTTCGTGATGACATATATATGCATGTGTATATCTCTAATGAACGCTACAACATGCATACATGACATATGGATAGATACAATAAACGCACAAAATACAGTAATAAAAGAGATTAGAATTTACCCAGCGGAGGGTCCCATGCCGAGGACATCGGAGGCTCCATACGCACTAGTCAACATAGCGCGTTGCTCGAAGTCGTGGACCACAGTCGATGCAGGACGATGTTCGCAGTGCAGTCCCACGAACGGATCACTAGGAAGAAGACGGCTTGCTGTTCCACAAGCAATCACCGGGAAGAAGACGGGTTCCGAGAGCGATCACCACCAGGAAGAAGACGTACGAGGACGACCAGTCACGGATCGCTCCCCACAAACCTAATCGCCACTCACCCCGTGCAAGGTTCTCAGGCGGACGAGGGTTCCGGAGGCAACTGCTCACCCGCTACTCCGTGCGCGCAGAGGTACGGGACGGGGAAGCGAGAGGGCTGCTGAGATGTGGTTTCTCTCGGCAGCGATTGCAGAGGCAGAAGCCTAAGATCTGGACTGACGGAGGACTACGGATATATGGTTGCGACGGGAAGGGAGAAAGACAGCGGAGAATCCCAGGAGACGGAGACGAAAAGCGGAAGGGACGGTAACTGACGCAACCAATTCGCCTCCACCATCAAGAAGAGAAACTCCCATGATTATGTGGATTTAAATAGCAAAAGACTGGCCACGCCCGCCCGCTCGCTGCCCGCCTTGCCTCGACACGCCATGGCCATGGCCACGGCCATGGCCTCGTCCCGGCCCGGCCCGGCCCGCGCCCGCGCCCGTGCCCACACCCACGCCCACGGCCACGGCCCGGCCGGCGGCGGGGGCGGCAGCGCGCGCGCGTGTGGCACGCCTATGTCCTTTTTCCAGCTTCTCAATTAAGATGAATAATTTCCAACCATATAAGTTGAGTCAACGTTCAGTCAAAATTTCGTATAGTATTAAACCATACAACGCTAATGTTACGTACCATAGAGTTTTATTTGATTTATTAAATATTATATGGGCCAAGCCCATAATATATCCAACAATCCCTACCAAACTCTAGGGTTTGTAACAAAGTAGTCTTAGAACCATATTTCTTTTATATATCAGTGTTTCAATGGAGAATGTTAAGTTGAACATCCATCTAGAGTAATAGTTTCACTCAGTCACAACTGAACAATGGACTAAGCCTTGAATTGACAGTTTTGTGTGAGGTGAATGTCACTAAAGTCCTTAGCTGATACTTGACTGCAAAAGACATCCCCTCTATTTGAAGCATATAAGTCATACTCCAGTGCCTTTCATGAGTATTTAGAGATCACCCAAATCTCATAGACTGTTACCAGCAGTCTGACTCATATAGGTGTGTTCCTCAAAAGATGTTCTGTAGGACAACATCTTTGCTTTAGCAAGCCACTTGGAACACATTAAGGTAAAAACCAACCTGCCTTACAGAAAGGAAAGATATGCATCAGAAATAATTCTTACTACGGAACTTTCCTCACAATTTACTACTAGCTTGTTTCACCATCCTACTTCACGGGATCTCCGATCACATAGAACAGGTTACCACTATAGTAAATTTCAAGTGGGTCTCAAACCCATCTCTCTCGATGCACTTTCTATCACATTGCGTGACAGACCCTTAGTGAATTGATCTGCCAGATTGTTAGACGTGTGAACATAGTCCAACGCTATTACTCCAGAGTTTCTCAATTTTCTGACAGATTTTAGTCGTCTCTTAACATGCCTTGTGGACTTCATGTTATCCTTAGAACTGTTAACCTTTGTAATCATAGTCTGGTTATCACAGTTCATAGAAATAGCCGGTATGGATTTTTCAACAACCGGTAAATCTAAAAGGAGATCATGAAGCCACTCGACCTCAGAGCCAGCGGTGTCTAATGTTGTGAGTTCTGCTTCCATTGTAGACTTCGTTAAGATAGTCTGCTTGCAAGACTTTCAGAAAACAGCACCACCTCCAAGCGAAACACACATATCCACTTGTGGCATAAAGCCCATCAGCATCAGAGATCCAGTTGGCATCACAATAGCCTTCCAACACCTTTGGATGTCTGGTATAATAAATACCGTAGCTTATAGTGCCCTTTAGATAGCGCATCACTCTCTCAAGAGCACGCCAGTGATCATCTCCCGGGTTTGACACAAACCGGCTCAGCTTGCACATAGCAAATGAGATGTCAGGCCTCGTTGCAGTAGCAAGATACATGAGCGAACCAATGATCTGGGAATATCTCAACTAATCCCTTGCTATTCTCCGATTTTTCCTCAATAGCACACTAGGGTCATAAGGTGTAGGAGCAGGTGCACAGTCACTAAACCCAAAGTGACTCAGCACCTTTTCCACATAGTGGGATTGTAACAGAGTTACCCCACCATCACCTTCTCTCAGAAGCTTGATATTAAGAATAACATCAGACTCTCCTAAATCTTTCATCTCAAAATTATTAGATAAAAATTCCTTTACCTCCTCGATCACTTTGAGGCTGGATCCAAAGATCAGTATGTCATCAACATATAAGCACAAAATGACTCCTTCACCCCCACCATACCGATGGTACACACATTTGTCAGCTTCATTTACAACAAAGCCAGCAGATGTTAAAGTTCTGTCGAACTTCTCATGCCACTGCTTAGGAGCTTGTTTTAGGCCATATAATGACTTTAATAACTTACACATCTTGCCTTCTTGACCATTTGCTACAAACCCATCCGGTTGATCCATATAGATCTCCTCCTCTAACTCTCCATTTAGGAAAGCTGTCTTAACGTCCATTTGATGAACGATGAGACCATAAGAGGCTGCCAGGGAAAGCAAAACTCGAATTGTGGTCAATAGGGCAACCGGTGAATAAGTATCAAAGAAATCCTCACATTCCTTTTGACTATAACCCTTGGCCACAAGCCTTGCCTTGTACCTCTCGATAGTACCATCAGGCCTAAGCTTTTTCTTAAACACCCATTTGCACCCTATAGGCTTGTACCCATAGGGACGATTAACTATTTCTCAAGTTCCATTAGACATAACAGAATCCATCTCACTTCGTACTGCTTCCTTCCATAAGTCAGCATCAGGAGAGGAATATGCCTCTTCAATGGTCGTCGGTGTGTCATCCACAAGGTACATAATATAGTCATCACCAAAAGACTTTGCAGTCCTCTGTCTCTTACTTTTCCTTGTGACTATAGTGTCATCCTCCTCAGGATTTTGCATATAGGGTTCCTCAGTTTGTTCTATCAGAGTAAAATTTTCATGCTTATGGGGAATTATAAATTCATGACCAGTCATGGTAGGTGCATTTTTCATGGGAAACGCATTCTCAAAAAAATGTAGCGTCTCTATATTCCATGATTGTATCAACAGCCATTTCAGGAACACTAGAGTTTATAATTAAAAATCTATAACCCACGCTGTAAATAGCATAACCAAGAAAAACACAATCAACAGTCTTTGGTCCAAGCTTTCGCTTTTTGTTTATTGGCACATTCACCTTTGCCAAACAACCCCAAGTTCACAGGTAAGAGAGATTTAATCTCTTCTTCTCCCATTCCTCGAATGGTGTAATTTCTTTATTCTTTGTGAGCACTCTATTCAGGATATGACACGCTGTCAGTATAGCCTCACCCCACCATTCCTTAGATAGTCCCGCAGTCTCTAACATGGTATTAACCAAATCAGTTAGAGTGCGGTTCTTTCTCTCAGCAATCCCATTGGACTGTGGTGAGTATGGTGGCGTCCTCTCGTGAATAATTCCATGCACCGCACAAAACTCAGAAAATTCATTTGAGAAATATTCTTCCCGCGATTGGACCGCAAACGCTTGATTTTCTTCTCAAGTTGATTTTTTACCTCAGCTTTATAGACTTTAAAATAATGCAACGCTTCATCTTTAGTTTTCAATAAATACACATAACAAAATCTAGTACAATCATCTATAAATGTCATAAAGTATCGTCTACTGCCTTTAGTCAATTCGCCATTCATTTCGCATAAATCAGAATGAACGAGTTCTAATGGTGCCAAGTTCCTCGTCTCAGTAGCCTTATGAGGCTTGCGCAGTTGCTTCGATTGCACACACACCTAGCACTTAGAATCTGTGACTAAGTTAAATTTCAGGATTAAATTCAGATTCGCAAGCCGCGTGAGACAGCCAAAATTAATGTGATAAAGTCGTGAATGCCATATATTTGACTCATCCGAAATATTAACATTGTTCACTACTTTATTACACACATCATCAAGTAAAGATAAGCGAAACAAGCCTCCGCAGTCATAACCTTTTCCAACAAATGTTCCATGTCTCGACACAACACACTTATTGGACTCAAGCACAATTTTAAAGCCACCACGACACATTTGAGAAACGCTAACAAGATTCTTCTTGATGGAGGGGACATGCTGCACGTTCTTTAATAGCACCGTCTTTCCTGAAGTAAACTTCAGAACAATCGTACCAGCACCAAGAACACGCGCATGCGAACCGTTTCCCATCAGCAAGGTTTCAGTCCTGCCGGCCTGATAGGAAGTAAACAAAGAAACATCAGCACACACGTGAATATTAGCACCGCTGTCCATCCACCACTCAGGTGAAAGACAAATTGAAAGAACAAAAGGTAAAGAATTACCATACCCAGATGTTCCTCCTCCAGTTTCGCTAATCACCACGTTTGCTGATTTCTTTTCTTGCTTATATTTGTGGTCTAGGCACGCACTTGCCCAATGCTCATCACTCCCACAAACAAAGTAATCTCCACCTTTCTTGTTATTTTTCTTTTTAAATTGAGCAGTCTGCTCAGGCTTTGCATTGTTGTTCTCTTGTATGTTCTTCTTCTTTTTATTATGGGATGTAAATGAGTTTTTCTTCTGCACCATATTGGCAACGGAAGACTCAACTTCTTTTCCATGTTTGTCTTTTGCTCTCGCCCTCTCCTCAACATCAAGAGGTCCAATAAGCTCAGCCACGCTAAACTCTTGTCTCTTGTGTTTTAGAGAAGTAGCAAAATCCCTCCTAGAAGGTGGTAGCTTGGCGATTATACCGCCGGCCACAAACTTGTCGGGCAAAAACATGGGAAATGTTGTAGTTCCTTTGCTAGCGCCTGTATCTCATGAACCTGTTCGACTACAAAACGGTTTTAAACCCTTTTATAGTCATACAGCTGCTCCATAAGGTACAGCTCACTGCCAACATCAGAAACTTCAAACTTTGCCTCAAGAGCATCCCGTAACTCTTTGCTTGATGTGCAAGATATGTAGTTTTTCAATTGTTAGAAATTTAGGCATTTTCATGGTCAATTTAATCCAGAAATATAACATCAGCAGGTTTGTGACGTCATATATGTGCATGTGTATATCTCTAATGAACGCTACAATATGCATACATGACATACTGATACATATACAGTAAACGCACAAAATATAGTAATCAAATAGATTAGAATTTACCGAGCGAAGGGTCCTATGCTGAGGGCATCGGAGGCTCCATTTGCACTAGTCGACGTAGTGCGTTGCTCGAAGTCGTGGATCACAGTCGATGTAGGACGATGTTCGCAGTGCAGTCCCACGAACCGATCATCAGGAAGAAGACGCATTGCTGTTCCGCAAGCAATCACCGAGAAGAAGATGGGTTCCGAGTCCGATCACCACCAGGAAGAAGACGTACGAGGACGAGCAGTCGCGGATCGCTCCCTAAAAACCTAATCGTCGCTCACCCCGTGCAAGTTTCTTAGGCGGACGAGGGTTCCGGAGGCACCTGCTCTATGCCCACCTCGCCCTCGGCCTCGGCCCGGCCGGCGGCGGCGGCGCGCCCGCGCGTGTGGCACGCCTATATCCTTTTTCCAGCTTCTCAATTAAGATGAATAATTTCCAACCATATAAACTGAGTCAACGTTCAGTCAAAATCCCATATGGTATTAAACCATTCAACGCTTAATGTTACGTACCGTAGAGTTTTATTTAATTTATTAAATATTATATAGGCCAAGCCCATAATATATCCAAGAGATGACCACGTCGGCCTGCGCCACGGCGGCGACGAGAGCCACGTGGTCCTCCAGCGACGCCTCCACCAGGCGCGCGCCCTGTGCCTTGAAGGAGAGCAGCATCTGGAGCTTGTCGATGTCCAGGCCGATCTCCGGCCGCATCAGGACCAGCGTCAGGTGACCCTACGCCAGGCTTGCCCGCACGATCCGCCGACCGATGTACCCAGTGCCGCCCACTACCAGGACCCGACTCTTCTCCATGGTTGGCGAGAGGACGACTGATTGCAACACAGATGTTGATCTATAGGCTGTTGCCGCCTACTTTATTACATGGAAAGAGCATCTCATAACTCTTTGCCTAATGTGTAAGATATGTAGTTTTTCGATTGTTAGAAGTTTAGGCATTTTTATGGTCAATTTAATCCAGAAATATAACATCAGCAGGTTCATGACGGCATATATGTGCATGTGTATATCTCTAATGAACGCTACAACATGCATACATGACATACTGATAGATATAGTAAATGCACAAAATACAGTAATCAAAGAGATTAGAATTTACCCACCGGAGGGTCCCATGCCGAGGGCATCGGAGGCTTCATTCGCACTAGTCGACATAGTTCGTTGCTCGAAGTCGTGGACCACAGTCGTTGCAGGACGATGTTCGCAGTGCAGTCCCATGAACCGATCACCAGGAAGAAGACGCCTTGCTGTTCCGCAAGTAATCACTGTGAAGAAGACGGGTTCCGAGAGCGATCACCACCAGGAAGAAGACGTACGAGGACGAGCAGTCGTGGATCGCTCCCCAAAAACCTAATCGCCGCTGGTTCTCATGCGGACGAGGGTTCCGGAGAGGCACCTGCTCTACGCCCGCCTCGCCCTCGGCCCGAGCGGCGGCGGCGCGCGCGCGTGTGGCACGCCTATGTCTTTTTTCCAGCTTCTCAATTAAGATAAATAATTTTCAACCATATAAACTGAGTCAACGTTCAGACAAAATCCCGTATGGTATTAAACCATACAATGCTTAATGTTATGTACCATAGAGTTTTATTTAATTTATTAAATATTATATGGCCAAGCCCATAATATATCCGAGAGAGGACCACGTCGGCCTACGTCACGGCGGCGACGAGAGCCGCGCGGTCCTCCAGACCAGGCGCGCGCCCTGCGCCTTGAAGGAGAGCAGCATCTGGAGCTTGTCGATGTCCAGGCCGATCTCTGGCCGCATCAGGACAAGCGTCGGGTGACCCTGCGCCAGGCTTGCCCGCACGATCCGCCGCCCGATGTACCCAGTGCCGCCCACCACCAGGACCCGGTTCTTCTCCATGGTTGGCGAGAGGACGACTGATTGCAACAGAGATGCTGATCTACAGGCTGTTCCCGCCTACTTTATTACACGGAAACAGAGGTTTAGATGGGACGTACTCCCTCCGTAGTTATTTAGGTGACGACGTAGAAATGGTGCCAATCAAATTTTGTCAAATTTGATTTAGAAAATATTAGCAATATTTATATCTCTGGATAAATTTATTTTTAAAATATATTCAATGATCTATTTAATGATACTAATTATGTACTATAAATATTAATCTTTTATTATATATATTTAGTCAAAGTTAAGTATCTTTGACTTCTCGTAAAATGAGAACGACACATAAAAAAGGTACAGAGGGAAAATAGCAGCATGGGTCTATGCTCCAAATAAATACAACTCTTCCCTGCAAATTAAAGGAGTGAATGGGAGCTGCTAAAAATTCTTCGCCGAGAAAAACTATATATGCCAATTTTAGCCCAACACGTCTCACTCCAAATTGCCAAGGTCACACACGGCAATCAGTGATATATCCACCCTAAGAATAATTAGCAATTTCTCAAAGCGGTACGAAGTGAAGCAACAACGCACGAATTAAACTACTTGCTAATTAGCCGGCTAACAAAAGCTCTAAACAGCATGCGAAATATTAATCCATGTGCTAAAGAGAATAATTGCCCACTAGGCACTAGGTGGAAACCTGTAGCGACTGTTGTCGACTGAGCAAACAACGTGTCATTCTTATTAGTTTTCATCAAGTCAAATATTTTTAACATTTACCAAATATATATAAGAAAATATTAACATTTCAAAGTTGTGTGCTTAACATTCCAAATCTAGATTGCTTGGTTATAATATCTTGAGTAATAGCGCTCAAATTGGAGCCCCTACTTTAGATTTGAGGGCTCCCCAACTTTTGAGGGGCTTCTTTAGGCTCAACTCCAACAACCCTCAAATTAGAGCCCTCATCTATTTCAATAGACATTGACATATGCGACCGGCTCGTCATTCCTATTCCTGCCTCATCTTCTGACTAAGCTATGCAGCGGTAGCTGGGGCAGAGCAGCCGCTTCGGGGAGCAGAGGATGCCAGAAGGATCCACTAGGGAAGTAGTCCCGACGGATGGGATTCGCCGTCGGGGCAACAGTCTAGATGGACGAGATCCGCCGTCAGGGCTGGTGGATCTGCCGGAGCCAAGGAAGAGGACGATAGGGAGGTGGATCCACCGGGGCGAGGTTAACAGAGACCAAGCTTGGGAAGGTTGATGGGGACAGAGCGCGAGGGCAGTGTTGTGGGTTCCGAGTAGCTCTGAACCGATTCCTAGTGCCGAGGAAGGAGGCCAGATGGAGGCGTCGGGGCGGCAGCCGATGTACCCGGTGCCGCCGACCACCAGGACCCGGCTCTTCTCCATGGTTCGCAAGAGGATGATTGATTGGAATCAGACAGTAGCTCGCTGCCACCTTGCTACTACTTTATTACAAGAAACAGAGGTTTAGGGCCGATTTGGTACCGGTACAGATTTTGGCATAGCTTCATAAAGTTGTTTTTGCCATTTATCTACCAAACGGTTCCCATGAAACAGCTTCGTCCCATAATATCTGTAATATGTGCTCTCACATGCAAAAAGTAGATGGTGAAGCTGAAAAAAACCATCTTCACCCAGCTTCCTCTGACACTGGTGGGGCTGAGCATGGCCATGGTGATGGGCTTAGCTCGGTTACAGGCCAGGAAGGGAGCGCTGGCGAGCGCACGGTGACCAGGGCACAACTCAAGGTGGACCATCACGGGTGAGGCCGTTAGGGTTTGGCACGGGGTGGGCCGTTGCTGGTGTGGCTACCGGGGCTCAGCTCGAGGCGAGCCGGGGCAGGCGAGGTAGTCGGCGAGTGTGCAGCCGCCGGCACCGGAGCTGGACTCGTGGTGGGCCAAGCGGAGTGGGTGGCGCGCGAGCATCGGCGGTGCATGGAAGGAGGCCGCATGGGTGCCCTGTTGTGCGGTGGAAGAAGAGGCCGTGTGGGTGCCCATGACCAGATAAGGCTGAGGGAGAGAAGAAGCAGAAAAAAAGAGAAGGGTATTTAGACTATGAAGGGCTTAACCACCTTCGTTGTTAAAGTGGATTAGCATAGCAATTGAAGTTTCTAGAGTTCATAACACTAACCCGGCTAGGTTAGTCCTTTTACGTGAAGTAGTGACGAAAGTATAAGTGGTTTAGTGGGAGTGTACGGTCTACTGAACACGTATAGTGGATTTGAGCGATTTAGACTATGAGATAATACAAAGACCAAACATTTTCAAAGTGTAGAGTTGATATGAACCATTTGGACCCTATGGCATTACAAAGAACAAATATTTCTAACACATGATGTTGAGGGATTCTAATATGATAAGACAGGCCAACAATTTTTTTGAAACAACAGGCAGAAAAGCGGCCGGTTATATTAAAAAGATAAAGAATCCAAACTGAGTAATACAACAGAGCAACGATAACCCAAAAAGGTCACATACGACAACAACTGATTCATTCAGACAAGCCAACAATAAGTTTACTTTAGCAGTTACAGATATCTCTTCATGTACTCGTCCATGTGGGTGAAGGTCACATACAACAACAACAACTGATTCGTTTAGACAAGCCAACAATAAGTTTACTTTAGGAGTTACAGATATCTTTTCATGTACTCGTCCATACGGGTATACAGAACGTCTGGGTACAACAGAGTAGCCTCTGCTCCATCGTCGCCGATTTCAAAATTTGTCAAGCAACCTTCATAGAAAATATGGTAAAAGTGTCCCACAGCGACTTGATTGGCGAAGTCAGTATCTGCACATCCATGGAAAATCATAATTTATGTTCAACAGGGAGATGTGTAATGACAATTTTCATGGACACTAAATTTTTTGAGGAAATACCAACGATATTTTTTACATGCAGTAGTGTAGTACACTCCATACATCGGCCTTCAACGTCGAAAGTTTTGGGGTCTTTTATGTGTACAACTATAAGTGGAAATCACATCTTTTCACCCTAACAATACTGATGTGACCCCTCTACCAATTATGGTGTAACTCATAATTACACAAACAAGAAAGAATCTAAATCCTATGCATTGAATTTTTCAGAACTATGCATTGTGCTCAGACAAACAATTTTTGTAGTTACCTTTCATTGAAGCCAAGAATTCATCTGCAGGAATGTGGATTTTCTCCAGAACATTTCCGGAAAGGTTTTCCCATTTTGAGATAACATCATTTTGAGTCAAGATGTTTTCTGGTGGTCTTAGGTATATTGTCTTGTTCAATGCACGAGGATCATCAACAGACTTGATTGTATATGTTGCAACATCGTCTTCATCACAAAATATAACTGCATGGTACATATATATGTGTCATAACTATGTAGTTAGAACCATGTTATTACTACTAGTTTTATAAATCTCTGTGCAAATCTGTCCATTTTGGATTTGGTATGCTATACAAGGGACATGCACGATGTTGATTACACACTCCACATATGAAAAAGCTAACATATATTTGTGATGAATTAAAGAAACATTAGTGAAAATGGGTCTTGATGTCAGATTAAATACAAAAGGAATGATGGGCGGAGGAGACGAACAAGTACTGTACAATGTTTTACCTTTGACATTGCCGTCTCCATATACATGAACTTTCTCTTTGGGTGGCAACAGGGTGCGCATTTGACATAGGTTTGGGCAAAAGTAACCAGCAAAGCAATTGGCAGAAACATAGGTGTGGGGAATGTTGGCCTCTTCAATTGCCCGTCTTAGGTCCATCTTTTCATCAAACGTAACCCTTCCTGGTTCTAGAGCATGCCCCATCTTGGATGGATCCACGCCGAATTCTGATGGTATAAAACGCTGCATCCACAATGACATAATTTTTATTTAGACTCAGCATCTCTTCATCTATCGTTGTTTTATATTATATATTGAACAATATGTAATATATTTTGTTGCTCATATGGGATGGGATCGGATTAGCAGCAA
Organism: Miscanthus floridulus; assembly: GCF_019320115.1. Classification (NCBI taxonomy): domain Eukaryota; kingdom Viridiplantae; phylum Streptophyta; class Magnoliopsida; order Poales; family Poaceae; genus Miscanthus; species Miscanthus floridulus. The sequence continues at coordinate 55,395,627 of NC_089593.1, forward strand.
CAGTTTGAAGACAGAGACACTCGAAACCATTTCCGATCTATATATGAACAAGTATCACGTACTTGGTCCGGCTCAAAATAAGTGCATATCTTGTAGTTAACTAATTTTAAATTTGACTATTATCAAAAAATAGTTTGACATTTATATCCCTAAATAATTTACTATGAAAATATATGGCACGATTAATTTAACGATGTTTATTTGCTATCATAAATATTAGTATATTTTATTTGTACCTGTTCCGTTAAACCTGAAATTGATACTCCTCAAAATACTAGATGAAATACTTGACGTGCGCTTATCTTGGTATGCGGAAGAGTATATTTGTTTGGTTTTTATATTCTATATAAAAAAACATTCACTTCATCTTTGCGTAGCACAAGCACATCCTCAGAGAGCCAACGAGGAGGGAGTCGGAGACATGGTGGCGTCAGGGATGACGGGGTCAGGGGCTAAAGGAAGGAGTGAAGGGCCAGGGACAGAGAGAGTGACGACTAGGAAACAGGTTAGAGCCCGTGGTGTGAGACAGAAAAGCACGTGGACCCGGGATCAGCAGCCTGTTCGGTTGGCTGGTTCGTTTCGTTGCTGGTTCGTGAAGAAGTATTGCTGACTGGTTTGTGTGAGAGAAAAATACTATTCCGGCTAGAAATTTACGATCGTTTACGACAAGTCACAGTCAAACGAACAAATGCGCCTGTTTTTTTTTTATTATTATGTTGGGTGCGTTTCCCACTCCGACGCCTTCTTCCCCTTCAAGATTGAGCTCCTTTTTTCCACCGAAATTTCAACAAATTCTAAATTTGACAAGATGAATTTTCAATCCTTTTTTTCCCCAAGTGAAATCTGCCGCCCATCATCACAAAGCAAAGGTGATCGAGGCAGGGCAGGTCGCCCAGGAAATAAGAAAATGGATTCAGGACTGCAACTCAATTAACAAATTAAAATGGATAAGCTTCTGAACCGGCAGTAGGTACTAGTGGTAGTATACTGGAACTGGAAGAGCTTGTAAATTAAGTGACGGACCTTGATGTTCCCAGCCTCCTTGATAGCCTCCACGAGCTGATGCTGCAGGGAGAGGTTGTGGCTGCGGAAGTGCACCCCGGACATGGCCGCGGCCGAGATGACCACGTCGGCCTGCGCCACGGCGGCGACGAGGGCCGCGTGATCCTCCAGCGACGCCTCCACCAGGCGCGCGCCCTGCGCCTTGAAGGAGAGCAGCATCTGGAGCTTGTCGATGTCCAGGCCGATCTCCGGCCGCATCAGGACCAGCGTCGGGTGACCCTGCGCCAGGCTTGCCCGCACGATCCGCCGGCCGATGTACCCGGTGCCGCCCACCACCAGGACCCGGCTCTTCTCCATGGTTGGCGCGAGGACGATTGATTGGAACAGAGATGCTGATCTACAGGCTCCTGCAAATGTCTGTGTGTGCTAGAACGGAGTGAATGGGAGCTGCTAAAAATTCTTCACCGATAAAATTTTGGTCTATATGCCAATTGTAGCCCAACACCTCTCGCTCCTAATTGCCAAGGTCACAACGGCAATTATGATATGGTGACCCTAAGAATAATTAAGAATTTCTCAAAGCGGTACGAAAGTGAAGCGACACCACACAAATTAAACTACTTCTAATTAGCCGGCTAACAAAAGCTCTAAATAGCATGCGAAATATTAATCCAAGTGCTAAAGAGAATAATTGCCCACTAGGCACTAGGTGGAAACTTGTAGTGACTGTTGTCAACTCAGCAAAGAACATACTCCCTCTGTCTTGTAAAAGTGCCATTCTTAGTTTTTGAGAAGTCAAATATTTTTAACTTTGACCAAATATATATCAGAAAATGTTAACATTCCAAAGTTGTGTGCTTAACAATCCTAATCGAGATTGCTAGGTTATAATATGTCGAGCAATTGCCCTCAAATTATAGCCCCTACTTTAGATTTGAGGGCTCCCCCAACTTTTGAGGGCCTATTTTACACTCAACTCCAACAACAGCCCTTAAATTAGAGCCCACAAATCTATTTCAATAGACATTGACATAAGGGACCGTGTGGCAGAACCACCTAATCTAATGCCTCACAGTAGTACTTATCTTCCATTAGACACTAAGTACTCAAGGGAGAACACTAAATTACGCAGTTCCATCGGACACACCCCAAGGGAGAACAAAAAAATCCACATTTTTCCATCAGGATCACAAATGAGATAATAAAACTTACATCATTATTAACCATTTCTTACATCACTTTTAATACAACATCATAGTATAATATTTATTGTTTATAATAGTGGAATACGATCATGTTATCAGAGTTATGAACAATTTAATTTAACAGCAGAATATAAACATGTGATCAGAGTTATAGCGAAAATAAATATCTATCCATGACATGATGAAACATTGATATATAAACTATGACAACATATTATAAAACTTCTATTTATAAAAACATTTAGTGAGAGTTATAAATAAAACTATGATCGCAGCGTAAAGGAATCCTCTCTGAGCCCACCAGGAGGGATCCACACACAAGAGTTAGTTCTAGCATCCGCCTGTTACCTGCAATAGGGGGGAATAAAACCCTGAGTACTCAATTGTACTCAGCAAGACTTACTCAACAGGAGGAAAGAAAAGACTCCAAGAATATGCAAGGCTATCTAGCTTGTGGGTTCATTGCATCTACAGGAAGCATTACTAAGCGTGCGTCCTTATATTCAATTTTATTAGCAGTAATCATTAGTTCATTAACTAACCATTATATGTAAGCACATGTGCTACTTTCAAGCAGGTGGTAAGCAATCAGAATCATTTTACCATCTTTCATGTTCCAGTTCTTACTACGGTGCTAGATTGTAGACAAGTCATATCGGATCGCCGGCGATTCGCAAATCAATGTGCCCAGCTGGGTACCCTGAAACACACGCCCCGCTTGTACCCTAGGCACAAGCAGGACCAACCCACTACCCTTCTGTCATGGGGTCCAGGTCCCCGTCCAAACTTGGATTCCAAGCCCCCGTCCCTGAATCTCGAACTCAGTGCGGTGCTTGGACCTCCACCCAAAATCCACCCTGAAAGTCGGTCCAGAAAGAGATGGAACCCATGACAAGAGAGTAACAAGTCTTCCCGCGCCCATACAAAAGTATGTGTTCAGGATAATAAGTCTGTGACTTGCCTAGAGTCCAATGCAATGGCCAGTCCTTAACCAACACAGACAAGGAACACAGTGTAACCAAGCTATGCCCTATTGGCCGCATGACACAACCTCTTACACCCACCAATACCCAAATCATATCCCTGCCCGGTCTACATTTATCATTTATATATATATATATATTCCAAGTGATAATAATATAGTAACAACAATAATATATTTCCTATCTCTCGCGAGTGACAGGCAATCACTCGACTTCTACCAGAGTCCTGTAGTATAGCAATCTACACGATCCTGTCATACTAGTAAGACTCATAGGATAAAGATATATATGCAAGTGGGTTTTATTCAAATCCTTAAAACTTAATGCACAAACATAATATAAAGTGCAGAGAAGTAGGGGTTATGCACCGGGGCTTGCCTGGGTAACATATAACCAAAAGTTAGTATTCCATCTTGGTGACATGATCATCGAGACACCATCTTTTTTCGATACTCCAGATGACTCCACGATCCATCATCGTCCCTATTATGGTATGAAATGCAATGCAAAGATGATGCAACAGTTAATTAACAAGGCAACAACAACTCTTAAAACCGAGCACATACTACGAACTAACAAGCTAGCTCTAATGACTAACGTACTAATCTACGTATCAACATCATCAAGAAAGATGTCATTTTCCAACCAGTGTTTTAGCGATACAATTCCAAGGTGTTTCTTTATTCTATTCTATCGATTTACTTTATTCAAAATAGGGCATCATTATCTATCTAGTAAACTAATTATTCTGGAGCTACAAAAATTACAGCGAGCAGCTAATAATATTAGTAATTTACTGTAAAATTTTTAGAGTCAACACTCTCACCATTTTCTCACAAAAATTCCCGCAAGTTCACATTTTAACAATATTAAATATTTTAAAATAATTAGAGCAACCCTGGAAACATTTTAAAACTAGATGAACCAAATACGCTAATAGATAGATCATGATTTTAGGAGCTTAACAAAATTTGTTCCACAATTTTTGGACTCCTAAATGATTTTATATTTAAATAACAAAATCAGCTCAGAATTTATTTTAGGAAATCTTCACTAATTCATTGCAAAAAGAAAAGAGCACCGCTGGCCCACGACTAGTGATAACGGGCGCGGCAGCCCTAGGCAGGGTATGCTGTAAAGGCGCAAACGGCCTAGGCGGCAGGCATGCCGTAGCCCAGCAAGCCGGCCCACGCGGCCCGGGCAAGGTGGTGATGGTACATTTGCGCCGAGGCCCCTGTACTTTCCTTAAATCAACCCGTAGCGCTTTAGGCACTATGCAACACTATTTACATGAGTCAGAGAATTACATTGGGGACCCTAGAAAAATTTCTACTCTTACCCCACGGTCCTCCTCTTCCTCCTCACAAGCAGGGCACGGGCAGGGGAACCGGCCGGTGACCGAATCCGGCCGTGAGGTCACCAACGACGGTGGGGAGGCGGCATCATGGCTTGCCCACTGCTGGGCGCACCCACTGGTGGGCATGGCTCGGCCAGAGCTAGAGCGTGGAGCCCCGGCCACATGTGTCGGTGCTTGGGACCAGGCGGCTCCGCGGTGAGGGTGCGCCGGTGGCGAGGTGGTGGTGCAGGGGCAACGCGGGGCTCAGGCATGCTCGCGCATGTGGTGACTATGCGACGGGAGAGGCAGCGGTCCGGCTGGAGGTCGCTCGGAGCAGCCAGCCATGGGCGTGGCCGCATGGAAAGCGTGGCACGGTGACATAGAGGAGGCTCGGCTGGAGAGGAAGGCATGGCCTAGAGTCGGTCCCCGGCATGGTCTTCCGTGTGGTGGTGCGGCGAGGCAAGGCTGGGGCGGTGCCGTGTAGGCGGAGCCCCGCAACGGCATCAGTGGGAGGGCGGCCGACGCAGACGACGGCGAGGGCGGCAGCTATCGCGCTTGGGAGGGGCAACGCTGAGGGGCGGTGGTCCAGTGCGGACCGTGGGGCTCACGCGCGCTCGCGAGGGAGAAAAAAGGGGCCAGCGACGGGCGGGCGTGAGGCACGGCGCGCGATGGCGGCGCATGACCATGGCGGTTGCTTGGCTCGGTAGAGACAGACCAAGGCAAGCAAGGCAGACAGAGACAAGCAAGGCAGACAGCAAAGGCAGACAGAGACAAGCAAAGACAGAGACCGAGAGAGTGAGAGAGTGCAGAGGTGAGGATCGTAGCTCAGTAGGTGGGATGAACGGCTGAGAGCGAGCGGGGTGAGGTAGCTGAGGTGAGCGGCTGAGATCGCTCACTACGATTGCTGGTTCACGAATAGAGCACCAACAACATGCCCTCAACGCGTTCTAGCGAAGTTCGGTCAATTTTTGCATGAGCATCGTAACTCTAACGTAACCACGACCTGCACCATGTCCTTATATACACCTAAATACAACCGATCGTGCGAAAACATAGATGTAGTGCTTAACCACTTTTGTTGGAAATCGAATGCCAAAATGGCATTGTCTACAATTCTTTTCCGACTTAAAAGGAATTCAAGGTTCTAGTTAGACCTGACACTCCCAACTACTTTTGGTTGAATTTTTAAATGGTCTAAGCCTTGTCAATCACAACTAAACAACACGTCATGACCTAGCTCATACTTCGCACTAACTTGTAGAAATAAACTTCTAGGAATTATTTAACCCATTTGTTTAGTACAATTTGCCAAAGATCGATACTTTTAACATAAACTCAAGTTCCTACCGATTCCCGACGAGCTCTCGTTCTAAATTTCGGGTTTGAATCCCAAGCTATCAGATTTACTATTAAACAACTCCCACTCACTAAAACAAAAGTTGCATTCTCAATTAGTAAATTTGTACTTCAATTTTTTTATTTAAGTACTAATTACAAGTTATATTTTATTTTTGCTTATAAAAATTGTTTTTCATGCATAAGCAAATAAACAAGCCATTCGCTATCAGGCATTTCAAAGTAGTTTCTTCATACTTTTTTCAAAACAAGCCCTAAACAACTTTTGTCCACAAGTGTTGATGTTTCGAACAAACACCAACTACGCATTAGGCTCAGATGGTGTACTAAAGGACACAAGGTTTATACTGGTTTGGGCAGAATGTCCCTACGTCCAGTTTGCTGCTGCTCATGTTATTAGTACCGAAAAAGGTTCATAGTAGGGGGTACAAATGGTCGAGAGAGGGACATGACCCAAGTCTCTGATGGCAAGGTCGAAAGGATGCCAAGAGCTCGATTGCTGCTTGGCTGTGTGTTGTGTGTGGAATTGATCCGTCAAAAGTCGGTCCCCTTAGTGGGATGCCCTACCCTCCCTTTTATAGACCAAGGGGAGAGTAGGGGTTATAGATGGGAGAAAGAGGAAAAAACCAAAGGTAGAGAAGGTCCTTCGAGGGTGCCAGGTCTTCCTTTTCCCTTGAGCCTGCCCTGCTGTCATGGCAGACCACGCCTAGGGACTAGCATGCTTTGTTGATCCTGATAGGGCCGGGCTCTTGGCTTCAGTTTCAGTGAGTGGTCATGTCCCATCCTCCCCGATGGACGGTGTGGTGTGTTAGGGTGTCGAGCCATGACTCTACAGGGAGTAGACGGGGAAGTGACTATACGCATGTTACTACTGATGACGTGAGTTCCCTCTTGGACTATAGTGGTCGTCGTATGCCTGTGTTAGTATCCATGCCCGAGGGCTGGTGGTGGCACCTACAACACTGTAGGACAAAAGTCGGTGCTTACAACACTGTTCAGGGCTCTAGTCAGGTCGAAGAGGGCTTAAGCGCCCATCCCATCGTATCCTAACGGTACCTTCCTGCAGGCATGCAGGGAATGGTCCTCGGTACTGCGGTTGACCTGAGTGTCCTGTCTTACCTCCTGCTCATCATCATGAAGGAGCAGGGTGCAGTCATCGGGCCCTCAAATGTCGGGCAAGACAAGCCAGTCCTCAGATGTTGGGCGAGCGGAGCCTGCCCTCAGCCATCGAGCGAGGCGGAGCCAGGGCGGGGCAGAGCCAGCCCTCAGCCGTCGGGTGGGGCAGAGCCAGCCCTCAGACATTGGGCGAGGCGAAGCCAACCCTTTGCCATTGGGCGAGGCGAAGCCAACCCTCGGGGGTCGGGCGAGGCAGAGTCTAGCCCTCAGCGGTCGAGCGAGGCGGAACCAATCTTCCATCGTTCGGGCAAGAAGCGTAGTAGCGTTCTTGTCTGACCGGAAGCGTTAATGTTTGATGGTTATTAGTTCTACCTCATTGGGTACCCCGGTATTAGATCCCCGATAGTAGCCCTCGAGCCCCCGGATGATTCGGATAGAATCGCCCAGGGGGGTGATTTGACTTGCCAGAGGGTGCACGCAAGCGCACCCGACGGGTGTAGCCCCCGAGCCCCCGGGTGATTCGGGCAGAATCACCCGGGGGTATTTCGATCCGCTAAAGGGTGCGTGCGAGCGCACCCAACGGGTGTAGCCCCCGAGCCCCCGGGTGATTCAGGCAGAATTGCCCCGGGGGTATTTTGATTCGCCAGAGGGTACGCGCGAGCGCACCCATCGGGTGTAGCCCCCGAGCCCCCGGGTGATTCGGATAGAATCACCCAGGGGTTAATTTTGGACCCTTCGCGGGTATGGCTGTGAGATTTGGTTTTTGTCAACTGGACAGTTTAAAGGGAACCCTGGTATCCCGTTCATGGGGATTTCATCCAGGGTCAGCCTAGTTGGGACTCAATCATGGATCGAGGCTCCCCTGATGCTCATGCACCTGAGTTCTGGGCGCTCATGGGCCCATCCCTCGTTGGGACGGCCGTTGAAACTGTTGGGCCATCCCTCAAACTCCTAGGCCCAGGTGGGCCAGAGAAATGCTTTTTGGCCCATATCCCCTCTATGGGAAAAGAGTCTTAGTCTGCTTGGGAAGGTGAAACGTCCGGCATGATTTTGGTGGGAAAGGATAGGGATCACGGGCGCATATCCCATGATGTGACATGGCTATGTATCGTGGCAGGCTCGGAGACCTAGGCGGGTGGTTGCTCTTCTCGCATCCGTCGCCCTTATAAAACCACGGGGTTCGCCCCTAGGGTATCGTACTTCGCCTCCTCGCCTTCGCATCTACAACCCCCGCCGCCAATCGCCTGATCCTCCTGCACCCGCATCATAGCCGCCATCAAGCTCGCATCTGCATTGTAGCCGCCGTTAAGCTCACATCTACCCCCCTCCCAATCGTTTCAATGGAGCCATGGTGCAGATCCGATGTCACCCCTCAGCGCCTGGAGGGCCTCGTTCGCCGTGGCCTCCTTTGCTCGCTGACCGCCACTGAGGAGTGGTGGCTACCCAGTAATGAGGATGAGCCGTCATTGTCCGAAGGGTATGTCGTGTTCCTTTGCTCACTTCCACGAGCGGGGATTTAGCATACCTACTCACAAGTTCCTTCGTGGGCTGTTGGATTACTGCTAGGTGGAGTTGCAGCACCTTACTCCCAATGGGGTCCAGCACATTGCGGCGTTCATCGCCCTGTGTGAGGGGTTCCTAGGGATTGGTCCCCACTTCGACCTATGGCGGTATCTCTTCGCTGTCAACCTATCGAAGAAGTGGGTTGGGAAGCAAGAGTTGAGTGTGCTGATGGGATGTGCCAGCATTCATCTCTGCAACAACCGGGTGAACGAATACCCATCAATGCGTCTATCGACCTCCAACAAGGGGTGGCATTCGCTTTGGTTTTACATCAAGGATGACGTTGCCTGCCCCCTTGCTAGTGTTCTCTGGGCGCATCATCGAAGAGGTCCCAGGGCCATGGAAGTGGGGTGTCCCGAACAAAGACAAGAAAAGATCAAGGACTATCTCGCCGCTCTCCAAATTCTAAAGGAGAGGGGCATGAAGGGATTGGGGATCCTCGGTGCCTATCATACGCGGAGGGTGGCGCCGCTGATGAGCCACGCGCTTCCCATGTACCTGATGGTAACCGGGGCATCGCTCGAAGGGACGGCGCTTGTCGATGAAGCACTCCCCCCACTGAAGTGGCGCAGCGCATCAAGGAGGCGATGGAGGCCTTCGAAGGACAACACCGGCATTGTCCTTGATTTCATGTATCCGGTGCTGGGGCATCCCCCAATGCGATCGGAACTCGGGGTTCATCGATTTCGTCAGTTCTCTCTCCCCATGTCTCCTTTTTACTTGAATTCCCGGCCCCTTGATGCTGACCTCGGGATAGCAGGACCAGCTGAAGAGACTCGTCTTCGGGGATAGCTCGGCTCCGCTGCTGAAGGACCGAATCGTGGTGATGGTGAATCGCACCGCAGCCAAGTGGGATAAGAAGATGAGGGAGCTCAAGAGGAAGAAGATGTTATGGAAGCAGCAAGCATGGGAGTGAGGAGAGGAGACAGGTAGTGATGATGATGACAACAAGGAGGAATTCGATGATGTTAGTTGCTGATGTGGAGTGGGATGTCCTGGAGGGCAAGGATACACTGATAGGGTACCCACTTGCCCATGCAGGGACCCTTCCCGTTCCATGCAGAGGGAAGTGAGTCCATGAGGATGGCAGAGATGGGCCAAACCATCGACCTGTCCACAGGACCGGTGGGAGCCAGTGGATCTACCGCCACACCGGGGGTGCCGGTGGAGGGAGGGTGGCTCCACTGCCGCGCCCCACGAGCTGATAGGGGCGGGCGGATCTACCACCACGCCCAAGGTGTCGACAGGGAGGGGTGGCTCCGCCGCCATTGCCCTCGGAGGTAAGGGAGATGAGCCCCTCTGCCCGGGAGCAGGGGGGCAGGCTCAAAACGGTCCCCCAGATGAGTTGAGCAGGAAATTGGGGGTTCGTCCCCAAAACGTTCCTACCACCCAACAGCGCCAGCGTAAGTCACCGATTCCTCTGTTTTTCCCTGTTTCTCTGTTTTTCTTTTTTTATATGTGACCTATGCCTTTTAACTCTTGCAGAGTCTTGAGACAGGGCTGTTCTTTGGCGCTGACGCCTAAGAAGAGCGTTGCTCTTCAGGCAGGAGGGACGTCGTCGCTCTTGTTTCGGGTGGGAGCGATGCCGATGTTGCAGTCTTGTCAGCCGGTCAGGCACCGCCAGTGGTGGCACCCGTGCCCTTGGTGGGTCAAGCGGGCGTCGGGGCTGAAGAAGCACCCTCGGGGGTCGCCGAGCAGATGACGGCGGAGGTGACTCTGCCGCCTATGTTGGAGCGGACGGAGCTGCCGCCCATGCTTGTGCCGCCCTCTGTGGCGGGCGTGGTGCCACAAGTCAAGGCCCCGACATCGCAAGCAGAGGTGGCCACAATCGTGACAAGCCAAGCATAGCTAGATGCAGCCACGGTGGTGTCCAAGGGAGCGACGCAATCTGTGCCACCAGCGGCCTAGGTGGAGGCGCCGAGGCGGGCCAGATGGAGGGGGACATGACCAGAGGGTCCCCGAGCATCATGGCGATGGTGGAGAGTATCAGTGGGAGGTCACCCTCGGCCCTGATGTCAGGGGGCAGCTGCTCACCCGGGGTGAGCCGTCGCTCCAGTGGATGGCTCCTCAAGACCCAATGTCGACTCTCTTCTCGCTCGACGATGCTGCCGAGAGCATGGAGCGGGAGAGTCTCGATGTTGGGTTCTCGGCTATGATGGATGTCTTGGGCCAGGCTAGGGGCATCCTGTGTGACATTATCATTCCCACTGGCCAGGTATTTGCTTGATCTTTCCTCTCAGTTTCTTCTTTTTCATGTATTTTTGTATTTTTGACACTGGTCTTCTTTTCAGTCCCTCATTGCTCGTAGCCGGGAGAAATCCTGGTTCCTCCACAAGCAGAAGGTGGAATGGGACCATCTCACCGAGGAGGCTTGGCTGCGTGGAGATGTGAGTGCCTAGCTTGCTACCGCCCAACAGCGGGAAGCTAAGGCGCGTCAGGACACAGAGGAGGTCCATGGGATGTTCTAGGATCTATCGGCGAGGGTGCAGTAGGACGAGGAGGTGGCTACTAGGGTCCAAAAGAAGTGGGATGAGCTACTCCAGAAGGATGACAAGGCCAGCCAGTGGGCCGTCGAGCTCCTGGAGGAGCTAGAGAGGGAGTAGGACCTCAAGCTGGAAGCCAAGGAAAGGTCTGTGGCCCTACAGTAGAGGGTGAATCTGGACACTAAGGTGATTGCCCGGCTATGTAGGGAGCGAGACGAGCTGCACCAGACTATAGAAAGACTCTGCTCGGAACACAGTACGATCCGCGAGGAAAGCGACCAGGCCGTCCGAGAGCACAACGAGGTGTGTCAGGTGGTCAGCTCCCTCTGGGTGGATCTTGGAGCTGCAGTGACCCAAAGGCTGGAGGACGAGAGCATCTCTGCTAGGCTAGGCATGGAGCTTGCTGAGGTGCGGGGGATTCTTCAAGACGAGAGTGATGAGCATGATCTTCTATGCGCCACCGTCGGGGTGGTCTTTGATGACCTGGGGGTGGCATGGCTGGAGGAAATTGGCTCACTCATAGCCCGTGCCATAGATATCACGGTGCAGGTGCACCAGCTTGAGGAGAATGCCTTTCACGCTGGGATCACCCAAGCCTTTACTGTTGCCCATTCTCATTATGATCAGGAAATCAACTTGGAGGCAATGAGCCTTGGCTTCGCGCCTGGCTATGAAAACTCTGAGCTGGATGAGATTGAGAAGGTGGTGACTCCTATAGCGTAGAACCTGGCGAACAGGCTGAAAGACATAGTTCTCCCTCCGAGGAAGTAGTTAGTTGAATAAGCTTGATAAACATTTATCTATAATATGTGGACAAGTGTTGGTACTTTTGTGTCCGAAAATAGATTCGTAATTTCGTTTCACAATTTTGTTTCATTTGTTTGAGCTTACTTTCTTCCCTTTTGCAATCGAGAAAAAAGGCTTATGCGATACGACCCTTCCATTCGTTAAGACCATAGGGCCCGAGGTGTATAAGGGGGAAATTTCGAATTTATGCTGGTGAGCAAAGTTACCAGTAGACATCAGGGCGTGGGCTTTTTGCAGTCTTACCTAGGCATGCTCATTTATCTGCTCCCACTGAACCTTGTCACTAACCTTAACGTGAAGAAGAGGTTTGATGCAACGATTGTTTCAAAAAAAAGGAGGTACTTATACCTTGATCAGTCCCCTGAGTGAGATCCAACCCCTTGCGGTCGCTGGGGCCTGGATGTTACTAGAGACCGAAGCGAGGGTAGCAAACTTGTATTCATACATACCCCTTACTTAGGTTTTTGGCGATCGTTTCCGTGACCGTGCGTTTGGTCTCATTGCTGGACCCGACCTTCCTCGAGCCCCCGCATGTGGCGAGGATTTGGTCAAGGGTCGGCTCGTTTTGTGACTATCGCCCCATCCGTGGTTTCCACAACTGGAGGGGTTGAGGCGACGTCACTTGCCTCGATGGCTCGAGTGACGTGCTTGATGAGCTCGGTAACAGGGATGTTCGAACAAAATCCAATCCTGTTGCTTTGCAACAGGGTCGGCAAAGCCCCCGGGTGGTGTTTCGTTGCTCCTTGACCTGCCTTCCAATAGATTCCCCCTCAATGGGGATTCTATGGGCTCGGCTAGAGGCTAGATTGAACTAGAAGGTTGAGATTACCCTATCTGCCTAAATGCGGGTTGGGCAAAGGCCACTGAGGCTCATCTGCGTATTCTCCCCTGGCTCTTGTTTGATGTGAGGCGGCCTTGGATCCTTCGTGGGCCAGCCTTCGAACCTCGGTCTCTCGATCTTGAATCGAGCAGCTCGAGCCCTCGAGCCCCTTGGGGTCTGATAGGGGTCGGCCATGTTTCGCGTGTGACCCCATCCTCGGTTTCCGCAACCAGAGGGGCAGAGTTGACGACACTTGCCTCGATGGCTCGAGTGTCACGCTCAATGAGCTCACTAACAGGGCATGTTCATGTAGGAATTCCGAGTCCATCATTCAGCTGATGGGGTTGGCAGAGCCCTCATGTGGCATTCCACTACTTCTTAACCCACCTCTCGATAGATGCCCGAAGCCATTCGATAGGCTCAGGTGGCCTATTGGCCTCTCCTCGATAGAGATTCTGTGGGTTTGGCTCGAGGTTAGAATCGAACGAGAAAGGTCGAGATGTCCTTGTCCGCTTCTGAGCGGGGTCGGGCAACGCCAGCTGGGGCTCCTCTCGGTTTTTCTCCCCTGGCTCTGTTTGACGTGAGGCAGCCTCGAGCCCTTTGCGGGCTTGGCCTTCGAACCTCGGTGAGTTAGCCGCTCATATCAGGCGGGAGCCGCTTCATGGCATGACATGCAAGCGTTGAGATGCGACGATCGCATAAGCAACGTTTGGATGTATGGGTTTAATGTATGATTTAATTGAAATGAAAGCGGGGGTCAGTAGTGTTACCTTGGTGGTATGAGCGATAGGAAGCTCTTACCAGATGTTTGTGCGGGGTTTGAGTCCGACGTTCGCGACGGGGCCGGTGTAACCTGCACGAGCATCATAATTTTTTGTTTCTTGTCTCTCGGTGGTGATCCGAGTCGTTCGATTGACTTAAAGTGACCTAATAGCTTCTCCTTGAAGGAGATTCTACAAGCGGACCCCTTTGAACCCTTCTCGAGAAGGTGGATGCTAAAGCTTGGGGTACGGGGAACTGTGAATTCGATTATGCTGGTGAACAAAAACACTGTAGCCACTGGGGCGTTGGGTCTAGCGGTTCGTCTAGTTTTACACAGTTTTACACCCACACACCGTGTCTCCAGTTTTAAATGTAAGGAGGGGTCGGGTGAAGAGGATGTCTAAATGAGTAGATACTCTCGGCAACCCCCGAGCGAAGTCCGGGCCCCTACCGTTGCTGGGGTCGGAAGCTCGGTAATGAATTTAACATGCAAAGTAAGTAAATAGAGGTGCTTATCTTTCAGCGGTCGTTCATTCGTCGTTTTACCTGGGCCATCCGATCGACCCAGGAAGCCTGTTGGGCCCCCCTAACGGGGGAAGCGGAGAGTCGCCTGCATGCGGGTGCGCCCTGATTCTCGCGCCTGGCGCACGGTAGTGGTGGGCCAAGCCTAGGCAACGTCCTGTTTGACTGGGCAATGTCTCGTCGACCAGAGCGCGTCCTGTCGGTCCAGGCGCATCCCCTCAGATTCCCGTCAACATCGATTTCCAATCTGCATTGAATAGGGGAAGGGAGAGAGTTTTTTGTCCCAACCTTTCGCCTTTCCTCAGCTGCTGCGCCTCTTCCTTAAATAGGGAGGGGGAGAGGAGTTCTTGTCCCATTGCTTCGCCTGTCCCTGAGCCGCTACCTCTCCTCCTTTCTCCTTCTCGCTGAGCGTGTTCGCATGTCGCGGTGATTCCTAAGTGAGAGAGGGTAATGTGAGGGAGAGGAGAACTCACAGATCCGTTTGTGAATCTGGAGTGCGATGTCAAGCTGGAGGTCATCCAACATAGATGAGATGGTGCTAGCCGCCTTTGTCAAGAAGGGGCCACTGCTACCGAAGGAGGAGGCGCACTGGAGGGTGGTGAGTGTTGTTAGTTTCGCCGTCGTCCACGAGACCTTTGTTGGGATGGAGCCGTATGGGAGGCTCTTCCGACGAATCTTCTCTGGGCAAGTCTTATTGGTTGGGAAGCCGCTTAGGACTGCATCGATGGGGGACTTCGCCCTTGCGGCTGCTCAAATCGGCTAGTTCATGAAGCTTGATGAGATGTCAGAGACATCCATCAGCCATGGTGGCCTTTCTTTGGCAGGAAGCGCCCCCCCATCTAGGTGCCATTGTTAGGGTTGCGGCTGATCACGATGGCGTAGTCCCTAGATGCCCTAGCGAAGGCACCACAGTCACCGATGTGGTGCTCGATGTTGTAGATGACGACGCCCTCGAGGATCCCGTGGAGCGGTAGGACATCTCCGATGGAGAGCGTGGCACGGCGACCGTAGTAGTGCTCATAGTAGAACTGGTCAAAAACTATAATCGAATAAGTTGTGGGGCCCCCTAAGTGAATAGTCTTTTGTATTTATGAATACATTAGTCCTTTTCGTGATGAAATCACTTTATAAGTGATGAATTTGTGCGAAAAATGAACAAGTTTTCAACTTTCGTTACGGCAAACAGCTTTTCAGCTCTTCTCCATCTTTTTGTAAAAGAGGTTTGGTGCCTTCCGACCCTTGTCATTGTTAAGGTCGCAAAAAACTTGGAGTGTGGGTGAGCCAATTCTGATCACACTAGTGAGCAAGGAGGTCATAGCCGCTGGGGTGTGGGTTTCCCGCAGTCCTACCAGTTATACTTAGATTTTGTTCCTGAAATCCTAGTCCTTAGGACTTGCCATGAGAAAAGGGGGAAAACTCAGAGAATATTTACAAAGATAACACAGGGAGTGTTTGCAAGATAAACGTACTTATATCATCCCCCGAGTGAGGTTCGACCCTTCGCACTTTGCAGGGGTCGGATGTCACTAAAGATCAGGGATTTTGAAGACAAAAACTGATAAGAAAAAGTATGCGTTTATTTAAGGTTAAAAACGACGTAGCTGCTCAATGTTCTAGGCATTGGTGAAGACCTCGCCGTCGATGGTTTTCAACTTGTAGGCGCCTGGCCAGAGTACTTCCGTGATGATGTTTGGCCCCTCCCAGGGCAGGGACAGCTTGTGACAGTCCTTGTTGCTCTGCACGAGGTGGAGAACTAGGTCCCCGACGTTGAATGCTCGGTCCCACACCCGTCAGTTGTGGTACCGATGTAGCGCCTGCTGGTACTTGGCCAAATGAAGGAGGGTGATGTCATGAGCTTTGTCTATTGGGTCCATGGCATCTTCATGGGATGCCTCAGCTCCCTGTTCGTTGTATGCTAAGATTCTTGGCGCTCCATAGTCGAGGTCGGTTGGGAAGATGGCCTCGAAACCGTAGACCATGAAGAAAGGCGTGTAGCCAATGGCCCGGCTAGGAGTTGTCCTCAGGCTCTAGAGCACCACAGAGAGCTCGATGACCCACCATGTGCCGAACTTGTTTAACCGGTTGAAGATCCTAGGCTTGAGGCCCTGTAGGAGCATGCCGTTCACGCGCTTGACCTGCCCGCTTGTTCGAGGGTGCACGACAGTGGCCCAATCGACTCGGATATGTTGTTCATCATAGAATCAAAGGAATTTCTTGCCAGTGAACTATGTGCCATTGTCCATGATGATGGAGTTTGGTACTCCGAAGTGATGGATGATGTCAAGGAAGAATAGCACAGCCTGCTCGGACTTGATTACAAAGATTGGCCGAGCTTCGATCCATTTTGTGAACTTGTCTATGGTGACAAGTAAGTGGGTGTAGCCCCCGAGCGCCTTTTTGAGAGGTCCAACCAGATCGAGCCCCCAGACCACGAAGGGCCACGTGATGGGGATCATCTGGAGTGCCTGGGCCGGGAGGAGAGTTTGCCGAGCGTAGTACTAGCACCCTTCATAGGTGCATACGATCTGCTCGGCATCGGCTACTATAGTGGTCTAGTAGAATCCCTATCGGAATGCGTTCCCAACCAAGGTTCTAGGCATGGCATGGTGATCGTAGACCCCACTATGGATATCACTCAGTAGAAGCTTCCCCTATTTGATAGGGATATAGAGCTATAGAATCCCGGTGTGGCCTCATTTGTAGAGTTTGCCCTCTACAAGAACAAAGGACTTGGCACGACGTGCGAGCCATCGAGCTTCTGTCTTGTCCGTCAGCAGCGTGTCACGGAGGAGGTAGTCAAAGTAGAGTGTTCTCTAGTCGTCCAGAGGGTCGGGCTCTGTCACTGGATCCTCTTCAAGCTCCATGACCTCAGGGCCGGATGGAGCTATTGGTTGGTTAGCCCCCGAGGCTAGATTAGACAGACCATCATCGGCCCATTCCAACCTTTCATAGCATACCGAAGGCTTGTGTTAGTCTCTAGTGAAGACACCCGCTGACACCGGCTCTCGACCAGACACCGCTTTTGCAAGCGCATTGACCGCTTTGTTGAGGCGCCTTGGGATGTGATTGAGTTTGAGGCCATCGAATTTGTCCTCTAGCCATCGGACTTCTTAGCAGTACGTAGCCACCTTGGTGTCGTGGCAGCTCAACTCCTTCATGACTTGGTTGACGACCAGCTAGGAGTCGCCTCGGATGTTGAGGCGTCGGATGCCCAACTCGATGGCGATTCGTAGGCCATTGATGAGCGCTTCATACGTGGCCACATTATTTGATGAGGGGAAATGGAGACGAACCATGTACATCATGCGGACCCCGAGGGGTGATTCGAAGACCAGCCCCGCACCGGTGCCCTTCTTCATCAGTGATATGTCGAAGTACATCGTCCAGTACACTTGATCGATGACCGCCGGTGGTGTCTAGACCTCGGTCCATTCCACGATGAAGTCAGCCAACACCTGGGACTTGATCACCATTTGGGAGGCATATGTGATGCCTTGATCCATCAACTCGAGTGCCCACTTCATGGTTCTTCTCGTGGTGTCCTAGCTCTGGATGACCTCACTGAGGGGGAACGACGTCACGACCATCATGGGGTGTGACTCGAAGTAGTGGTGTAGCTTCCTCTTGGTGATGAGGATGGTGTATAGTAGCTTCTGGATTTCGAAGTAGCGAGTCTTAGAGTCAGATAGTACCTCACTGATGAAGTACACAAGGCACTGCACCTTGAGGGTGTGCCCCTCTTCCTCCTGCTCTACTACTAGGGTAGCGCTGACAACTTACGTGGTGGCCACTATGTATAGCAGGAGGGATTCTCCATCGCTTGGAGGAACTAGGATCGAGGGCCTCGTCAGAAGTAGTTTGACCATGTCAAGTGCCTCCTAGGCCTCGAATGTCCACTCGAAGCGGTCGGCTTTCTTCAAGAGTCAATAAAGGGGGAGACCTCGTTCGTCGAGGCACGAGATGAATCGGTTGAGGGCAGCAAAGCACCCTATGATTCACTGAACCCCCTTTATGTTCTGAATCGGGCCCATCCTTGTAATGGCTGAGATCTTCTCTGGGTTGGCTTCGATGCCACGCTCGGAGATGATGAAGTCGAGCAGCATGCCCCTTGGGACCCTAAAAACACATTTCTCGGGATTGAGTTTGATGCCATTCGTTCAGAGTTTCACAAATGTTTGCTCAAGATCAGCAATGAGATGGTCAGCCCGCTTGGACTTAACCACGATGTCGTAAACGTAGGCCTCAACGGTCTGCTCGATGAGGTCCCTAGAGCATTTGAGCATATAGTGCTGGTATGTAGCCCTAGCATTCTTCAGACCGAACGGCATTGAGACATAACAGTCGTATGCTAAGATTCTTGGCGTTCCATAGTTGAGGTCAGTTGGGAGGATGGCCTCGAAACCGTAGATCATGAAGAAAGGCGTGTAGCCGATGGCCCGGCTAGGAGTTGTCCTCAGGCTCTAGAGCACTGTAGATAGCTCAACGACCCAGCGTGCACCGAACTTGTTTAACCGGTTGAGGATCCTAGGCTTGAGGCCCTGTAGGAGCATGCCATTCACGCACTCGACCTGCCCGCTTGTTCGGGGGTGCACGACGGTACCCAACTGATCCAGATGTGTTGTTCATCACAGAATCGAAGGAATTTCTTGCCAGTGAACTATGTGCCATTGTCCGTGATGATGGAGTTTGGTACTCTGAAGTGATGGATGATGTCGAGGAAGAACAGCACAGCCTGCTCGGACTTGATTACGAAGATCAGCCGAGCTTCGATCCATTTTGTGAACTTGTCTATGGTGACAAGTAAGTGGGTGTAGCCCCCGAGCACCTTTTTGAGAGGTCCAACCAGATCGAGCCCCCAGACCATGAAGGGCCACGTGATGGGGATCATCTGGAGTGCCTGGGCCGAGAGGAGAGTTTGCCGAGCATAGTACTAGCACCCTTCGTAGGTGCATACGATCTGCTCGGTGTTGGCTACTACAGTGGTCCAGTAGAAGCCCTGTCGGAATGCGTTCCCAACCAAGGTTCTAGGTGCAGCATGGTGACTGCAGACCCCACTGTGGATATCACTCAGTAGAAGCTTCCCCTGTTTGACAGGGATACAGAGCTATAGAATCCCGGTGTGGCCTCGTTTGTAGAGTTTGCCCTCTACAAGAACAAAGGACTTGGCACGACGTGCGAGCCATCGAGCTTCCATCTTGTCCGTCAGCAACATGTCACGGAGGAGGTAGTCGAAGTAGAGTGTTCTCTAGTCATCCAGAGGGTCGGGCTCTGTCACTGGATCCTCTTCAAGCTCCATGACCTCAGGGCTAGATGGAGCTGTTGGTTGGTTAGCCCCCGAGGCTGGATCAGACGGACCATCGTCGGCCCATTCCAACCTTTCATAGCATACCGAAGGCTTGTGTTGGTCTCTGGTGAAGACACCCATTGACACTGGCTCTCGATCGGACGCTACTTTTGCAAGCGCATTGACCACTTCGTTGAGGCGCCTTGGGATGTGATTGAGTTTGAGGCCATCGAATTTGTCCTCTAGCAGTCGGACTTCTTAGTAGTATGCAGCCATCTTGGCATCGTGGCAGCTCGACTCCTTCATGACTTAGTTGACGACCAGCTAGGAGTTGCCCTGGATGTTGAGGCGTCGGATGCCCAACTCGATGGCGATTCGTTGGCCGTTGATGAGCGCTTCATACTCGGCCACATTATTTGATGAGGGGAAATGGAGATGAACCATGTACATCATGCGGACCTCGAGGGGTGATTCGAAGACCAGCCCTGCACTGGCGCCCTTCTTCATCAGCGATCCGTCGAAGTACATCGTCCAGTACACTTGATCGACGATCGCCGGTGGTGTCTAGACCTCGGTCCATTCCGCGATGAATTTAGCCAACACCTGGGACTTGATCACCGTTCGGGAGGCATATGTGATGCCTTGATCCATCAACTCAAGTGCCCACTTCACAGTTCTTCTCGTGGTGTCCTAGCTCTGGACAACCTCGCCGAGGGGGAATGACGTCACAACCGTCATGAGGTGTGACTCAAAGTAGTGGCGTAGCTTCCTCTTGGTGATGAGGATGGTGTATAGTAGCTTCTGGATTTTGAAGTAGTGAGTCTTAGAGTCAGATAGTACCTCGCTAATGAAGTACACAAGGCACTGCACCTTGAGGGTGTGCCCCTCTTCCTCTCGCTCTACTACCAGGGCAGCACTGACAACTTGCGCGGTGGCCACTATGTATAGCAGGAGGGATTCTCCATCGCTTGGAGGAACTAGGATCGAGGGTCTCGTCAGAAGTAGTTTGACCATGTCAAGTGCCTCCTGGGCCTCGGATGTCCACTCGAAGCGGTCGGCTTTCTTCAAGAGTCGATAAAGGGGGAGACCTCGTTCGTCGAGGCACGAGATGAATCGGCTGAGGGCAGCAAAGCACCCTGTGATTCACTGAACCCCCTTTATGTTCTTAATTAGGCCCATCCTTGTAATGGCTGAGATCTTCTCTGGGTTGGCTTCGATGCCACGCTCGGAGACGTTGAAGTCGAGCAGCATGCCCCTTGGAACCCTGAAAACACATTTCTTGGGATTGAGTTTGATGCCATTCGTTCAGAGTTTCGCAAAGGTTTGCTCAAGATCAGTAATGAGATGGTTAGCTCAGTTGGACTTAACCACGATGTCGTCAACGTAGGCCTCAACGGTCCACTCGATGAGGTCCCTGGAGCATTTGAGCATATAGTGCTGGTACGTAGCCCCAGCGTTCTTCAGACCGAATGGCATTGAGACATAATAGAATGATCTGAAGGGGGTGATGAAAGATGTCACGAGCTGGTCGGACTCTTTCATCATGATTTGATGGTAGCCGGAGTACGCATCAAGGAAGCAGAGGGTTTCACACCCTGAGGTAGAGTCGACTATTTGGTCTATGCATGGCAAAGGGAATGGATCCTTTGGACATGCCTTGTTGAGGCCCATATAGTCAACACACATCCTCCATTTCCCACTCTTCTTTCATACAAGAATGAGATTAGCTAACCACTCTGGGTGGTGTACTTCCCTGATGAATCCGGCCGCCGAGAGCTTGGCTATTTCTTCGCTGATGGCCCTGCGTTTCTCCTCATTGAAGTGACACAGACGTTGCTTCACCGGCCTAGAGCGTAGATGGATTTTCAAGGTATGCTCGGCGACCTCCTTCAAAATGCCTAACATATCTGAGGGTTTCCACGCAAGGATGTCTTTGTTGCCACGGAGGAAGTTAATGAGTGCGCTTTCCTATTCGGAGGAAAGCACGGTACCAATGCGTACCATTTTACCCTTGGAGCTACTGGGATCTATGAGGACCCCCTTGGAGCCCTCTACCGATTCGAACGACCCGGTTGACTTCTTTGCATTGGGCGCTTCTTCGGCGACCTCCTCCTTGAGGGCGGCGAGTTCCCTAGAGGCGATGATTACTGTGGTGTGGCCACATCACTCGACCTCGCACTCGTAGGCACGCTGGAAGGAGGTGCCAACGGTGATGACCCCATGGGGGCCCAGCATCTTCAGCTTGAGGTATGTATAGTTGGGGACGGCCATGAACTTCGCGTAGCATGGATGTCCCAGGATGGCGTGGAAGGTTTCGGAGAACCCAACCACCTCGAAGGTGAGGGTCTCAGTCCTATAATTGAACTGATCCCCAAAGGTAACGAGCAGATCGATCTACCCGAGTGGCATGGCCTACTTCCCAGGCATGATGCCATGGAAAGGCGCTCGGGTTGGGCGGAGGCACATTCGGTTGACGCCCATCACATCGAGCGTCTTGGCGTACATGATGTTGAGGCCGCTGCCTCCGTCCATCAGTACTTTGGTGAGTCACTTTGGGCCGACGATTGGGTTGACCACAAGCGAATATCTTCTTGGGTATGGGACAGTATCCGGATGGTCGGTCCGATCAAAGGTTATGGCGGATTCTGACCACCGGAGGAAGGGAGGTGTAGCCGGTTGGGCCATGTAGACTTTGTGGCGTGCGACCTTCTAACAGCGTTTGGAGACGTAGGCCGCTGATCCTCCAAAGATCATAAGGTAGCCATCCAGTGTTGGAAAGCCATCGTCCTTCTCCTCGGCGTCATCCGCAGTGGGGGTAGGTTCCTTCCCCTGCTCCCCTTTGTTGGAGCCTCCGGACAAGAACCGCCGCATGAGGCTGCAGTCCTTGAGCAGATGCTTAACAGGAAAGGCGTGGTTCGGGCATGGCCCCTTGAGTAATTTTTTGAAGTGGTCTGGAGTGCCCTCCATGGGCTTTCGACCACCCTTGTGGTCAACAGCGGCCACGAGCGAGTCCTCACGCTGTTGCTTCTTATTCTTCCTTTTGGTGGAACTATTGGAGGTGCCTTCGCCAGCACCCTCGTCCTGCCTTGCCTTGCCCTCGAGGTGATCGAAGATCGCTCCGACCACCTCTTCTCCTAAGGCATGGCTGGTGGCGATGTCCAGGAGTTCCTTGGTGGTTCACGGGCCCTTGCATCCTAGCTTATGAACCAAGGACTCGCAGGTCATCCCGGACAATAAGGCTCCTATCACATCGCAGTCGGCGATGTTAGGGAGCTCATTGCACTATCGGGAGAAGCACCTGGATGTACCCGCGGAGGGTCTCACCAGCCTTCTGACTGTAGTTCTTGAGGTCCCATGGGTTCACAGGGCGCTTGTATGTGTCCTAGAAGTTTCCCACAAAGATCTCCTTCAAATCCGCCCAACTCTAGATTGCGTTGGATGGCAGGTGTTCCAATCATGCTCGTGTCGAATCAGCCAAGAACAAGTGGAAGGTTATGGATAATGAAGCTATCATTATTAGCACCACTGGCTTGACAGGCAAGCTGGTAGTCTTTGAGCCAAAGTTTGGGGTTTGTCTCCCCTAGAGTACTTAGGGATATTGGTAGGTAGTCGGTACCTTGGCGGGAAAGCAGCGTTGAGGATGTGCTGGCTAAGGCCTGAGGCCCTGGCAAGGCCTGGGGCTTAGGCTCCAGTCCTTGCCACTGTCGTAGCGTCTGCCATGACGAGGATGATAGCCGCAGCGGGCTCCTTCTCTTGGGTCATTGTAGGTGCGTCTGCAGGCGTCGAGGGTGCTATGTGCATTGCGGTTGCGGCCGAGACGTTGGTGTATCGAGATCGCAGCGTGCTGCCTGCTGCCTTGTGGTGCCTGGTGGACTAATGAATCCCTGGCAGGACACACCAAGGGTGTGTGCTGGCTGGTGTTGAGCTTGCGTCGCCGAGACAATGAGCTTTCCGCCTGCTGTGCCGCCACACGCTCGAGCAGCATTCTAATTTCATGATGGGCCCGACGATCCTCGGGCATTGCGGCCTTTGGAAGGCCATGGAGCAAGGCCATTGTAGCGGTGATGTTCTGGCTTGCTTAAGCGAAGTGATGAAGGGTTTCATCATCGGCGATGATCCTTCGATTCACATCATGGGCCACGGCGCGTGCGCATTCACCGTCTCCGCGGCGTTCGATCTCCCAATTAACCTCCGCGTATTCCCGCACAAGCGCGAGTGAAAGCTCTAGTTTGGTTTTGGTGAATTGATGAAACCCTAAGTGCTAACCTAGTTTATCAAATGATCATGAGATAGGTAGCACACTCCAAGTGGTGAAGTAAATGAAGATCATAGCATGATGATGATGATGGCATGGTGATGATCAAGTGCTTCGACTTGGAAAAAAGAAAGAGAAAAACAAAAAGCTCAAGGCAAAGGTATATTTTGTAGGAGCTATTTTGTTTTGGTGATCAAGACACTTAGAGAGTGTCATCACATTTAGGTTTGATAGTCGTACTATTAAGAGGGGTGAAACTCATATCAGAATGCGGTTATCAAAGTGCCACTAGATGCTCTAACTCATTCCACATGCATTTAGGATCTAGTGGAATACTAACACCCTTGAAAATGTTTGTGAAAATATGCTAACACATGTGCATAAGGTGATACACTTGGTGGTTGGCACATTTGAGCAAGGGTAAAGAAGTTAGAGGTGAAGAGATGTTAGTCTTGCTGGTCGCTGAGTGACCAGACACTGGTCTTAGTGGAACCGGTGCGTCCGGTCAAGTGTGGCAGCGTAGACGCCAGCGTCGGTCATCAACCAGATGCTGGGTCTCAGACTGATCGGATGCTGCAAGGCTGCATCCGGTCCCAGTGACGTGGCAGCACAGTGGTCAGGGTAACTGACCGGACGATGGTAGGGTCCAGTCAAGCATGACCGGACGCGTCCGGTCGTGAAAATCATTTCTGGAACCTTACTGGAAATGACCAGACACTGGAGACTCAGCGTCCAGTCAGTTTGTGCGCTGTGTCCAGTCAGCAGATGACTGTTGAAATCTGATGAACAGTATTTGAAGCAGGGGACACATGGCGTGAATCACGTGACCGGACGCTGTGGGCTAGTGTTCGGTCGATCTGACCAGAGTGTCCGGTCACCCCACGCTGTACCTAGTGAAGGGGTACAATGGCTCTATTTCATGGGGGCTTCTATTTAAGCCCCATGGCTGGCTCAAGCTCTCTCTCTTGGCCATTTGCATTGACATAGCAACCTTGTGAGCTTAGCCAAAGCCCTCCCACTCATCTCCATCATTGATTCATCATCTTTGTGAGATTGGGAGAGAATCTAAGTGCATTGCTTGAGTGTTTGCATCTAGAGGCACTTGGTGTTCGTGTTTCGCTGTGGGATTCGCTTGTTACTCTTTGTGGTTGCCGCCACCTAGACGGCTTGGAGCAGCGAGGATCAGTCGAGCAGAGGGTGGTGATTGTCTCTGGCTCCGATCGTGGTGATTGTGAGGGGTTCTTGACCTTTCCCCGGTGGAGAGCCAAAAGGTACTCTAGTAAATTGCTCGTGGCTTGTGTGATCCTCATCTTGTGTTGGATGTGCGGCACCCTATTGAGGGTTTGGCGTGTGATGCCAATTAGCGCGTGAACCTCCAAGTGAGTGAATCGCCACAACGAGGAGTAGCTTGCCGGCAAGCAAGTGAACCTCGGTAAAAATCATTGTGTTCATCCTTCGATTCCGAGGTGATTGGTCTTCATTGTTATTCACTCTTGTGATTGATTGGTTCCTTCATCTACACGGCGGTATAACTTTCTTGATCACTCTCTTTACATTATCCGCAAACTAGTTGTCAAGCTCTTTAGTGTAGCTAGTTGTGAGAGCTTGCTTGCTTGGTTGGTGTGGCTCTTTAGTTAGCCTTTGAGAGCACACTAACATAGGGTAGTGTCATAGCTCTTATGTGAATAGATTCTATCTAAACTAGAATTGTGGTAGGTGGCTTGCATTTTTAGTAGGCTAGCACAACACTTGCTTCGCCTCATACTTGTCTAACCGGTTTGTTAAGTGTTGTTGTAGAAATTTTTATTAGGCTATTCACCCCCCTCTAGCCATTAGGACCTTTCAAGTGGTATCAGAGCCGAGGTCACCGTGATTTGAGGCTTAACAACCTTCGGTGTAAAAATGGCTCAAATCAACAACACCAAGAAGCCACCCCAATTTGATGGCCTCAAATTATCCTTATTGGAAGGCTAAGATGACAACATATATCAAGTCAATCAATAGGAAGATTTGGAAAGTGGTAGAAGCAAAGATTGAAATAGAAGATGAAGAGGCTCCCACCACCGCCGAAGAAATACTTCTCCAAAATAATGACATTGCTCTTAGTGCCATCCATGATGCTTTGGATGAGAGAACCTTTGAGCAAATCAAGAACATTGAGAGAGCTCATGAGGCTTGGAAGAAATTGGAGGAATCATTTGAGGGCACTCAAGCCGTAAAGGGTGCAAAGGCATATATTCTCAAAGAGAAGTTTGCAAGCTTCAAGATGAAGGAGGATGAGAGTGTGCCGGAGATGTTCCATAGGCTTCAAGTGCTTGTCAATGATCTCAAAGCACTTGGAGAAGAGGTGAAGGACAAGGACTTCTCCCACAAGTTCTTGAGATGCTTGCCTTCAAGATTTGGCACATTGGTCACTATTCTAGTAAGGAGTGGTTTGGACACCATGACACCAAACCAAGTGTTGGGAGACATCATGACCGATGATACATATAGAGATGAAGATGAGAAGGAAGAAAAGAAGGAGAAGAAAGATGAGAAGAAGGATGAGAAGAAGAAGAGTGTGGCATTCAAGGCCACATCATCCAAGGGCAAAGCTAAGCAAGAAACATCTAGTGAAGAAGATGATTCATGGGATGATGATGATGATGAGAAGATGGCTCTCTTTGTCAAGAGATTTGGCAAGTTCATGGTGAAGAAGGGCTACCATGCTAGAAGAAAGAAGTCTTCATCCAAGAACAAAGAAGAGTCAAGAAGGTGCTTCAAGTGTGGAAGCAAAGATCATCTTGTTGCTCAATGTCCATACAATAGCGACAATGATGATGACAAGAAGAAGAACAAGAAGGACAAGAAGGAAAAGAAAGAGAAGGACAAGATGACCTTCAAGAAGAAGAAGGGTGGTTCATATGTGGTCACTTGGGATAGTGATGCTTCCTCAAGTGATGATGATGACGATAGTGATGATAACAAGACCACCAAGAAGAAGGTTCTAGCAAGCATTGCTATCAATGAGAAGCCTTCTCTCTTCGACTCTTCATCATGCTTCATGGCTAAGGCCACTAAGGTACAAACTTGTGATGATGAAAGTGATGAAGAACATGATGATGATAATGAAAATGAAATGAAAATGATAGTGATAGTGATGATGATGAACCTACTAAGGATGAATTAATTGACATGCTAGAAGATGCTAGAGAACACTTTGACATCAAGAGAAGGGAATGCAAAAGCTTGCATGTAAGGAACTAAAAGCCCTTAAGCAAGCATTTGATGAGCTAAATGCATCTCATGAGAGGATAGAGGATGCCCATGAGAAGCTTGGCAAGGCTCACAAAAAGCTTGAAAAGGCTCATTCCTCTTTGCTTGATGAGCAAAATAAAAAGAAGCATGTTGATACTTGATGTAGGCTTAACTTGTGATTAATTGATGAATCATTATCTATGCCTATCATTGTTGCTCCCACTAACCCTTCTTGTAGTACTTCCACTTCCACCTCATCTAGTAGTGATGGTCTTACTTGTGATGCCTCACTAGTGGTTGAGAATGAGAATCTCAAGAAGGAGGTTAACAAGCTCACTCACACTTTGGCTAAGGCCTATGGTGGTGAGGACCGCTTGCTTATGTGCTTGGGTAGCCAAAGAGCTTCTCTCTACAAAGAGGGATTGGGCTATACCCCCAAGAAAGGCAAGGCGGCCTTTGCTCCTCACAAGACTAGTTTTGTGAAGAACAATGGTCGGTTTTGCACTAGTTGCAAGCAAGTTGGTCATAAAGAGCATGAATGCAAGAACAAAAGCAAAAATGCTAATGTATCCTCCATTAAGCTTGATTCTTTCTATGTGCTTACTAAGGGTACAAATGGTGTGAAGGCTAAGTTCATTGGTAAACCATGGATGGGCTCAAAGAAGAAAGCCATTTGGGTACCAAAGAGCTTAGTGACTAACCTTCAAGGACCCAAGCAAGTTTGGGTACCTAAAAAGAATTGATCTTCTTTTGTAGGTCAATTACAAAGCCAGAGGAAGGCATTGGGTTCTTGATAGTGGGTGCACTCAACACATGACCGGTGATGCAAGAATGTTCAACTCAATCAACACCAATGGCAATGATGGTTATGATAGTATCACATTTGGTGACAATGGCAAAGGCAAGGTCAAAGGGCTTGGTAAGATTGCAATATCCAATGACATGAGCATATCCAATGTGTTGCTAGTAGAGAGCTTGAATTTCAATTTGCTATCCGTGGCTCAATTGTGTGATCTTGGATTCAAATGCATATTTGGGGTAGATGATGTAGAGATCATAAGTGTAGATGGCTCTAACTTGATCTTCAAAGGCTTTAGATATGAGAATCTATACTTGGTTGATTTCAATGCTAGTGAAGCTAGATTATCTACATGCTTGTTCACTAAGTCTAGTATGGGTTGGTTATGGCATAGAAGGCTTGGTCATGTTGGAATGAAACAATTGAATAGATTGGTTAAGCATGACTTGGTTAGAGGCTTGAAAGATGTTGTGTTTGAAAAGGATAAGCTTTGTAGCTCTTGTCAAGCCGGAAAACAAGTTGGAAACACCCATCCTAAGAAAAGCATGATGAGCACTAGTAAAGCATTTGAGTTATTGCACATGGATTTGTTTGGGCCAACACAATACACTAGCATTGGTGGTAACAAATATGGCTTTGTGATAGTGGATGATTACACTAGATACACTTGGGTATTCTTTCTAGTGGACAAAAGTGATGTGTTTGCAACATTCAAAATCATTTGTCAAGGGCATTCACAATGAGTTTGAAACAACCATCAAGAGAGTTAGAAGTGACAATGGTAGTGAGTTCAAGAACACTAGAATTGATGAGTTATGTGATGAATTTGGAATTAGACATCAATTCTCGGCCAAGTACACTCCACAATCAAATGGCCTTGTTGAGAGGAAGAATAGAACACTCATTGATATGGCAAGGTCTATGCTTAGTGAGTACAATGTGAGTCAATCTTTTTGGGCCGAAGCTATCAACATGGCTTGCTATTGTAGCAACCGCCTCTATTGTCACCCATTGAAAGAGAAGACACCATATGAGCTCTTGAATGGTAGAAAGCCCAACATTGCATATTTTCGGGTCTTTGGTTGCAAATGCTATATCTTGAAGAAAGGCACTAGATTGGGCAAGTTTGACAAGAAATGTGATGAAGGATTCCTACTTGGTTATTCCACTACAAGCAAAGCATATAGAGTTTGGAATTTGGATAGTGGTACTCTTGAGGAAGTTCATGATGTTGAATTTGATGAAACCAAGGGTTCACAAGTAGAGAATGAGAACTTGGAAGATGTTAGAGGCATTCAACTTTCAAATGCCATGAAGAACATGGATGTTGGTGAATTGAGACCTAGGCAAATGAATGATGATGAAGATGATCAAGTGCAAGTGCTCTCTAACTCAAATGTGCAAGATGATACAAATCAAGCTAGTACAAGTGGCTCTCATGACAATGAACAAGATCAAGTGGCTAGTACATCATCTCAACCCAATGATCAAGCAAGTGCAAGCAATCAAGTTCCAATCCTCCAACCAACCAATGTTGCAAGGGATCATCCATTGGACACTATCATTGGTGATATTTCAAGAGGTGTTCAAACAAGATCAAGATTGGCTTCATTTTGTGAGCACTTCTCATTTGTGTCATCCATTGAACCAAAGAAGATAGATGAAGCATTGAAGGATGTTGATTGGGTGAATGCTATGCATGAAGAATTGAATAACTTCACAAGAAATCAAGTATGGGAATTAGTAGAGAGACCAAAGGGACACAATGTGATTGGAACCAAATGGGTCTTTAGAAACAAGCAAGATCAAGATGGGATAGTAGTAAGGAACAAAGCAAGATTGGTAGCACAAGGCTATACACAAGTTGAAGGTCTTGACTTTGGAGAAACATATGCCCCGGTTGCTAGATTGGAAGCAATTAGAATCTTGCTAGCCTATGCTTGTGCCCACAACATCAAGCTCTATCAAATGGATGTTAAGAGTGCATTTCTCAATGGTTACATCAATGAAGAAGTATATGTTGAGCAACCTCCCAGGTTTTGAAGATGATAAGAAGCCCAACCATGTGTACAAGTTGAAGAAGGCATTGTATAGCTTGAAGCAAGCACCTAGAGCATGGTATGAGAGATTGAGGGACTTCCTACTCTCTAAAGGGTTCATGATGGGCAAGGTTGACACCACTCTTTTCATCAAGAAGATTGGAAAAGATCTATTTGTATTGCAAATCTATGTTGATGATATCATATTTGGATCAACCAATCAAGACTTTTGTGATGAGTTTGGAAAGATGATGGCTAATGAGTTTGAGATGTCCATGATTGGAGAGTTAAGTTACTTCCTTGGTCTTCAAATCAAGCAAATGAAGAATGGCACATTTGTGAGTCAAGGCAAGTACATCAAGGACATGATCAAGAAGTTTGGATTGAATGATAGTAAAGCCATTAGCACACCAATGGGAACCAATGGCAACTTGGATAGTGATGCAAGTGGAAATATGGTGGATCAAAAGTTGTATCGGTCTATGATTGGAAGCCTACTCTATGTGACCGCATCAAGGCCGGATGTCATATTTTAGTGTATGCATGTGTGCAAGATTTCAAGCCTCACCAAGAGAAAGTCATTTGAAGGCTACAAAGAGGATATTGAGGTACTTGAAGCATACACCAAATGTTGGTTTGTGGTATCCCAAAGGAGCAAAGTTTGAGCTAGTTGGTTACTCCGACTCGGATTATGCGGGATGCAAGGTTGAAAGGAAGAGCACCTCGGGCACATGTCAATTATTGGGAAGATCACTTGTTTCATGGTCATCAAAGAAGCAAAATAGTGTTGCATTATCAACCGCCGAAGCCGAATACATATCCGCCGGTAGTTGTTGTGCTCAAGTACTTTGGATGAAGGCCACTTTGAGTGACTTTGGAATCAAGTTCAAGAAAGTGCCATTGCTATGTGACAATGAGAGTGCAATCAAGTTAACCAACAATCCTGGTTCAACATGCAAGAACAAAGCACATTGATGTCCGCCACCATTTCATAAGAGATCACCAACAAAAAGGGGACATTTGCATCGAGAGTGTAGGCACCGAAGATCAACTTGCCGATATTTTCACCAAGCCATTGGATGAGAAAAGGTTTTGCAAGCTAAGGAATGAGTTGAACATATTGGATTTCTCAAATATGTGTTGATGCACCCCCCCACTTATATGACATGCCTCTCCTTCGAGCAATCCAAGGTAAAAGTTGATTGGCATGGCATACATCCTTGCTAAGGACATGTTTAGTGCATCTAGTCATCTCTCCATTTTATTAGGCTCATTCATGAAAATCAAATGAATTTGATGATTATATGGTACCACTATTGCTTCTATGCTTATTATGATCTAGTGGTAGCATATGACATGTTTGTGGGCTTGTAAACCTAGAGTTTGATCTAGAAAATGAGCTCTAAGTGTTTAACTCAACATGGTACAAGATAACCCTTATTTGAAGGTGTGAAGAAGCTTGTCCTTGGATCAAACCGAGTTAAATATCTTTGGTAAATGATCTAGATTGGACCAAATTTGGGAAAATGATCCTCACTCCATTGATTGACATTGATAATCTCAACCTATCTATAATTTAAGCCTATGTGGTCATTGATGACAAAGGGGGAGAAATAGTGTACAAAGATAGTGAAAAGACAACAAAGGGGAGAGAAATAAGTGATAGGGGGAGAACTTGACATAGGGGGAGAAATATGAAAAGGAAAGGGATCAATTAAAATTTTGAGCACACAAGTAGGGGGAGCAAGCTCGTAAACTTGTATGGTGCATTTGAATGTGCATTTCATATGTTTGCTTGCATGGCACAAGTTTTAAATTTCAATATCCATGCTTGTGTGGTGTATGCCTAGTTGTAGGTTTGAATGATGAAATGAAAAACTAGCATGCATAGGATATCTAATGATTTCATTTCCAAGTGTTTACAAGTGGTATCAAGCTAACCATGGTGCTAAGGATCGTATAATAGTGCACTCCAATTGGTATCACGCTTCAAAGGTCCTTCTTTTATACCTTAGCATCATTTGGTAGACATTGTCTCCTATATTTCCTATCTAAGCATATATGCAAGCTACAATCCAAACTCTTAGCACATATGTAGGGGGAGAAATTGCTACCATATGGAGTTCATGAAACTTGTCCATATCCTTTTACACATGGTAAATATGCTTGGACAAGCAACATGGATTCAATTGAATTTTAATTCATATCTTTGTATAAGGGTTGTCATCAATTACCAAAAAGGGGGAGATTGAAAGCTCTAGTATGGTTTTGGTGAATTGATGAAACCCTAAGTGCTAACCTAGTTTATCAAGTGATCATGAGATAGGTAGCACACTCCAAGTGGTGAAGTAAATGAAGATCATAGCATGATGATGATGATGGCATGGTGATGATCAAGTGCTTCGACTTCGAAAGAAGAAAGAGAAAAACAAAAAGCTCAAGGCAAAGGTATATTTTGTAGGAGCTATTTTGTTTTGGTGATCAAGACACTTAGAGAGTGTGATCACATTTAGGTTTGATAGCCGTACTATTAAGAGGGGTGAAACTCGTATCAGAATGCGGTTATCAAAGTGCCACTAGATGCTCTAACTCATTGCATATGCATTTAGGATCTAGTGGAATACAAACACCCTTGAAAATGTTTGTGAAAATAAGCTAACACATGTGCACAAGGTGATACACTTGGTGGTTGGCACATTTGAGCAAGGGTAAAGAAGTTAGAGGTGAAAAGGAGTTAGTCTTGCTGGTTGCTGAGTGACCGGATGCTAGTCTCAGTGGAACCGGCGCGTCCGGTCAAGTGTGGCAGCGTAGACGCCAGCGTCGGTCATCGACCGGACGCTGGGTCTCGGACTGACCGGACGCTGAAAGGCTGCGTCCGGTCCCAGCTGACATTGCAGCATAGTGGTCAGGGCAACTGACCGGACGATGGCAGGGTTCGGTCAAGCATGACCTGGACACGCCCGGTCGTGAAAAATCGTTTCTGGAACCTTACTAGAAACGACCGGACGCTGGAGACTCAGCGTCTGGTCAGTTTGTGCGCTGTGTCCGGTCAGCAGACGACCATTGATATCTGAGGAACAGTATTTGAAGCAGGGGACACATGGCGTGAATCACGTGATCGGACGCTGAGGGCCAGTGTTCGGTCGATCCGACCGGAGCGTCCGGTCACCCCGCGCTGTACCCACTGAAGGGGTACAACGGCTCTATTTTGTGGGGGCTTCTATTTAAGCCCCATGGCTGGCTCAAGCTCTCTCTCTCTTGGCCATTTGCATTGACATAGCAACCTTGTGAGCTTAGCCAAAGCCCTCCCACTCATCTCCATCATTGATTCATCATCTTTGTGAGATTGGGAGAGAATCTAAGTGCATTGCTTGAGTGTTTGCATCTAGAGGCACTTGGTGTTCGTGTTTCACTGCGGGATTCGATTGTTACTCTTGGTGGTTGCCACCACCTAGATGGCTTGGAGCAGCGAGGATCGTCGAGCGGAGGGTGGTGATTGTCTCCGGCTCCGATCATGGTGATTGTGAGGGGTTCTTGACCTTTCCCCGGCGGAGAGCCGAAAGGTACTCTAGTAAATTGCTCGTGGCTTGTGTGATCCTTATCTTGTGTTGGTTGTGTGGAACCAGATTGAGGGTTTGGTGTGTGATGCCAATTAGCACGTGAACCTCCAAGTGAGTGAATCGCCACAACGAGGAGTAGCTTGCTGGCAAGCAAGTGAACCTCGGTAAAAATCATTGTGTTCATCCTTTGATTCCGAGGTGATTGGTCTTCATTGTTATTCACTCTTGTGATTGATTGGTTCCTTCATCTACATGGTAGTATAACTTTCTTGATCACTCTCTTTACATTACCGCAAACTAGTTGTCAAGCTCTTTAGTGTAGCTAGTTGTGAGAAGCTTGCTTGGTTGGTTGGTGTGGCTCTTTAGTTAGCCTTTGAGAGCACACTAACATAGGGTAGTGTCATAGCTCTTATGTGAATAGATTCTATCTAAACTAGAATTGTGGTAGGTGGCTTGCATTTTTAGTAGGCTAGCGCAACACTTGCTTTGCCTCATACTTGTCTAATCGGTTTGTTAAGTATTGTTGTAGAAATTTTTATTAGGCTATTCACCCCCCCCTCTAGCCATTAGGACCTTTAGCGAGTCCAACTTCATCGATCTCCCGCTTTTGGGCTCTTAGCTGCTCCACCCCTACGCGAGGTGGGGTTGCCGTTCCCCCTTCGGTTCCGTCACCGGGGTTGCCTGCCAGGGTAGCCCCCTCCACGGAGATGCTCTCGACGTGTCCCTCGGGGGTACCTGCCATGAAACATTCCTGGGAGGGGTGATGGCTCCCCCTACTAGAGTTAGAGCCAGAGTTCGACCTCGGCCCCTCTGCGAGGAGGCCATGGAGGGATTCCGTGATGCTTTCGATCATCCCCATGAACTCGTTGTTCGCGAGGGATGGGGTCATATGATGTGCCAAAAGGTGGCTAACGGTCGCCGCGGTGTTACGGAGACCGAATGGAAGCGCCATCGGGGCGCTCCATGCGGAGTGTTCTGGAGAGAGTGTGAGGCGGCGCGGGTCCTCCCTAGATGGCTAGGGTCCAAGGGAGACGCTGGGCTAGTGCTTAAGCCTCCCGTAGTTGAAGCTGACGGAGGGGAGAGACTGGATGGCAGTGTGGGCCAACGCCAACTCTCCTCCCACCGTGATGATGATGTCTAGGTCAACGAAATGCACGTGTGCGCCCGAGACCTAGCTAATTGCGTGGTTAGCCATCCGAGGCCTGATTTGGAATGCGCAAAGGCCCCTACCTGGCGCGCCAACTGTCAGTGTTTCGCTCAAACACCAACTAGTAAATTTATAATTGTTGCACGTTAGTCTTGGATGGTGTACTAAAGGACACAAGGTTTATACTGGTTTGAGCAGAATGTCCCTACGTCCAGTTTGCTGCTGCTCGTGTTATTAGTACCAAAAAAGATTCGTAGTAGGGGGTACAAACGGTCGAGAGAGGGACAGGTCCCAAGTCTCTGATGGAAAGGTCGAAAGGATGCCAAGAGCTCGGTTGCTGCTTGGCTATGTGTTGTGTGTGGAATTGATCCAGTCAAAAGTCGGTCCCTCTTAGTGGGATGCCCTGCCCTCCCTTTTATAGACCAAGGGGGGAGCAGGGGTTATAGATGGGAGAAAGAGGAAAAAACCAAAGGTAGAGAAGGTCCTTCGAGGGTGCCATGGGTCTTCCTTTTCCCTTGAGCCTGCCCTAGCTATCATGGTAGAGCATGCCAGGGAAAGCATGCTTCGTTGATCCTGATAGGGACAGGCTCTGGCTTTCGTTTCAGTGAGTGGTCACATCCCATCCTCCCTCGGCGGACTGGTGTGGTGTGTCAGGGTGCCGAGCCATGACTCTACGGGGAGTAGATGGGGAAGTGACTATACGCCTATTACTATTGATGACATGAGTTCCCTCTTGGACTGTAGTGGTCGTCGTATGCCTATGTTAGTATCCGCGGCCCCTCTGCGAGGAGGCCAGTGGAGGGATTCCATGATGCTTTCGATCATCCCCACGAACTCATTGTTCGTGGGGGATGGGGTCGTGCGCTGTGCCAAAAGGTGGCTAACGGTCGCCGTGGCATTACAGAGACCGAACGGAAGTGTCATTGGGGTTCTCCGTGCGGAGTGTTCTGGAGAGAGGGTGAGGCGGCGCGGGTCCTCCCTGGACGGCTGGGGTCTAAGGGAGACGCCGGGCTGGCGCTCAAGCCTCCCGTAGTTGAAGCTAACGGAGGGGAGAGACTGGATGGTGGCATGGGCCAACGCCAACTCTCCTCCCACCGTGACGATGAAGTCCAGGTCACCGAAATGCACATGTGCGCTCAGGACCTAGCTGATTGCGTGGTTAGCCATCTGAGGCCTGATTTGGAACGCGCAAAGGCCCCTACCTAGTGCGCCAACTGTCGGTGTTTCGAACAAACACCAACTAGTAAATTTATAATTGTTGCACGTTAGTCTCGGATGGTGTACTAAAGGACACAAGGTTTATACTGGTTTGGGCAGAATGTCCCTACGTCCAGTTTGTTGCTGCTCATGTTATTAGTACCAAAAAAGGTTCATAGTAGGGGGTACAAATGGTCGAGAGAGGGACAGGTCCCAAGTCTCTGATGGAAAGGTCGAAAGGATGCCAAGAGCTCGGTTGGTGCTTGGCTATGTGTTTGTGTGGAATTGATCCGTCAAAAGTCGGACCCCTTAGTGGGATGCCCTGCCCTCCCTTTTATAGACCAAGGGGGGAGCAGGGGTTATAGATGAGAGAAAGAGGAAAAAACCAAAGGTAGAGAAGGTCCTTTGAGGGTGCCAGGTCTTCCTTTTCCCTTGAGCCTGCCCTACTATCATGGCAGACCATGCCAGGGAAAGCATGCTTCGTTGATCCTGATAGGGCCGGGCTCTAGCTTCATTTTAGCGAGTGGTCACATCCCATCCTCCCCCAGCAGATGGTGCGGTGTGTCAGGGTGTTGAGCCATGACTCTACGGGAGTAGACGGGGAAGTGACTATATGCCTATTACTATTGATGACATGAGTTCCCTCTTGGACTGTAGTGGTCGTCGTATGCCTATGTTAGTATCCGCGACCGATGGCTGGTGGCGGCACCTACAACACTGTAGGACAAAAGTCAGCGCCTACAACACTGTTCGGGCTCTATCAGGTCGGAAAGGGCTTAAAGCGCCCGTCCCGTCATATCCTGACAGTACCTTCCTGTAGGCGTGCAGGGTATGGTCCTTGGTACTGTGGTTGACCTGAGTGTTCTTCCTTACCTCCTGCTCATCATCATGAAGGAGCAGGGTGCAGTTGTCGAGCCCTCAAACGTCGGGCGAGGTGGAGCCAGTCCTCAGACGTTGGGCGAGGCAGAGCCTGCCCTCAGCCGTCGAGCGAGGCAGAGCTAGCCCTTGGTCATCGAGCAAGGCAGAGCCAACCCTCAGCCATCGAGCGGGGCAAAGCCAGCCCTCAGACATCAGGCGAGGCGGAGCCAGCCCTCCGCCGTTGGGTGAGGCAGAGCCAGCCCTCGGGGGTCAGGCGAGGCGGAGTCCAGCCCTCGGGGGTCGGGCGAGGTGGAACCAATCTTCTGTCGTACGGGCAAGAAGCGTAGTAGGGTTCTTGTCTGACTGGAAGCGTCAATGTTCGATGGTTATTACTTCCACCTCATTGGGTACCCCGGTATTAGGTCCCCGACAACAAGATTATTTAAAAGTTGTTAAGCACCAAGACAAGTTGACTAGCAACACTTATTTGTTTGTTTTATTTATGAAAGTGAGTCACGCAAGATTTGTTTATAATTCCATGTGTGCTTTAAACTTTTAAACCCGAAAACTTGTTTTGCTAATTACTCTTTGGCATTAACCTAGGTGCAAAGCAAGCTCGTAACACCAGAGGTGTTACAACCAACCCCCCTAAAAAGAATCTCATCCCGAGATTCGGAGCAAGAATCAGAAGAGGGGAAAACACGATTACATATCGTAGATAAGAGATTACACGACTTTGAACACTAAACCATATGGGGATTTAGAGATACATGATTAAGAGCAACCTAATACAACCAAGGCTTAATCCAGAAGTCAAGATAGATGAGGGCAATGGAGAAACAACAAGATAATGATTATCCAAAACATGGTGTATGACCAACAGATCTAGAAATAGGAGACTGAGAAGTCAAACATCGTGAACCCTAAGACCGAACTAACCAAAGGGAACTTGAACTTCTTTGAAAACCAGATCCTTCTTCTTCTCAGATTACACAATCACCTCTAACTGACAAACCTAGCTCCACAATGATGACTGGATCTTGTAGCTCTGCTTTGGATTCAAGAGGATGGGGATGAGGAAGAAGAGCAAGGACCAAGGGCATCTTATAGTGGCGAAAGGAGAAGGGGTGCAACACACCGGAAGTAGAGGCAGCATGAATGGGATACACAGACGAGTCATGCTGTGGAGATAAAGTCAGCCATGGTGCGCTCCCTACGCAAGAGAGCAAAGGGGAAATAAAGAAGAGGAGAAAGGGTTCGCTTGACGAGGGAGGCATACGGGCGGCCATGTCCCTAAGAGAAGAAAGAAGGGAGGGGGAAAAGGGGGGTCTGGTATGGGGACGAGGGCGTGGGGTCGAGAGCCGACCAGGTGCCAGGAAAAGGAGAAACGCATAGTGCACGAAGACGACGAGTGCGGCATGATGCCGCGGCCATGCAAAAATAGGGTGATAAAGGGCCAAACACAGACGGCGTCCGCAGGGCACGCAGCAAAATACCCAGCCTACGTAGCACGATCAAGCTAGACATAGGACTTGGGACATGACGTCCACTCAAACTTTTACGACTACCCACGGCTAACTTTCCTTACTTCTCTTCTTTTTCTTTCCCTTCCTTGACCACATTCGTCTTTCATGTAAACTAAGACCATGTCATACGTTCTTCCTCCAAAACCATGTCCTTTTGTTTACTTTGAGAGAACACTATTTCTTCAACCCATTGTGGATTTCCCGTTCGAACACCCGAATATTTCCAAGAAATATTTGTAACAAAAGAGGTACGGTGGTGTAACTTAGTAAAGGTACTTGGTCAACAACCTCGATACCAGCGCGTGCCGAGTAGCGTCACCATGTGGCAGCTATTCCATAGGGGCCTTCAGTTTTATCGCGGCACCATAAGCTATTAACCAGGGAACTATTACCAACTTACACGCCATGAAGGCGGTGGGGTCATAGACCACAGAATAAGAGGAGTATTGCAAGGGAAGATTCAACAACAAGGGTTCCTTTCACAACAAGGAACAAGGAATTCAAATCCAACGATGGATTTGATTTAAAGAGATTCAAGTGTTCTGCTGGGACATCCACAATTAGTCGATACAGTGTCCTATGTTTTACAATCATGGCTGGTCTATTGGCATCTGAATGGTAACATCTCTTGTAACCCTCTTAATATCGCCCTTGAAAACCCTAAGCACTTCTAACGAGACTTAAGGTAGATGGACGCAATAACACAGTGAAATAATAAAATGCATATTCCAAACGGTCTTATACGGGTACAACATACCGGCATTCACTCTCCCATTCTCAACACATCATTCACCTTTCCTACGATCGGACTACCTCAACAACTATGGCCAAAATACAACGGAAAGATTACAATACCGGTGGACAGCGACGAAAGACACTACTAACTACGGGTACAACATCCCAAGGCAACTAATCTACTTTGGACCACACATCTTCATTCTCGGGCTTGGCGGATTCTTCTACCGCCCTGGCTATGAATCTGCCTCCTCTCTTGGTAGTGGCTGGGTGAGGAGAATCAAGGGTTCTACTTCTGACACTTTCGAGGGTGGGGGTGCTAGCGGTACTGCAACACCGGTTCTCCTTCTTTTTGGCGGGTGGACAGGGATTCCCTCCACGATCAAGAGATCCTGCCGTTCGGTAGCCAGCGTCCTCTGCTTGACCCTAGTGACAAGGTAGGCCTCTCTCAACTGATGGGTATGCTGATCTTTGGCCTCCTTTAGAGCTTCCAACATGGCAGTCTCCCGGCTCTCTGCAGCTGCTGCACTGGCATGCGCTTCGGCAAGTTGAACCTAGAGCATCCTAGAGAAGATCTCAGCTTCCTCGGCTCGCCGGAGGCACTTCCTCAGCTCCGAGGCTTGCTGGTCATACTACTCATCCAGAGCAAGCAGGTACATGGTCAAGTGCACCACGGTTGGACTATCTTCTTGCGCATCCTGCCCTTGCAAAGCCTCCATGCGAGCCCTCCATGCCCATCGATTCTTTTCCAAAGGTGAAAAGAACCTCATGGGGGTACGGGCAATGGGCTCTTTGTAGATCTGGCAAAGGTACCACAAGGCTTTGCAGGCGACAACCTGGTAGGTGTCGATGAAGCAAAACCCGGTTGTGGTCACATTCTAGGCTTCAGTGATGTCGGGGAACTCTTCACTCTTCCCAGTATAGATGGTAACCTCACACCGCTCAGTGCCATGCTTTTCATACTCATGGCCCTCATACTTGGGACGATCTTTGACTCCGAGCTTTTGTAGGGTGGCATGCAGGATTCTAGGAAAACCCTCAATGTTCAGGCAGTAACTACTACCCTAGGCTCTTGCCATCCCTGGCGATGGTTGAAAGGAAGAACTAAGCAGAAAGCTTGCTCAAAAGAAAAAGCTAGGCGAGCTAAAGTGCGCCGAGTGGTGGTGCCAACGGATGAGCCAGGCCCTGCTTATAATGGCAGAGCGATCAGTGGTCCTGGCGCGGTCCACCAAGGTTCATGCGTGGGATCAGTACGAATGAATCGACCAAATTTTTCGCGCGTTCAAGGCAAGAGATGTTCGAGGCCATTAATAACTAGTATGACTATAGGGCAAGTGTCCGACAAGAGCATAGAAAAAAGTACTAGGAGACGTGGGTAATGGCAGGCGTGAACCACAGGCGAATGCGGAACATGAAGCCACAGCTCAGCAGAAACTCTAGAATAGGAACGAGTCAGTCGTGCACAATACGACATGTGTGACACCTATGAAGGGCATATCAGCAAGCAATACGAGCGCTACAATGCACCAACAGGATATACATGAATGCACGTCCTATACGTCCTTCCACTGTTCCCAACATATAGGGCAACTGTTCTCAGATTTTTGGCATATAGTTCTCTCCCTATAGCTAGTCGATACTATCGGACTATGCTCGGGGTCAGTGTACCTGTAGAAAACTTGATTAAGCCTACCTAAGTCAGCAGAGTGCCATCTATCCTGGATACATAACCATAGTAATAGGGATACTTATATAACTTCGCAGTTAACCGCCCTAACTTTTTGCACAAATGGGTTGTTAAATTTTAATTTAGAAATGGGTTCTGAAGCTTTATTTCCTCATTTATGCTCTGATACCACCTATGGCAGAACTGCCTAATCTAATACATCCCAGGAGTACTTGTCTTTCATTAGACACTAAGTACTCAAGGGAGAACACTAAATTATGTGGTTTCGTCAGACACACCCCAAGGGAGAACCCAAAAATCCACATTTTTCTATCAGGATCACAAATAAGAGAATAAAGCTTACATCATTATTAACTATTTCTTACATCACTTTTAATACAACATCAGAGTATAATATTTATTATTTATAATAGCGGAATACGATCATGTTATCAGAGTTATGAACAATTTAATTTAACAGCGGAATATAAACATGTGATCAGAGTTATAGCGGAAATAAATATCTATCCATGACATGATGGAACATTGATATATAAACTATAACAACAGATTATAAAACTTCTATTTATAAAAACATTTAGTGAGAGTTATAAATAAAACTATGATCGCAGCGTAAAGGAATCCTCTCTGAGCCCACCAGGAGGGATCCACACACAAGAGTCAGCTCTAGCATTTGCCTGTTACCTGCAACAGGGGGAAATAAAACCCTGAGTACTCAATTGTACTCAACAAGACTTACCTGACAGGAGAAAAGAAAAGACTCCAAGGATATGCAAGGCTATCTGGCTTGTGGGTTCATTGCATCTACCGGAAGCATTACTAAGCATGCGTCCTTATATTCAATTTTATTAACAGTAATCATTAGTTCATTAACTAACCATTCTATGTAAGCACATGTGCTACTTTCAAGCAGGTGATAAGCAATCAGAATCATTTTACCATTTTTCATCTTATAGTTCTTACTACGGTGCTAGAATGTAGACAAGTCGTACCGAATCGCCGGCGATTCGTGAATTAATATGCCCAGCTGGGTACTCTGAAACACACGCCCCGCTTGTACCCTAGGCACAAGTAGGACCAACCCACTACCCTCCTGTCACGGGATCTAGATCCCCGTCCAAACTTGGACTCTAAGCCCCCGCCCTTGAGTCCTGGACTCAGTGCGGTGCTTGGACCTCCACCCAAAAATCAACCTAAAAGTCGGTTCAGAAAGGCTAGAACCCATGACAAGAGAGTAACAAGTCTTTCCACGCCTATACACAAGTATGTGTTCAGGATAATAAGTCTGTGACTTGCCTAGAGTCTAATGCAAGGGCCGACCCTTAACCGATACAGACAGGGAACACAGTGTAACTAAGCTATGCCCCGTTGGCCGTAGGACACAACCTCTTACATCCATCAATACCCAAATCATATCCCTGCTCGGTCTCCATTTATTATTCATATATATATATATATATATATATATATATATATATATATATATATATATATATATATATATATATATATATTTCAAGTGATAATAATATAGTAACAACAATAATATATTTCCCATCTCTCGCGAGTGACAGGCAATCACTCGACTTCTACTAGAGTCCTGTAGCATAGCAATCTACACGATCCTGCCATACTAGTAAGACTCATAGGATAAAGATATATATGCAAGTGGGTTTCATTCAACTCCTTAAAACTTAATGCACAAACATAATATAAAGTGCAGAGAAGTAGGGGTTATGCACCGGGGCTTATCTGGGTAACATATAACCAAAAGTTAGTATTCCATCTTGGTGACATGATCATCGAGACATCATCTTTTCTGATACTCCAGATGACTCCATGATCCATAATCGTCCCTATTATGGTATGAAATGCGATGCAGAGATGATGCAATAGTTAATTAACAAGTCAAAACAACTCTTAAAACCGAGCACATACTACGAACTAACAAGCTAGCTCTAATGACTAATGTACTAATCTACGTATCAACATCATCAAGGAAGATATTATTTCCCAACCAGTGTTTTAGCGGTACAATTCCAAGGTGCTTCTTTATTCTATTCTACTAATTTACTTTATTCGAAATAGGGCATCATTATCTATCTAATAAACTAATTATTCTAGAGCTACAAAAATTACAGTGAGCAGCTAATAATATTAGTAATTTACTGAATTTTTAGAGTCAACACTATCACCATTTTCTCACAAAAATTCCCACAAGTTCACATTTTAACAATATTAAACTTTTTAAAATAATTAGAGCAATCATGGAAATATTTTAAAACTAGATGAAACAAATACGCTAATAGATAGATCATGATTTTAGGAGCTTAACAAAATTTGTTCCACAATTTTTGGACTCCTAAATGATTTTATATTTAAATAACAAAATCAGCTCAGAATTTATTTTAGAAAATCTTCACTAATTCATTGGAAAAAGAAAAGAGCACCGCGGCCCACGACCGACAATAATGGGCGCGGCGGCCCAGTCGGGCAGGCAGTAACGCTGCGGACGGCCCAGGCGGTAGGCAGGCCGTAGCCTAGCAAGCCGGCCCACGCAGCCCGGGCAAGGTGGCGATGGTACATTTGCGACGAGGCCCTGTACTTTCCTTAAATCAACCCACAGCTTTTAGGCACTATGCAATACTATTTACATGAGTCAGAGAATTACATTGGGGACCCTAGAAAAATTTCTACTCTTACCCCGCGGTCCTCCTCTTCCTCCTCACAAGCAGAGCATGGGCAGGGGAACCGGCCGGTGGCCGAATTCGGCCGTGAGGTCGCCGACGACGGTGGGGAGGCAGCATCACGGCTTGCCCGCTGCGGGGCGCACCCGCTGGTGGGCACGGCTCAGCCAGAGCTAGAGCGTGGAGCCTCGGCCACGTGCGTCGGCGCTCGGGACCGGGTGGCTCCGCGGTGAGGGCACGCCGGCGGCGAGGTGGTGGTGCGGGGGCAACGCGGGGCTCGGGTGCGCTCCTGCGTGCGGTGACTGTGCAACGGGAGCAGCCGCGGTCTGGCTGGAGGTCACCCGGAGCAGCGGGCCACGGGCGCGGCCGCACGGAAAGCACGGAGAGGAAGGCGCGGCCTAGAGTCAGTCCCCGACGTGGTCTTCCACGTGGAGGTGCGGCGAGGCAAGGCTAGGGCGGTGCCGTGGAGGCATCAGTGGCAGGGCGGCCGGCGTGGACAACGGTGGGGGCGGCTGCTGTCGTGCTTGGGAGGGGCAGCGCTGAGGGGCGGCGGTCCAGCGCAGACCGTGGGGCTCGCGTGTGCTCACGAGATGGGAAAAAGGGCCGACGATGGGCGGGCATGAGGCGCGGCGCGCGACGGCAGCACTAGTAGAGAACAGACCTTTGATCCTCGGCCAAAATGGGCTCTAGTCCCGGAATTTTTTGCCC
This sequence comes from Miscanthus floridulus, assembly GCF_019320115.1. Lineage (NCBI taxonomy): Eukaryota > Viridiplantae > Streptophyta > Magnoliopsida > Poales > Poaceae > Miscanthus > Miscanthus floridulus. The sequence goes on from NC_089593.1 coordinate 55,439,301, forward strand.
CCAGGACTAGAAATACCTTTAGTCCCGGTTGGTGGCTCCAACCGGGACTAAAGGTCCCTGCCCAACGGCTACTGCGCCAGACAGAGGTGGCAGGGACCTTTAGTCCCGGTTGGATCCACCAACCGGGACTAAAGGTATACTTTTACTCCCGGTTGGTGTCTCCAACCGGGAGTAAAGGTCTACTCCCGGGCCGTGGCTGCGCCCGGGGTTGGAAAGTTACCTTTAGTCCCGATTGGATCTATCAACCGGGACTAAATGTTCTCCCTTTATAAATCGGCCGTCTCCTCCTTCCTCCCCGAGCCCGAGCTCAGCACATTTTGAAGCTCACTGCAGTAGTGTTCTTGCTTCCTCCCTCCCTCCATTGTTCCTCCATCCATTCTTCGATTCCTCCGTCGATTCTTCAGTTGTAAAGGTTACCAATCTCATACTCTCATTTTTTACCATTTTCTTATGCCATTTTATTCACTATATATATTTATGGTTCTTTATTGTGGGTTTTTTTCATTTGTAAGCAATTTGAGCTCAAAATCACTTTAAGCTTGCATATTTACATAGTGCTCTGTACGATGACATTGTGTTGGAAGACGAGGCTGCATCCACACCCTCTCCAAGGAGGTCTCCAACGCCGCAGCCGCCACCTCCAAGGAGGTCTTCAACGCTACTGCCAACACCTCCAAGGAGGTCTCCAACGCCTCCCCCGCCCCCGCCTACCAAGAAGCCTAGCAAGAGGCCAGCCCCTCAAACGAAGAACCAGTCCCCGCCTACAAAGAAAGCCACCGTGAAACCAAGGGCTATTCCCAAAATAATATCTGAAGAGAAGGAAGAAGGAACTGATGCATATAAAAAAGACATGTCTAGATTCTATGACAAACTTAAAATGAATCAAGAAGCAAGGAGAAACCCAGAGAAACCGTACTTCTTCGTAGCTCCGGATATTTTAAGAAAAAAAGGTGACTTCTTACCAGCAACAACAGCGGGAATCTCGTAAGCCGTCCAAATCAACGTTATCAGACTATGACCGCACTCTCACCAAGTCAATTGAGGCGGCACAGAAAAAGAAGCGGGCAGGGAAAGGAGTTGCCCAACTCGGACAACAAGCGCACCAATCGATCCCTCCGCTAGTTGTTGGTAATGAATATGGTTCGAATTTAGGATTAATGCATCAGGCAAACATACCTCCGGATGTCGATTTGGATCACCTTGGTGAATTTCTTGATGAGACTGGTCTCGACCTTTACCAGATGTTTGGTGATGGAAACATTGAGAGTGCGGCGGAGGTTGATATTTGGAAGAAAAAATTTGTACTAGGCTAGAGTCTATACAACCCTCAAGCCTTATCTGATCTGGGGACGCAAATGTACCTACTAAACAAGTGGTACATGCAGGCGTCTACCAGTGGAGACTTCTGCGTTGGTGTCAGAATTAGAGACGAACATTGGTTCCGTGGCGATGATGTTATGTATGTTGACTTTGTAGAATTTCATCAACTATGCCACCTGACCTCTCTGGACAAAGTTATCATTAGCTGCTATTGCCTGTAAGTAATAATTCTTTCGATCTATTATTAAACTCATCATATGTGTGTATATGCATATAAATTATCCTAACAAGTACTATATATATGCAGATTTACAATGACAGAGCTCAGAAAGGAAGGCTGCAATGAAATTGGTTTTGTTGATCCCCATATAGTATTCAAAGACCCAATTACTCCAATGACTAATTGGAAGTCTGAGTCAGAGAGTAACATCATGAACTTCTTAGTGAACCAACACCACAAGAAGGATATACTCTTTCCCTATAACTTCAAGTGAGTGTTAATCATGTCGATCATAGCCTTAATGGCTCATATGTTGATTCTAGTTAATTAATGAGTGTTATGCGTTATATCCTATAAACACATGCAGCAATCACTGGATATTGATGGACATCGATCTGGTGAAAAGTCACTTGATAATCTATGACTCGATGAGAAAACCACAACAAGACTACCAAGATATGATAGATATTATCCAGAGGTAATTTCGGGATCTCTAGCAACTATATATACACACAAACATGATGATTAACTATATCTGATGACGTGGCAAATTTTTTATTGGGCAGTGTTTGGAAAACCTTTATTGAGAAGCAACACATGGAAAAATGCAAAGCGCCACTGAATGTAATCCCTTTGAAAGTAAGTCCCCTGAATCGCATCATCTTTATTAATTAAACATATAGCTTTCACCAGATTGGATGACAAATCTTTTTCTCGTAAAGTGGTGTCTGAGGCAGGAACAGGGGAACAACTACTGTGGTTACTATGTTTGCAAGTTTATCAAGGTGCTCTCCCAAAGAACTCCTACAGAGAGACTCAAAGTACGTTAAAAATACACTATATATTCATTTAATTATTATTATTGATTGTGTTACTATGTCTTTATATATATATATGTACATATATTAATTTATTTTCCTTTAATTCAAACCTGTAGACTCGATGGTTGGAGGAAAAGGTCATACGGCAAGACCAAATCAAAGCAATTCAAGAGTCTATAGTCGGATTTTTTAATGAGCAGGTCATCGATTCCAAGGGCGAGTTCTACTTCGACCCAACACTGCCATTGAAGCCAAGCTAGAGGATGAGAAGAAACTTGTTATGTCACAACAACTATAATGCAATCTTTTGTAATATATGCACATGAAATAATATAATGTAAAATACACATATGCATGCATGCATGTAAATATATATATATATGATGCATGCTTGAATTGTGTGATTTAATACGTTCATTGTGCTTGAACCGAAACATACTATATGCGCGTATAAATGTATAATTAGCAGCGTACAATACGACTTCGAAAACCTATTTTGAAAAGAAAACAAAAAAATGAAAAGAAAAGAAAAAAGAAAAAAACCTTTAGTCCCGGTTCGTATTACCAACCGGGACTAAAGGTGCCGGCCATCGTGATATGTCAGGAGGCACCTTTAGTCCTGGTTGGTGTTACCCACCGGGACTAAAGGTCCTCCTTTAGTCCCGGTTCCTGACCCGGGACTAAAGGACCCCCCTTTAGTCCCGGATGCTTGCTCCCGGGTGGGGAACCGGGACTAGAGGGGGTTCCCCACCGGGAGTAAAGCTCGGTTCTCTACCAGTGCAGCGAGTGACCACGGCGGGTGCTCGGCTCGGCAGAGACAGACCGAGGCAAGCAAGGTAGACAGAGACAAGCAAGGTACACAGCAAAGGCAGACAAAGACAAGCAAAGGCAGAGGCCGAGAGAGTGAGAGAGAGAGCAGAGGCGAGGATCGCAGCTCGGTAAATATAAGTGTCAGACAGATGAGCAGATTGATAGAAAGTTGAGACAAGGTGATGAACATCTGAGCCAAGCCAACTCCAAGCTGCCTTGTAGAAAGCTGCATTGAGGCCATCAGGTCCTGGAGCTGCATTACTTCTCATTTGCTTGACAATGGTGTGAATTTCCTGTAAATCAGGGATAGATAGAGTGTAAGCGTCAGTTATAGATACCTGATTCCCCGAGGTGTTATTCTGATTTTCTTCAGCATTGTCTTCCGGGGCCTGCAAAGTGTTTTGTGATGTGAAAATATCCGTGACGTATTGGTTGACGGTGAGTGCCAGCTGATCTGGAGTGGTCGAGGTGGTGCCGTCCGGATTTTGAAGATGGGTTATACGGTTTCTTCTTGCTCGCTTGAGGAAGGATTGGTGGAAGAAGGAAGTATTTTTGTCTCCTCTGATGGTCCAGTTTTTTTTTTATCTCTGTCCGTGGAAAATTTCTTGTTTGGCTAGGATAATGTGATGTTGATGAGTAAGGTCTTTTTGAAGGCTCTGGTTTTGTAGATGGGGCGGTTGGAGGAGTTGTTGTTCAATAGTTTGTAGCTGGTCAGTGAGTCTCGGTTTAGATTTTCTCCAGGCTGTAAGGTCTGACCCAAGATATCTAGTTTTGTGTTGAAAGGGGCGCCGAGAGGATTTTTGCCAGCTATTCTTCGCCACCTGTTGAAAGTCCTGTTCCAAAAGCCACCAAATTTTAAATTTGAAAGGTTTGTTAGTTTTAGTTCGGTTGGAGCTGAGGACCGCCAGGATGGGCGCATGATCACTTAGCATCATAGGGAGATGGTAGACTGTGGTAGTGGGGAAAGCTGTACACCATTCTGCATTGCCTAGAAAACGATCCAAACGCTCAAAAGTGGGATTAGAGTTAAAACATTTATTAGTCCGGTGTAAGCTGATCCATTGTAACCTAGATCGAACAAACCACAGTTCTTAACCATGCAACAGAAATCAGAAATAAGTCTGACATGAGCTGGTGCTGGCCCTAGCCTTTCATTAGCATTATTCAAATCCCCAATGCAAAACATCGGCAAGTTTGGATATTTTACAACAAAAGCTTGCACATCCATCCATATTTTAGCAGTGTTTTGGTGGCGTGGATCTCCATAATAATTTAGAAATTGGGTTTGAGATAGAGAGAGTACTCTCTTTTTTCTCATGCACTTCCGTCAGTCTCGCTGCCCTCCTGTTTGTTCGAAAAAAAAAGTGAAGTCAGCAGCGGCAGGGGAACTGTTGTACCGTCTGACCGACTCTCGTCGCACGCAACGCAACGCAAGTAGCAAAGCACGACCCACCTGCTCTGCTCCTCTCCCCTATCGCCTCTCCCCATCCCAACCCGCCGCCACCGACGCCTCTCCCGTCTCCGGCGCCCACAGCGCCATTGTGACCGCGGGGCGCGCGGAGTCACCAGGCAGGTCTAGGGCCCCTTCCATTCGGAACGCCCGCGAGAAGCAGAGCGAGTGGGCGGGGCGCCAGCGTTCTTAGATCGATTGCTCGCCGAGCTGTTCGCGAGGAGTCGTCAACCCTTGCGGCAGCCATGTCTGTGGAGCTCATCCTGTGGCTCTTCTCCTTCGCCTCCGTCATGGTCCTCATCGGCCTCACCGCGTACCAGGCAAGCCCGATGCCCCCCTTTGCATCTCTTAACAGTTCACCCTGTGACGGCGAGTGTGCTCCAAATCTTGCGCGCGGCCGGCGAAGCTCTGCCCGCTTTCGGCCTAAGGCTGCCGAGATTTCGTGGGGATTTGATGCGGAGTTTAGTCAACGGTGTTGTTCTTCCCGTGCCATTCATTCCGTGGAGGATGGTGACGAGATAAACTGCCGGATAAATTTTTCCTTTTTCTCAAAGAAAAAGAAAATTTCCTGTTGATTGCTAGTGCTAGCTCCTCGATTCTGGTATAAATTCGCAAAAATAAATCGTCTTTGTGTACAAAAGGCCCAATGTATTTGTTTATAATATTCCAATTTTCTTGGGTTAGATACAACAATTTCTGTTTATGAGCCAAGATATGGTAGTGGTCTTCAATTTTTCTTATAAGGTAGTCTTGTTAAACACATGCTGCTACTGCCTATTGGTCTGTTTGGAATGTTAGTACCACCTGCTAGGACTTGGTGGATGTAATCATATATCTCATGACTGTAGTCCTTTACTTGGTGTCAAACCAGCTTGTCATTTGTGGCAGTTGAGTTATCACCACTTTATGGTGTCTAAAGCTCAAATTCAACATTATTGATCAGTGACTCCAACCTCACCGGATCAGACATAAAGCCTAACCATGATGGCAGCTGGCAGCAACACAGCTCATTTTTAATATTGTTACACGAGTTGTAGTCTTTAGAAGTAAATTTAGTAATTTATGCACCAATTTGCCAGGCTTCTTGTTAGTTGATCCACTCTTGTTGATTTGTTCAACTGATTTTGCCTTTCTCCTTTTATACCAGCTTATCTGTCTGTCAGATTTGGAGTATGACTATATCAACCCATATGATTCATCATCTCGCATCAATGCTGTGGTTTTGATAGAATACGCACTCCAAGGGGCCCTGTGTGCTTCTTTCCTCTTGACATTGCATTGGTTCCCGTTTCTAGTCATGGCGCCAGTGACATACTACCATGTGAAACTGTACGTGTTACTTTCACTTGATGTTAATTATAACAGAATATTCATATTATTCGTCATTGTATACTATGTTGTTCATACTTTTAGCTGCACTCACATCTTGATTATTTTTATATACATGGAAATAATACTTGAGATGATCTACAAGCCTCAATGGCTCAATGGAACAGCTAAGTAAGAACATATCAATTTTAGAATTTAGGGATGGCGATGTTGTGCTTCTAGGGTGATAATTTGTAGTTTTCCACATGTTGTGGGCCATGTGTTTTTTGTTTGGTCCTGTAGCAATTCCTTCTCTGAAAATGGGAGAATGTTGGTCAGGGACTCAGGGTATTAGCAAATGGGAGAAGGTAGTGCACCTATTCTAGTATTATACCTTCCCAATTTTATAAGTCTCACTACCAAAATTTGTTAGCTAGTTAATTTTCATTAGTGCTGGAATATGAATGCAACAACTCTGAATCGCGCTATGTGCACTTTATTTGCCAAGATAAATAGTTTCCTTTTTATCAGTATGTGCTAAAAAAGAATCATTAAGTAATATTTTGTTGTAATTATTTAGTAATCAGCATGAACTGTTGATTCCAAATATTGTTGGCTTAACAATACAACAACAACAATAAAGTCTTTAAGTCCCAAACAAGTTGGTGTAGGCTAGAGTTGAAACCCAGCAGAAGCAATCAAGGTTCAGGCACGTGAATAGCTGTTTTCCAAACACTCCTATCTAAGGCTAAGTCTTTAGGTATATTCAATCCTTTCAAGTCTTCTTTTATTGTCTCTACCCAAGTCAACTTCGGTCTTCATCTGCCTCTCTTCACATTACTATCCTGGTTTAGGATTTCACTACGCACTGGTACCTCTGGAGGTCTCCGTTGGACATGTCCAAACCATCTCAACCGGTGTTGGACAAGCTTTTCTTCAATTGGTGCTACCCCTAATCTATCACGTATATCATCGTTCCGAACTCAATCCCTTCTTGTATGACCGTAAATCCAACGTAACATACGCATTTCCACGACACTTATCTGTTGAACATGTCATCTTTTCGTAGGCCAACATTCTGCACCATACAACATAGCAGGTCTAATCGCCGTCCTATAAAACTTGCCTTTTAGCTTCTGTGGTACTCTTTTGTCACATAGGACACCAGATGCTTGGCGCCACTTCATCCACCCTGCTTTGATTCTATGGCTAACATCGTCATCAATATCCCCGTCTCTCTGTAGCATTGATCCTAAATATCGAAATGTATCCTTCCTAGGTACTACTTGACCTTCCAAACTAATATTTTTCTCCTCCCGAGTACTAGTGCAGAAGTCACATCTCATTTACTCAGTTTTAGTTCTACTGAGTCTAAAACCTTTGGACTCCAAAGTCTCCCGCCATAACTCCAGTTTCTGATTCACTCCTATCCGGCTTTCATCAACTAGCACTACATCGTCCGTGAAAAGCATACACCAAGGGATGTCACTTTATATATCTCTTGTGACCTCATCCATCACTAAGGCAAACAGATAAGGCTCAAAGCTGACCCTTGATGTAGTCCTATCCTAATCGGGAAGTCATCCGTGTCTTCATCACTTGTTCGAACAGTAGTCACAACATTGTTATACATGTCTTTAATGAGCCCGACGTACTTCGTTGGGACTTTATGTTTATCCAAAGCCCACCACATAATATTCCTTGGTATTTTATCATAAGTCTTCTCTAAGTCTATAAAAACCATGTGTAGGTCCTTCTCCCTATACCGTTCTATAACTTGTTTTATTAAGAAAATGGCTTCCATGGTTGATCTTCCGGGCATGAAACCAAATTGGTTTATAGAGACCCGCGTTATTGCTCTCAAGCGATGCTCGATAACTCTCTCCCATAGCTTCATAGTATGGCTCATCAACTTAATTCCTTGGTAATTAGTACAACTTTTAATACCATCTTTATTCTTGTAGATCGGTACCGATATACTTCTCCTTCACTCGTCAGGCATCTTGTTCGATCGAAAAATAAGGCTGAACAGCTTGGTTAGCCATACTATAGCTATGTCCCCGAGGCATCTCCACACCTCGATTGAGATACCATCCGGTCTCATCGCCTTACCTCCTTTCATCCTTTTCAACGCCTCTTTGACCTCAGATTCTTGGATTCTCCGTACAAAGTGTCTATTGGTGTCATCAAAAGAGTCATCTAACTGAAAGGTTGTGTTCGTATTCTCGTCAATGAACAATTTGTCAAAATACTCTTGCCATGGATGTCGGATCTCATCATCCTTCACCAAGAGATGCTCCCTTTCATCCTTAATGCACTTAAATTGGATGAAGTCCCTTGTCTTTCTCTCATGAACCCTAGCCATCCTATAAATGTCATTCTCTCATTCCTTCGTACTCAAATGTTGGTAATGTCCTCGTACGCTTTACCCTTTGCCACACTTGCAGCTCGCTTTGCAGTCTTTTTTGCCACCTTGTACTTCTCTATGTTGTCCACACTCCTGTCATGGTACAAGCGTCTATAGCATTCTTTCTTCTCCTTAATGGCTCTTTGGACTTCCTCGTTCCACCACCAATTATCTTTAGCCTCGTCTCGACTTCCTTTGGTTACTCCACACACCTTTGAGGCCACCTTTCGAATGTTGGTTGCCATCTTCTCCCACATGTTGTTTGTCCTTTTCTTCCTTTCAAGAGCCCTCTTTGATAACCATTTTCCTGAATACCTCTGACGTCTCCCCTTTCAGTTTCCAGCATTTTGTTCTTTCAATCTTTTAGCTTGTTTATCCCTATGGGCACGCACCTGAAAACGAAAGTCTGCCACCAAGAGCTTATGTTGAGAAACAACACACTCCCCTGGTATCACCTTGCAACCCAAGCATGCTCGTTTGTCCTTTCTTCTTGTGAGGACAAAGTCAATCTGGCTAGAATGTTGTCTGCTACTGAAGGTCACTAGATGAGATTCTCTCTTTCTAAAGAAAGTGTTGGCTATCATCAGGTCAAAAGCTACCGTGAAGTCCAGAACTTCCTCCCCCTCCTGATTCCTACTACCATACCCAAAACCTCCATGAACTGCCTCGAAACCTGCGCTTGTAGTACCTACATGCTCATTAAGATCTCCTATAAAAAGCTTCTCACTACTAGGTGCAGCTCTAATCAGGCTATCTAAGTCTTCCCAGAACTGTCTCTTAGCACTCTCGTCGAGGCCTACTTGGAGGACATACGCACTAATTACGTTCAAGACTATATCACCAACGACAACCTTGACTAAGATAATCCTATCTCCTTGCGTTCTCACTCCCACCACACCATTCTTGAGGCTCTTATCAATCAAAACTCCTACTCCATTTCTATTCGCAATTGTCCCTGTGTACCAAAGCTTGAAACCTGTATTGTTCTCATTCTTCGCCTTCTGACCCTTCCATTTAGTCTCTTGAATGCATAATATATTTACACGCCTCCTAGTCACGGTATCAACTAATTCTCTTAACTTACCTGTAAGCGACCCTACATTCTAACTACCTAAACGGATTCTAGTTGGTTCGACTAGCTTTCTTATCCTTCGCACCCGTCGACTCAAATGTGAAGACCCTTGCTCATTTTTCATTACACCCGGGCGCCAATGTAGCGCGACACTAAGGAAGCGACAACCCGATCCTTGCTCACTTGACACCATGCCCAGATCGCGACACGGCGCGTCACCAAGGGGGTGCCGACCCGGCCCTTGCCCATTTAACACCATACCCGGGTTCCGATATGGCGCGTCGCTAAGAGGGTTACGCCCCAACGGTTTTCTTTCGGGTTTCATCTCCATTAGAATGGCTAGATTTAACGTTGGCTCACCACGCCTATCACAACCCTCCTTTACTAGGGCTTGGGACCTGCTATGCTGAGACAACATAGGCGGAGTTAATATTGTTGGCTTAACAATGATTAACGCAAATGATTCTTAGTTTGTTCTGGTAGGATACAGCTATAATGTAGCTGAACTCTTCTCTGGGTAACAACTGATTTTAGTTCCTCAGATATTAGCAAGCACCCAACTTTTTACTATTACATGTGGAAAAAAATCTCTCTTCACCCTCTTCTTGAAATTTAACAGCCATGACAATAGTTTCTCAGCACTCTGTTTGAGTTTTCAGTTGATTTAGAGTTCTTTTTTTACCCCTTTGTTGAGGATTAGGTATAAATGCCCCCTGGCATTGAACTAGTTTGGATCTCGATAACTAGTGAACTTATTTTGGTGGGATATCCGAGATGCTTTTCTAAATTAATTTTTGCCAGGCTTTAATATCTAAATGATTATGATTAGTTAATAAGCTTTTTGTAAAGTGAAGCAACATAGATGCTTGTATTTATTTTTAATGCCGTTCTATATAAGAACTTTGACTTGTAAATTGATGTTCTATTTATTTGTTTCTTGTCCCTTCATGCTCGTTATTGATAATCAAATAAAATCATATCATATTTTTTATTCAGGTACTTGGCTCGGAAACATCTTGTAGATGTCACTGAAATTTTTAGACAATTAAGTGGCGAGAAGAAGTACAGGATGATCAAGCTTGCCTTCTACTTCTGCCTATTTATTATAACTATTTACAGGTTTGACTTAGGTTATTTCTTAATTAATATTTTGGGGATTTGGAATACCATATGCATTCATTTGCTAGTGCTAACTCTGATATCAGTTATTCAAAAACCTCTAGGACATTATCAAACCCTTGTAACTGGCCATACCCCCATACTAGCCTTCCATGTTATACGAACAGAAATGTCTTTATATTAATATTTTTATCATTGTGTAAGTTAACATACTTTATCATTGGAAAATATTGTGAAGTTTACACCTGTTAGTGGTTTGAAGAGATTACTGAAGGGTTAGTGAGAATATGACTTGGGAAATCAAATACGATGCTGTCTTCACTCCATGTTTTTAAGCATACAAACAATCATGAGCAATACTCAGTATTATAGGCTTGACCTTACATATACCTATCTTACTGATTTTGGTAGTGGCAGATTAATTGTTTCCATATACTGTTACTTTATCTCGGAATTTGTTCTAGCATGTAATTCCCTGCCAGCTAAGAACAATATGTTGCATAATCTAACTGCTCATATTTTCTATGAATTTAACAGGCTTGTGATGACAGCTGTGATGTTGTTTATTGATGAGGACATAAATTTGGTAGAAACTAGGACTATCTAGACTTTGCCGCCAACTTGTCATGGGGGAGCAGGTATTCAGTGTCACATTTTGTCACTGGCCTATGAAAGTGTTTATGTTTTAATGAGTTGAACTTGTTGTGTTGCAGACTTGTAGTCTTCAAACACCAGGCTCAAAAGAACACTCATGGTTGGAACCAGTGAGACCACAACTGAATGCCTTGCCCCCGAGTTGTGAGAAAGAAGATGAACCTGTGTCCTATAGCTTGAGGAGCTAACCTGGTATCTCAGATCCTCAGTGTTCATTTCATCCATAGATTGTGATGTACAATGAATTCTCATAGTTTGGTCTGTCGAGACCATGTTTGTAAATCGGGCAGTCAATGATGCATCACTGCAAAAGGAGCCCACGTTTGGGAGGCAATTGTTTTTTTGTGCATTTCTGTGTACTTGTGTCCAAGTGCTGTATTCATTTCAGCTCCCCGTTGTTTGCATACAATACTGATTTTGGAATATAGTGTTCATTTACCTAGTTTAGTACTCCATTGTAAATTATAAGTCGCTCTGACTAGGGAGTAGTATAATTTGTCAACCCCTTTGGCCTAGTATTAAGAATTGAAGATTAGCATGCAACGTAGGTTTTCCTGTTACAATATTTTTCTTCATTGAATAGCTACCAGCAAAAAAATAAAAAAGGTTAACCCGTATAGCTGTATATCATTTTGGAGAAACGTTTGTTTCTTTAACCATTATTTATTCGGAAATGTTCGCTACAGGGTGTCCGGACGGACGGACTAGACCGCCCCATGCCGCTACAGCCTGCGCCGCCCACTGTGCGCCCCCTGCTCGGAGTCGTGCCTCCAGCCATGGCTGCGCTCTATCAGCCGGCGAGATGCCCGCGCCGCCACGAGCTCCATGTGCTGTCGCCGACCTTCGCGTCGTTGCAAACCCCTGCCCAGTCGTGCCTCCTACTGCGGCTATGCTCTATCCGCCGGCGACATGTCCGTGTCGGACCTCTGTGCCGGCGCTGACCTCCACGCCGCTGTGAGCTCCATGCGCTGCCACTGGCCTCTGAGCCAACGAGCATTCATTCGTCCAGGCAGTAAGGTGACATTACATTGAAAAGTTTATATTGCAAGTGTTTAAAATGTTTTAGAGGTATGTTGCAAATATTTTGTATTGATGTTGCAAAAGTAGATTGGGATGTTGCACATGTTGGAATGGCTTAACGTATGTTTTAAGTGTATGTTGCAAATGTTTCATCTGTAGTATATTATAAGTGTTTCGTCTGGACGTTGCAAAAATATTATAAGATCTAGATGTTGCATATATATGCAAGTGTTTTCACACGTATGTTGTAAGTGTCTTTATCTGGGTGTTGTAATGTTTGCAAGGGCTACACGTGTTTTCAAGTTTTTCTGGTATTTTGCAAATGTTTCAGACATATGTTGCAAGTGTTTCAGCTGTTTCAGACGTATGTCGCAAGTGTTTCATCTGAATATTACAAAAGCAGATCGGATGTTGTATATGTTAAATAGGATCCACTTGCCGCAGTCGCGTAGCTGCAGTTGCCGAGGCACCTCCGAGCGGATAGATGGTCCTCATGTGTGGTCAGACGGCGTGGCAGACATGCGGGCGGCGGGGGCCTCGCATGGGCATGCAAAGATGAGCAGGCACGGGAAACAAGGTGCAGGGAATCGGGCTAGAACGCGCAGGCGCCCGTCCAGACATCCGGACGCTAGCTTCTCGGTTATTTATTACTATATATGGCCTGGTGTGTTTTTCAACTTTGCCTCGAACTAGTAAAATTGTATGCCTATATGACGTCTATATTGCATTCTAATCACTGCAGATAATACGGAAATGTAAACGAGGCATGTTAATCATGTTGAAGTAACAGTTTTGACAGCAAGCACTCACTCAGAGCAACCAAAATTGCGCGACAAACTCTGTAACAGGCCATACATATGCCTGGTTATTCCTGCTTTTGCAATCTAGGAGATGATGGACCCAAAACTCAAAAGGCCATCTTGGAGGTGGAAGCATCCTGCTCAGTTTTTCTCATCATCTTTCATGACAACCTACTGGACATTGATTCACATGCTTTCTTTGAATATATTTTCCAGGAGTCGAAATCATGTTGCATTAGCAGAATCTATTTTTTTTTTGTGGGGAACGCATTAGCAGAATTTTAATCAGGAAGCTAGCTTCATGATGAGGGCTTCGGAACCTCGTTCTCTCCCTCTTTCTCTCTCCCAAGCATGGTTGCAGAATCTTCAATACATCTCTGCACAAAGTCCCCTGTTCAGCAGCGACAGTGCGAGTGATTGGACAAGGAGAGATTGACGCCTTGGAATTACCAAGCTGTGTTCGATTAAAAAAAAGAAAATACCGAGACAAACATTTCCATCAGGGTACATCAGCCAAGCACGCTCCATGCCAAGCTTGCAAGACGTGGGAATCGTATTTCTGACCGGGATCGGACCACGCACGCAGTTAATTACTCACACACGCGCGCACTGCACGCAAGCCGCCGTCTAGAATAGTACACCGGCGATCGGCGCTGCCAGAGCATACGTAGACCATACCACTAGTTTAATACTCTATTATTTTAGAGTACTACTAACTGGGATCATTAGAGTAAAGTAAGGTTGATCCGTACTCGAATACTATGGATAAAAACAGTATGGATATTTTCTTACGTAATTGAGATTCGTTTAGAGAGATTCAGATCTGTCCATACCGAATCCGCATATTTAACATCCGATACCATATTCGTATCCGAATATTCAAATCGTATATTTTTTATGTCGATACCCAATAGTATCCTATCCGACATAGTTGATAGTATTTGAATCCGAATCCGAACAGAAATATGAAAACAAATGTAATATCAGTGATATCCGTCTGTATCCTATCCGTTTTCATCCCTAACGAATACCCTTCCTAATCAGTTAGTTATCAGTATGCAGTGGCAGACTATGATACCCCGATACGCCAGGTAGGAGCCGTATCCCATATCGATATGTATCCAATACGGATACGGCACCGATACGCGATCGATACATATTAGAAAAGTATGGGACATAAAAAAAATAAAAAAACTAGGTACTTGAGGTGATAGGTATCGACCCAGTTGCAACTCACACCGATACGGCTTAGCCCATGGAAGTAGACTTATCTCAACATCTGTCATCCCTACCCGATACACAACAAACACGCACCTAAACATCTGTCATCCCTACCCCTACCCGATTCACAACAAACACGCATCGAGCCACCAACGTCCGTTGATTCGCCACGAGTTAGTTTTCTCCTGGCTTGTCTTGATTTTCTCTAGACGCGAGTTGATGGGCGCAAGGAGCAGCTTGCACTACTGCTCCTACTCTTGTTATCTAGCGTCTAGCCATCTATGGAAAAGCTCGAAATGCATGCTGTTGTCCAGTATCTACCAACTATCATGCCCTTTCTAATTTCGTAAAGTCTGATACTACTACTTTATTATGTTTGTTTCTTCGATAATGATTAGATCTAGGCGTCCGTCTGTCCGAACACCGCTCGCCGACTCCATCTCGATGATGCCGTGTCCCCTCGCTCCTCACTCCCGCCCGTCGCACATCATCCCACCCGCACCTCTCGGTCCTCGCTCCTGCCCACTGCGTGCCCTAGCAACGTCGCTCGCTCCCACGTCATCGCACGTGCCGCTCGTTCCCGCACTGTCACACGTGCCGCCTTCCTCTGCTCTCCCTATTCTCACCCTCCCCACCTCTCGATCTCTCTCTCTCGTTGCTGGTAACGGAGCACCTCCTTGGCCTCTTCTCCAACCTCAGCGTAGTCGGGATGCCTCGCCGCTGTCCCTACATATGGCCATTGGGTGCACGTGCAGGGTCGCCTCAGGTCATCCCCAGCCGAGCCAAGGGCACCCACGAGCATGGCCAGTGTTGGTGGTGCTCGCGGACCTGAAAGGTCCTAAATGGCTAGAGGTGGGGTGAATAGCCTATAAATATTTTCTGCAACAACCCTTAAGACGAATGGTTAGAACACTAAATGGGGTAATGCGAGTTTTGCGCTAGCACTACAAGTGTTGCAAGCGACCTATCCACAAGTCTAGTTGCTATGATCTCTGGTAACAATCAATGGCTAAGTCACTACTTACTACCACTAGTGAGCAATCTAGCAAGAGTAATTACAACTAACTAAACTACTCTACTCAGTAGCTACAACTAGCACTACACAAGTATATATATGAATATAACTACAAGTGCTAAGAATGATGTACCGAGCCAGGCAAGAGATCAATCACAATGAATAACAATAAAATCCTCGGAGACAAGATGACACAAGATTTTTCCTTCGAGATTCACTTGCTTGCCGGCAAGCTACATCCCCCTTATAGTGATTCACCCACTTGGAGGTTCACGTGTTAATAGGTATCACACGCCTAACCCATAACCGGGTGAAAGCTATAGTTTGATTTTGGCGAATTGATGAAACCTTAGGTGCTAATCCTTTGACTCAAAGTGATCATGAGATAGGGTAACACATTCCAAGTGGTGGAGCAAATTGTGAAGATCATGATGATGGTGATGGCCATGGTTGGGGTAGAAATGCAGAACCACCCAAAATAACACGCTTTCGGAGGCGCTCGTCTTACACTAGATACTAAGCACCCCAAAATTACTTACATCGGACAGTTCCGTCGAGCACACCCCATGAGAGAACTCGAAACAATCCATGTTTTACATCCAAAATCCAATAATGAGCACGAGCTTATAATACTTAGTGCATTTCATATAACAAGAGTTCTTGGAAATTATTTATTACAATACCAGAGTTTAGATTGCGATAATTAAACAACGAAATAAAAATAAACATCTAGCGGAAACGATATAAGGATCCTTCTGTGCCCACCAGAAAAATCCTCCACACAAGAGCTACTCCTCAAGCTGCACCTGCAACATGGGTAAAATAAACCCTGAGTACACAATGTACTCGCAAGACTTACCCGAGTAGTGGGAATAGTTACCCGACTCTCAAGGATATGATAGGCAATATGGGTTTGCTGTTTTCTTTTTGTTTGCAAAAAGCATTAGTAGAAGTACGTCCTTAAGATCAAGTTTAATTAGTAGTCATGATTACTTTATTAGCTAAAAAATTTTAGGTAAGCACATGTTCTACTTTTAAGCAAGGGTTAAGCAATCAGAACCATTTCACCATCTTTCATCTTCCAGTTCTTACTATGTGCTAGACCATAGCCAAGTTGTATCATCTCATGAAAATGGCGATTCACGAACCAATGTATCCCAGCTGGGTACCCTGAAACGTAGCCCTATTTGTACCCCAAACACAAACAAGACCAATCCATTCCACTTCTGTCATGGGGTCCAGGTCCCTGTCTCACACTTGAGACCCGGTCTCAGTATGGTGCTTAGACCTTCACCTTTCTCCGTCTCTAATCAGTCGGTCCGAAAAGAGCCAGAACCCGCGACAAGAGCGTAACGAGCATTCTCGCTCTCATAAGCAAGTATGTGCTCAGGATAATAAGTCTGTGACCTGACTACCATCCACAGCAACAGACGATCCTTAATCGACACGAACAGGGAAAACAGTGTAACCAAGCTAAGCCCCGTTGGTAGCAGGACACAACCTGTTACACGCACCAATACTCATACCATATCCCTGCCTTGTCTCCATTTTTTCTTTCACACTTTTTATCATGAGAGTAATTATAATAATCACCTATTGTGAGTAACGGTAGGTTACTCATGCTATCGAAAACCTAAGCATAGCAGCTACTCGAACCTGCACTAGTAAGACTCATAGGACAGATATATTTATGCATGTGGTTTCCATAAAATTCCTGTAACATAAATGCACATAACATATATAAATAGTGATTATAAAAAATAATGGGTTATGCACCGGGGCTTGCCTTGGGCAGGCGTGGTGTCAGCTGAGTCAGTTAGTGGCGGCTCCGGGACCTCCTCCTGCATGAGAATGTTCTCCTCATACTCCTTGACAATCTCATCGAACTCGTGATCGCAGTGGTCACGATCTCCGCCAACTCGTTCTATACATGCATACGATGATGATGCAATACTTAGCATTTAGGCAACAACAACTCTTAAACTAAAAATACACATACTAAGCTACTAAGCTAACTATCATCTTTACCAAGCAAAGTATTGGGTTCAACTAACAAACACCTAGCTTCATAAATGAAGGATATATTTTTATTTCTACTAATGATTTAATGCATATTTGAAACAAAGAGCATTTAATTACCCTAATGCTTAGTCTATTCTAAGGCTCCTAAAATTACAGTGAGCACATAATAATACATTGAAGCTACTATAAAAATTTTAGGACTAAAGCTCTCACACATTTTACCATAAAAATTTCTACAATAATTATCCTAACAATATTAAACATTTTCAAATGATTTAATAGCTCTTGGTATCAACATGTACATATATGAACTAAATACACTAACAGATAGAGCACAATTTTAGGAACCTAACAAAATTTGTTTCACAATTTTTGGACACCTACACGATTTTACGTTAATTGCCAAAGATCAGCTCAGAAATTAAATTAGAAAACTATTTCTAATTCCTTATGAAAAAGAAAAATAAATTCTCTCACGCAGCCCACGCGACACAGCGTGCGCGCGCGATGGCCCATAGGTGCGACCCACACGAGGCCGACCCACGTAGAGACGGCCCACGTCGGGGAAAGCCCCCGCGTGCTAGCGATTTAGCAAAAGAGACCTCAACTTCTCTCAAATTACAACTAAGTGCTAACACTATTTCCCCCTCTCTCAAACCTTCTCACTTAACCTCCTGTCTTTCCAAGAATTCTCCCGCGCACACCCCCAGTGACCCAACGCACGGCGGCGCGGCGATCGGTGACACAGCGCGGCTGCGCCGGCCACCAGGGACCTGCGATAGACCACCTAACGGGTCGGTCACCAAATCTTACCCGAGCAGCTATGCTAAGCGGCGGTGCAGGGTGACACGACTGCCTGGGGAAGGCTATAGTGGCACGCGGTCATCCATGATGGTAGCGCCACTATTCCGGTGAGCTAGGGTAGCTACAGACCTAATTGGTTAGCGTGTGAGCATCAGGAGGCTACCATGGACCAGGCCGAGGTGACGGTTGGGGTGGAGGATGATGGAGGAGGGCTAGCCACGTGTGGCCGATCTGTGCGGCGGTGCACCATGGCAGCACGGTCGCATCAGCAATGATGGGGAGGCGGTAGCGGTTCTGCTGAGGTGCGCAAGGTGGAGAGGGAGCCAAGGTGAAGCTAGTGGTGAAAGTGAATTGGCTCAGGAGGGACGGTAGGAGGGCTGCCCTCTTCCATGGCCAAACGCGGCCTTAGTGGCACCCCGGTGGAAAGGAGACAAATTGGCGCTTGGCCAGGGCGTCATCATGGTTGTGCGAGGTCAGGCGATGAGAATACGGGAGGGCGAAGGTGTAGACAGGCGTAATTGAGTAGATGTGACCACTCTCTAGCTCGCACATGGGCGCAGCTCGACGGCGGTAGAGAGATGAGAAACAGAGAGAGAGAGACAGAGCGGTGGGGTACGACCGGTGGCTCGGCGTGTGCGCACCTTGGCTGGATGTGGTTGGCGCAACCGTGGGGACCCACATCCTGGCGCTAGCAGACAGGCGCGTGCGTTCGCAACCGGTGTGGCCTGTGTGTCATAGTGCCATCAATGACAAGGCGATAGCGAGCCCAGCCACGTGCGTGTGGTAGATGCGGCATCGCACTGGGCCGGCAGTGGCGCAAAGATGTAGAGGGAGGCACATACATGACGGTGAGGTGACAGCACTGGCAGTAGCTGTGGCGCGGCGTGGGTCAGCAGTGCTGCAACGCGGTGGGGCTAGCAGTAGCACCGCCTGGCTATGCAAGCAGCAGCAGCGGTTCCGCACGCTAGGAGCCAACGGCGGCCTGGCCACAGCTAGGCCAGAGCAGTCGTGGCAGGCCACGCACGACAGCATGCGTGCGCGTGTGACAACCAACATGGCGATGCCGAGCGCCCGAGCGTGGTGACTGCGCCCACAGGGCCAACCAGCCCGAGACCGTATCGTGCACGAATTTTAAAGCGTCTATAAACACTAAATAGTTGCTTTTGGACCTTAACCATCTTCACCATGCTCAAGATGGCATATGAGGCTACCAAACCGAGCTAACACATGACACATTTTCTTAACCTGATTTCGTAAAATAAATTGCCAAACATGGCATTGTCTAACAGTCAACATACTTGAAAATATTCTGTCTTTTGAGCTGAACTTGATTCCAATTTGCATTTCTAGGCTATTAGAAATGTTGGCTAGCAATGTTATTTTTCTACAGCAAGTATTTCATTGTCATCTACAAAGTTCATATTCCAATCTTTATTTAAGCGCCACATATATGTTCTATAGCATTTTTGTTGAATAAAAATTAGTTTTAAACCCTACTTGATATACATGAGCTATTGAATCAACTTTCATTTAACATTTTTATTAGTCATTTTAGGTTACAAGAAATTGATCTACACACTTTATCACATGCACTAACACATAAACATGATGCTCATGACATGTTTTAGTAATGATTTAGGGTGTGACACCGAGGGTGTTACAATGGTGATGATCAAGATGCTCGGGCTTGAAAAAGAAGAAAAGGAAAAACAAAAAGCTCAAGGCAAATATTTGTGAAAATATGCTAACACATGTGCACAAGGTGATACTCTTGGTGGTTAGCACATTTGAGCAAGGGTGAAGTGTTTGCGCTTGAGAAGAAGTGAAATAGGAGTGTTAGACCCTAGTTTTGGTAGCGTCGGTCCCTTGTAATCATAGTCCAACAGCTAACCCTAACTAAGAGGAGCGTGTGTAGGGGCATCGGACCAGGGCTCGCTGGGGTGTCAGACCGACCGAGTGCACTATTCATTCACTACTACGCATGTGAGTGAGCGTGGGCGTGACACGTGTCGGCGTCGGATTGTGGCTTGGGTTCGACAGTGGGTGTCGGACTAGGGTCGGAGGGTTTTTACCCTCTCTAGACCTTACTAGTTAGTGTCAGACCCTCCCTATGTGGTGTTTGATGGCAGGTCCAATGGCCTAGGTCTGACCATGGTAATCAGCGCGCGACTGCTTGACCAATTGGTGGCAACAATCCGCTTGTTTGACTGGGACACGTGGCAGCTTGCAAGTGGACATGATAGGGCGTCGGACCGAGCGTTGGACGGTCCAACGGCCTATGCCAAGTGAGTCCGACGGTCACTTATGTGACCCAATGGCTCTATTTCATGAGGGGCTTCTATTTAAGCCCTATGGCCAGCTCTAGCTCACTCTCTTGGCCATTTTCATTGACATAGCAACCTAGTGAGCTGAGCCAAAGCCCTCCCACTCATCTCCTTCATTGATTCATCATCTTTGTGAGATTGAGAGTGAATCCAAGTGCATTGCTTGAGTGATTGCATCTAGAGACACTTGGTGATTATGTTTCACTGCAGGATGCACTTGTTTATCTTGGTGGTTGCTGCCACCTTGATGGGTTGGTGTAGCGAGGATCATTGAGCGGAGAAAGGTGCTTGTCTTCGGCTCTAATCGTGGTGATTGTGAGAGCTTCTTGACCTTTCCCTAGCGGAGAGCCAAAAGGTACTCTAGTGGATTGCTTATGGCTTGTGGATCCCCATCTTATGTTGGTTGTGCGGCACTCGATTGTGGGTTGAGCGTGTGATGCCTATTAGCGCATGAACCTCCACATAAGTGAATCGCCACAACGGGTTCTAGCTTGCCACAAGGAAGTGAACCTCGGTGAAAAATCATTGTGTCATCTTGTCTCCGAGGATTTCATTGGTGTTCATTGTAATTGATTGATCATCTCTTGCTACGGTGGTATAACTCACTACCTCTCTTGTGCATTAACTTTCTTAGTGTAGCTAAGCTCTTTAGTGTAATTAGTTTTGAGAGCTATGAAACATCCTCAATTTTCCACGAAGGGAAAATCCACATAATGAATTATAATATGATAAAACCAAGAACTGATTCCATCATATTATTGTATTTTAGCCGATGTCACAGTCATACATCGTAAGATTACAAGAATATAAGATATTATATCACTGGGGAACACACCTATTACAGAGTTAATCTAGCGGAAGACTATCGAGTGAAGGCTCCTCCTTCACGGGCATCATCAGAGTTGGCGTAGTGCAGCGTAGATTCCATGTCCGAACCAAACTTGAGCGTAGGCACGAGACCTTCTAATCCTTCTAACGTCAGCATCTCTAAGAAGCAGGAAAATCTGCACACCGCCAGATGTGTGCAGGCCATGGTCAGCACCAATGAGCTTTAGTGGAAAAGATAAAACAAGAGGATCTGGCGATCCTAATATGTGGCCGTGGTTTGCATCCTTAGCGCATGAGAAGCAAGTAACAGTAGTAATGTAATAATAATATCCAATTTTTAACACATTCCCAGCCACACACATCCACATCCATCCATATCCATCCACCATCCCATCCCAACCATAACCACACCACCATCACCACATCTCATCTCACACACTCAGGTCGACAGGCCGACTCCCTCTCGGCACTTGTCTCAATGGCCCGCAACTCCTGGCTCACGTGTAGTAGGGCAGGGCGGAGCAAGGAGGGAGGGAGAGGGATGGAGCGGCGGCGGCTACAGGGGGAAAGCTCTAGAGTGGGTGGCGTCGGGGGTACTTATAGCATGCCAGCTAGGGCTCCAGGCGTTGTGGACGGCGATCCTCGGCTTCCGTGCGGAGAAGGGGCACGCGGCGCGCATCAAACGGCATGGACGCCGAGAGGGAGCAGGTGAGGGCACTGGTGCAGAGGCAGCTCCTGATTTGCCTTTGTGGCGTGGCGGCGGCTGCTGGGAGCGTCTGCTCCCGCTAGGGCTTGGGGTTGGGTAGCTTGCGGCTGCTGGGTAGGCACTGGTGGGCCGCGCGGCTGGGCCAACAGGCCATGGGCTGCCGCACCAGTTGGGCCAAGGCACTGGCGGGGCAGGACAAAGAGAGGAGCGAGGGCAGGCCGGGCCATGGCTTGGCAAGGAGAGAGGGGGGCTCGATTGGGCTCCTGCCGCTGGCTAGGCCGGTGCAGGGAGAAGGGGAAGGAAACGCTGGGCCGGGCCAAGGCGTGAGGGGAGAGAAGGGAGAAGGGAATAGATTTTCCAATTTATGTTTAAATGGTTTGAACTTGGATTTTAGAAGAATTCACCACATCTTGGGAAGGGTTTCCAAGGTGAAATATAAGGCGGTGTTCGAGGAATCTTTCGGAGGGATTCATATAAACTCAAGATGAAATTTCCACGAGTGTTCGGATGGGAATTTTCCAGGGGATATTCGGAAAGACTCGAAGGGGGAATTTGAGGGGAAATTCGGGGGAATCTGCATGGAGTTTGAATAGGAATTTCAAGAGGGGTATTGATGGTACTTGAGATGTGAGCTCCAAGAGGGGCTCGAGATGATTTCCACTGGCGACTAGAGGAGAGTGTCTTTTCCTTTGTTCTCCTACTCCTAGGTCTTATATGTGCGTACCTGCATGTATTAACAACATGCTTACTCATCGTGGTGGTCTTCTAGGGATCTTAGGGTTTAGGGATTCCGGTCCAATGGTCGGCACAAATATAAATGGCAAGTTCGGGTTCTAGTGGGGTTTGGGATTATAAAGAGAGATTAACGGAAGACTCGAAATAATCCTGCCAGGATCACAAGGAGGTTGCTATGGGTTGTGCTCTCCAACCATAATCAAGACTCAAACACAGGACAACTCGAAAACTCTGGCAATCACCTACAAACCATCTACATGTATGCAACGTCTTGTTAGCGAGTTGGACTCATGTTTGACCTAGCAATTACATGTTTCACACTTTGCAGGAAAATTTTTAAAAAGTTTGTATTTTTGGCTTCTCCAAAAAAACCTGGGTTATTACAGTCCACCCTCCTTACAGGAATCTCAACCTCAAGATTAAGGTGTTGCTTCTTGATCGGGGTCGTTGTTCCATAGAACCTTGCAAAAGGAATTGTCGTCCTTTTGTTTTCTTCGATAACTCAATCCAAATTTGTACGGGGTGTCCAAGAATCTCTAGAGGTTTTGTCGAGTCATATGGCGGTCTTGGTTCATAGCCTGCTAGGTTAGCTAGGGTCCTAGAGTCACATGTAAATAAAATAGCTTCTATATTCTTCACTCAAGCAATATAATCACAAGAAGCATAAGAAGTAAAAAGATCCAAGCACTCAAGCAGCATTACAACTCCTATATGCATAGTGTTGACTTAAGGCAACTCCTAAGCCTTTGAGTCTCACACATCTATCGATCTTGCGTGGGCGACATAGGGAATCATTTCCTAGTGGTCAACTTTGTCAAAGCGGGGACAGTCAATTAGTGGTAGAATTCGAGGTAAAGACGGGGAATCAAGTGTTAGTAACTATGACTCCACTACAGATAGAATGTTTGGCTTCTAAACTAGTGTTTGGTACTAATGGTCTCGTCCTAAGGTCAAGTATGGCTCTGATACCAACTGAAACATCCTCAATTTTCCACGAAGGGAAAATCCACAGAATGAATTATAATATGATAAAACCAAGAACTGATTCCATCATATTATCGTATTTCAGCCAATGTCACAGTCATACATCGTAAGATTACAAGAATACAAGATATTACATCACTGGGGAACACACCTATTACAGAGTTAATCTAGCGGAAGACTATCGAGTGAAGGCTCCTCCTTCACGGGCATCATCAGAGTTGGCGTAGTGCAGCGTAGATTCCATGTCCGAACCAAACTTGAGCGTAGGCACGAGACCTTCTAATCCTTCTAATGTCAGCATCTCTGAGAAGCAGGAAAATCTGCACACCGCCAGATGTGTGTAGGCCATGGTCACCACCAATGAGCTTTAGTGGAAAAGATAAAACAAGAGGATCTGGTGATCCTAATATGTGGCCGTGGTTTGCATCCTTAGCACATGAGAAGCAAGTAACAGTAGTAATGTAATAATATCCAGTTTTTAACACATTCCTAGCCACACACATCCACATCCATCCATATCCATCCACCATCCCATCCCAACCATAACCACACCACCATCACCACATCTCATCTCACACACTCAGGTCGACAGGCCGACTCCCTCTCGGCACTTGTCTCAACGGCCCGCAGCTCCTGGCTCATGGCTAGAAAATACCCCAAACCCTAGAGGGAGGAAAGAAGGACTCATCTCCTATCTAGTTTAAGCGAAACCCAGGAAAGGTCCATAGCCGACAAGT
This sequence comes from Miscanthus floridulus, assembly GCF_019320115.1. Classification (NCBI taxonomy): domain Eukaryota; kingdom Viridiplantae; phylum Streptophyta; class Magnoliopsida; order Poales; family Poaceae; genus Miscanthus; species Miscanthus floridulus. Next base: position 55,463,678 of record NC_089593.1, read on the forward strand.
CGGCATATGTATCGATCGATCAACCATACTTTGCAGAGGTTTTACATACCCACAAGATAGCCATCCTCGACGGTGCCCCGTCTAGGTAGATTCTGGCCGCTTGATAGCCTAGAACAATTCCACCCTACCTCTCAGCCCTGGAACATCCCATGTCTAATCTAGGATAGCTGATACTGTGAGTCATAGACAGAGCCGGGGCCCACCGGATGTCAAGAGCCAGTCCACAAGGCCTCCTGAAGTCTCGGAAGGGTGTGGGGGGAAACCGCGTGCCCCGTACCTCCTTGCACACATTCGCCTAGCAGTAGTGACATTGTTCTACCAAGTAGTCCGACCGTCCTGCACCATATAGGGTGAGTGGGATGTAAAGGATTCCTGGTGAATCTGAGTACTAGTAAGTCCTTAGGGATTGACCAAGCTAGAATGTCTTCATTAGGGTTTCCATTTTATGTGCCACCATAGCACCTCTACCCCAGGCTCCACCTCTCCGAGGTTCACACCCAAGGCCACCTCCAATTACCATTTACCCGCCACAGGTTTTCCACATCCAAGTGCCCAGGTAGCACCACATGGCAAGACTCGCCCCAAGCTCATCATTATTCTAGCTCGATTGACACAACCCTCACTCTCCACGCACCCAAGACACACGCAGCACGCTCACACACCACCAAGTCCGGCACCCATAGCCAAACCATTCCCAAGGTTCACCACCAGCATCACATCCTAGATATAATGCGAAGTGGAGTTAATAATAAGTATAGTGGTGTAATATGCAAGCAAGCAGGCAAGTAAGCATATATAAGCGAGCGAATGCACAAAGCAGGGTGACATGGTAGAGTGGGTTGCATCAGGGTAATAATGGCTCAGGTAGTAGCATGCATCAAAGTACTATCAAAGGAATACTTATAAGCGCTAGCAGTTCTAGATATTATGCAATGTCTAATAGGATTCTCTAAAAGAGGGTGCTGCCATGACACCTGCGATGTAGAGGTAGTAGTGGTACAATTCTCCATTCATTGGTGTTCTATTAGTGGGGTCACCTCCTCCTGCGTTGACTCCATTCCGTAGTCCTTGTTGTCGTCCATGTTCTCTTGGTCCGATCGTCAGCTACTCCACGAAGCGACACGCAAGGCAAGAGAGCACTCAACACTCAAAAAGACGACAAGACGCAGGAAAATCCAATAACACCAATGAGGCAATAAGAGATACACAGCTTAGCCCTCTTGGCGGTTGTCCGATTTCCTCAGGCCAAAGAATCACAAGTGGTGGTTTGCTAAGCACAAGCTTAAGTCATGGCCAAGCCGGAACGGCTGTAGGATAATTGGTTTAAGCCACCAAGGCTTATCCCTAGCAAGCACCATGGCTCACGGTCTTTCGATTCGGGCGTCATGGAGTTGACGGGAATCGGAGGATGGGCCAAGTAAGGAAAGAACGACGGGGTTTAGTTCTTTATAGTCTTATCCCGCAAGTCACAATTGGACACGAGTAGCATACAAGAATGATCAACACTATTGTGACTTGGCTCCAATGTACTTCGGCTCGCCCGCTATGGTAGAATGCGGTAGCGCAAAGAGATTGGACATCAACGGTTCCCCTTGATCCACACGACACAATAACGTCGGGAACCGACAAGAGAGTTGCTCAGCAAAACAAAAGAAGTGGGGTTAGCTATGCACATCCATGTCATGTTCTCAGACACATCTTCGGGAGAGATGGTTCTAGACGGCCGATTGGGTCGACACGCACAGGTCCAAGGTATGATATAGACTATAGCTTCGCTAACTAAAAAGAGATAGTCCGGTCTTTGATCCAATCACCATGGACAAGGCGGGATCGAACAGAGTGGGCTAATAGGGCAATAACGGCATAAAATGGAGGTCCACTCCTTCCAGCACACACGCCACGACAGAAGATAGGGCATCGGAAGGAGCGACAAACACCAAGTGCGCAGACCACTCGTAGGGTACCCGACCTAGGTGCACTGGCACTGAGATACCTCTCGGATCCGAAGCGGTGCGGTTGTCACCGTGAGAATTGGAGAAACATGATGGTCAAATGGGGTACAAGCATACAAGGTCTTGAGCATGGAGAAGCAACTAAAAGCAAATGAGTGGCGTAGCTCCATGGTCATGGCGAGGCGAACTCACGGCCACAAGCTATACCAACATGTGTTGGCATCCATCGTTCCACGATTGTTATCTCCCAGGTCATCTCCCATAGGCTAAGTCGCGAAAGGCTCGATGTGAGCGGGTGATATCCGCATCGATATCGATATCGATATCGAATCCATCGCGACCATGTTCAAGGGCCGAAGGCAGGAGCTAACACTCGTGGTACTATGAAGCCAACTAAAAAGCGATGGGTCGAGTTACACTCAGCATCATGGTCATGGCGAGACGGATCCCGTGATCATAACGTCCGAATGAGGTACAATCCCTCAGCCGGCTCGAAGGCTCGGCACACAGGCAACAACACCAACAATCAGCGATAAGAACCAAACACGATCGAAAGACGCAACAACTCGACACGACTGCGGAGTAGCACATTCCATAGCTGGGGATGGGTAGACCTGCACAAAGGCATGGTGCAGACATATATAGATAGATTGAGATCATGTATTGTAAGTGTATGAACGAGTATAAGAATGAGAGGAAGGGGCTTTCGTCGGTGGTCGGAGATGTCACCGAGGTGGTCGGTGAGATCACCGTCGTGGTCGGAAGGCTGGCCGAGGTGGTCGGAAGGCTGGCCGACGTGGTCGGAAGGCTTTGCCGACGTGGTCGGTGAGATCGTGGAAGTGGTCGGAGTGATCATCAACGTTGTCGGTGAGATTGCCGAAGTGGTCGGAAAGGTTGCCAACGTGGTCGGAAAGGTTGTAGACGGCTTTCCAAGGTCTCAATAAAACATCGACTATGATTTGGTCACCCGAAGGTTCAGAGGGTAACGTGGCTTGCCTCAGGGGGTCACGGTTTGCATCTGGCCAACTATGGCCCACTATGGCTTGGTACGACTTTAGTTATCCAGTCTCGTGGGGCTACGGTGGGCCATGGTTGGCCGGTCATGGCTACAGGTGGCCAAGGGTTGCTACGAGCATCGAGTCTTTGGCTTAGGCATATATCACGCCCGTTAGGTGCTAGGGTCCCGTGGTGGCAATCCAAAGTTAGTCTGTGAGCTGCGCGAATGCGAGTGAGCGCAAGCATTGTGATGGCTTACCATTTGGAGGGGTCAGAAATACTCAAGGATGGGTCCATGACGTAGGGCTTGATTTTTAGAAAAATTATGGAACTGGTTTCATAATTTTTCGACAACGTATGAATTTTCTATGAATTTCAGAGATTAAATCCATTCCAAAAAAAAGAAGAGGGAGGCCATGGTTTCTACTAGGCCGCCACTGGGCTGCTGCCGGGCTTGGCTTACGTGAAGAGGAAGGGCAGGCCGGCCTGTTTGTCGGCCCAACTACAAGGAAGAGAGAGGGGGCCAGCATAGGGCCACTGGGCCGATGTTGCAGCTGCCGCAGTCGGCCCAAGAGAGAAGAGAGGGAGCTGGTGCTGGGCATTGGGCCGGCTAGCCTTGGTGCTTTCCCACAAGCCGCTCAGCAAGGCGGGGTCTAGGGCTAGGGCTGCTCGCGACGTGTGCGTCCATGGCCAGGCGGAGGTGCATAGGGCAACGTGCGTGTGCGTCCAAGTAGTGGCCATGGTTGCGAGTGTGCGTGCAGGGTTGTGCAGCCGAGAGGCTCTAGGCTCGTGCGGGTACAAGGAGCGTGGCATCCACGGTGTTCTACGGCCGGTGGCTAAGGGCTACAGGTGATAGCCGTGACCATGAGGGCGAGGTCTTGGGTCAACTAAGGCGAAGAACACCTGTGCGTGCATGTGTCTAGGCCAAGGTCAGGGCTATGAGCACGACGGAGGGATCGGAGGCCCAATGGTGGTGTGGAGATGTCGCGGTGCTGCAGCTGGCACCGCGTCGTGGCATCGTGCAGGGTCACGATGAGGTCCGCCAGCGGCGTGACGCCGAGGTGAGGCAGAGCCTTGACTGGTGAAGGTAGGGGCAGTGTGGCCTTGGCAAGGCAAGGGCTGTGCGGTGCATGTGCGGTGGGCTAGCAGCGGTGAGCATGACCGGCCAGTGCTCGCATCCGTGCCTTCATGAGCTGTGTTCATGCGATGGCTAGGTGAAGCGGAAGCCGCGACGTGTGTGGGACGTGGTGGTACCGAGGGCTTGGCCTTGCATCTCCCCTAGTGTGGGGAACATGGCAGCACGAGCATGGCAACTCCATGCACTGCGGACATGGGAGGAGGCTGGGGAAGCTCACCAGAGGTGCCAGTGAGGTTAGGCTGGTGGTGCGGTGGCGATTCGGTGCCGTGTCGAGTTGACGCAGCGCCGTGCCGAACAGCAACAAAGAAGAAGGCGTGCTTCATCTTCGTCTCCGATGGCCATGATGGCTTGGTGGCATCGGGGCTCATGGCGCTGGTCATGGGCTTGGCGGTGTGGCCTTCGTCGTCATGGCCGCCAACATCATGGACGCGCCCGTGCTTGGTGACGAGGTGGCTCCTTGAGGCGGTGATTGTATGATGGTGTGGTTGGGGTCCTCTGTTCGGTGCCAAGGGCGGAGCATGAGCTCACAGGGGCCTGCAGCGAGGACATGGACATTGTCATGGTTTAGCGCGAGGTCATTGACGTCGTGGCGGAGTGGCTCGCGGTCGTCGTGCTGGTGGCACGGCTCGGGGGCGGGGCACGCGGTCATGCAGCAGAGGAGCATGGCGTCGGGGAAGGGTGGTGATGGTCCGAGGCTTGGTCCGTGGAGAGGGTGTTGGCATCACTGGTTTGGGCGGCGTTGTGGTCGGCGCTACGGCCTCGGTCCTAGGAACAGCTACCCGGGGAGCGTAGCACGCGCGGGCGACGTCGCGGGGGCGTGCAGAGGGATCTTGGTCGGCGTCACCATGGCCAGGGGCTTCGGCGAGGCAGTGGAGGGCCATGGCCAGCGACGGCTGATGGGCGTGGCTGTGCAGCAGGGCAGGGTGGAGTAAGGAGGGAGGGAGAGGGATGGAGCAGCGGTGGCTACAGGGGGAAAGCTCCAGAGCGGGTGGCGTCGGGGGTACTTATAGCGCGCCAGCTAGGGCTCTAGGCACTGTGGACGGCGATCCTCGGCTTCCGTGCGGAGAAGGGGCACACGGCGCGCATCAAACGGTACGGACGCTGAGAGGGAGCAGGTGAGGGCGCTGGTGCACAGGCGGCTCCCGGTTTGCCTTTGTGGCGTGGCGGCGGCTGTTGGGAGCGTCTGCTCCTGCTAGGGCTTGGGGTTAGGCAGCTTGCGGCTGCTGGGCAGGCACTGGTGGGCCATGCGGCTAGGCCAATAGGCCACGGGCTGCCACGCCGGTTGGGCCAAGGCACTGGCGGGGCGGGACGAAGAGAGGAGCGAGGGCAGGCCGGGCCATGGCTTGGCAAGGAGAGAGGGGGGCTCTGTTGGGCTCCTACCGCTGGCTGGGCCAGTGTAGGGAGAAGGGGAAGGAAACGCTGGGCCGGGCCAAGGCGTGAGGGGAGAGAAGGGAGAAGGGAATAGATTTTCCAATTTATGTTTAAATGGTTTGAACTTGGATTTGAGAAGAATTCACCACATCTTGGGAAGGGTTTCCAAGGTGAAATATAAGGCGGTGTTCGAGGAATCTTTCGGAGGGATTCATATAAACTCAAGACGAAATTTCCACGAGTGTTCGGATGGGAATTTTCCAGGGGATATTCGGAAAGACTCAAAGGGGGAATTTGAGGGGAAATTCGGGGGAATCTGCATGGAGTTTGAATAGGAATTTCAAGAGGGGTATTGATGGTACTCGAGATGTGAGCTCCAAGAGGGGCTCGAGATGATTTCCACTGGCGACTAGAGGAGAGTGTCTTTTCCTTTGTTCTCCTACTCCTAGGTCTTATATGTGCGTACCCGCATGTATTAACAACATGCTTACTCATCATGGTGGTCTTCTAGGGATCTTAGGGTTTAGGGATTCCGGTCCAATGGTCGGCACAAATATAAATGGCAAGTCTGGGTTCTAGTGGGGTTCGGGATTATAAAGAGAGATTAACGGAAGACTCGAAATAATCCCGCGAGGATCACAAGGAGGTTGCTATGGGTTGTGCTCTCCAACCATAATCAAGACTCAAACACAGGACAACTCGAAAACTCTGGCAATCACCTACAAACCATCTACATGTATGCAACGTCTTGTTAGCGAGTTGGACTCGTGTTTGACCTAGCAATTACATGTTTCACACTTTGTAGGAAAAATTTTAAAAAGTTTGTATTTTTGGCTTCTCCAAAAAAAACCGGGATGTTACAAGCTAGCTTGTGTCTTGTCTAGTGGTTAGTGATGCTCTTTAGTTAGTCTTTGAGAGCTCACTAACTTAGTGGCAGTGACTTAGCCTCTTTTGTGTTATTGAGGTCATAGATAACTAGAATTGTGGATAGGCGGCTTGTATTTTGAGTAGGCTAGTGCAACATTTGCTTCACTTCATAATTGTCTAACCACTTGTCTTAAGTGTTGTTGTAGAAATTTTTATAGGCTATTTACCCTCTCTAGCCATTAGGACCTTTCAAGTGGTATTAGAGTTGTGGTCACCATGATTTGAGGCTTAACAACCTTCGGTGTTAAAATGGCTCAAATCAACAACACCAAGAAGCCACCCCAATTTGATGGCTCCAATTATTCTTATTGGAAGGCAAAGATGACAACCTACATTAAGTCAATCAATAGAAAGGTATGGAAGGCTGCGGAGACTAAGATTGTGATAGCCAATCCAGAGAGTCCCACTATCGCCAAAGAAGTGCTTCACCAAAATAATGTCATTGCTCTTAGTGCCATTCATGATGTATTGGATGAGAGGACATTTGAGCCAATCAAGAACATTGAGATGGCTCATGAGGCATGGAATAAGTTGGAGTCATTTGAGGGTACACAATCTGTGGGGGTATGACCCTAGATACCCACGGCAGACCACATGGGTTGCGCCCCCTGGGGCGGCCCAGCCCACGAGATGAAGCCTTGCGGGGCACGACTCTGCTCGGCGCCTCCCGCAAGATACTGGGAAGATATCCTGAAGATGCTACGAGATCTATTAGGATACATATGATCCCATGATTCCTATAATCTATTATTACTTTCCAGTTATCTCTCAGATCTAACTGACTTGTAACCCTGCCCCCGGACTATATAAGGCGGGCAGGGACCCCCTCCAAACTCATGCAATATCATATGATAGCTAATACAATCCAACAGACCACAGGAGTAGGGTATTACGTCATACTGATGGCCTGAACCTATCTAACTCGTGTGTCTCTGTTGCCTTCTTGTTCTTGATTACACGCCTCTCTACCGATCAATCTACCTCCATGGGATACCCCTCAGAGGATTACCAATGATATTCTATCGATAGTTGGTGCACCAGGTAGGGGTGTACGTGCTGTTTCTATATCAAACAAGATGGTACGTTCCATAGGCTCTTCGTCCCTCCTGTAGTCTGGCTAGATTTTCACGGTCGGATCGATCTCATGGATCATCAACGCTGACAGAGTCAGAGAGCTCATCGAGCCAGTGTAGATCGATTCTACGTTGATCACCCCAACACCTATGACTATAGATCCAATCTTGGAATCCCCTCCGAGGTCGCCTTCATCAACAACTCACCACCCGCTTCCTCGCTACCAGAGGAGGCAGATCAACAACGATGATCTGATCGCATCCATCGATCAAGTTGGTCAGAAGCTCGCCGGTTGCATCTCTATCACCAAATCAGCTCTGGACACTCTGATCCAGCGCTGACCACCCTCCGATCTAGATCTATTGGAGGCTAATTGGGCAACTCCAAAGGTTATGGCCCTACCCTTCGGGTTCACCAATGCCGTCGCCATCTACCAAGATGCCCTAAGGGGCAAATTCACCGACTAGGTTGGAGCTGTCCATCCTCTCGTCGACCAGCCTCAGTCGGCCATCAACATGTTGCACATCGGCCGACACCCTAGAGCATCCCCCCAAACCATCCTAGAGGAGAATCCAGACTCTGAGTCCTAGGGCTCTACGGAGACCATCACTGAAACCACCACCAAACTACTTCCTCTCCCTCCGTTCCATGGTGACACAATCTTCAATGTCAGCGTCGACAGCCCCCCAGAATGACAAAACCAAGGAGGAACGCGCCGCTTGTGAGAACCAGAACATCAACCGTGCACAATGCCAAGCAAACGAGGTTGCCCTTGTGATGGGCGAGCAGCAACTTGACTCACAAGGAAGGCCACTCCAACGCAATCTCGACAATGAGTTTGTCCGTGTTGATGGCCACGATGTCTACAAGACCCCAAGCGCCAATCTGATAGTGGCCGCCAACAAGCTCGCCCAACTCCCATAGACACCCGAGGTCGCCAAGGTCGCCGCCATGCTTAAAGCAATGCACTGTCAGGTCAATGAGATCCGCCAGGATCAGAGACCTTCATACTCCACAACCTCAATTCGTCGATCAACCGCACCAAGATCTGATCGCCGCCCAAGTCGCTTCATCGACCAGCACTGCGATGATAGGCAACCCCTCTAGGGTGAAGCTAGGGGCAACTGCATTGAACACCACCCCAACAAGACTAGGAGGTCGACTAGGACATCCGAGTGCACCTCAACAATCTCCGAGGTGCACAATGATGTATTGATGAACGCTGCTTCGGCCACCATGAAGAAGAAGTATGCCACCGCCAAGAGTATGAGCAAGAGTTCGGTAACCCAGACTCATCTATTGAGCCGCTCAATGCTAGCAACACTATAGAAGATGGTGCCAACAACCCCGAAGGGCCCCTAGCATTCATGAGGGTGCTCCAAACACTTCAGTGGCCTCGTGGTTTTAAAATCACTGGGGTCGAGCCTTACGAAGGAAGGATGAACCCAACACAGTACTACAGGCTTACGCCACTGTTGTTCACACCACTGGAGGAGACACCAATGTCATGGCGAACTATCTTCCCATCATGCTCACACCAACCGCTATGAACTAGTTTGCAAGCCTTGCCCTAGACTCCATCGGATCCTAAGAAGAGCTAAAAAAAGTCTTCACCGACAATTATATGGCTACGTGTACTCATCTAGGCACCAAGCATGATCTTAACCGCATCAACCAGAAGCCGTCCGAGCTCCTCCACAGCTACATCAGATGCTTTTTTGAGATGAGGAATTCTATTCCCAACATCACGGAAGCTGAGGTCATCACTGCCTTCATCTGAGGACTCCATCACCGCGAGCTTTGCTCTAAGTTCAACCGCAAGCCACCCATAGGGATTGGTGAGATGATCATGACCACCAACCAGTACACTGACACCGAGGAAGCTGAGGTGTGCTTCAACGAGGATGTAGGCACTCATCGCCCAACACGCCGCTATGATGACCGCCCCGATGACCGACACCACAGTGAGCGCCGCTATGATGACTGTAGTTACCATCGTGACAGCGTCTATGATCTGCCAGAAGGAACCAAGTCTGGTCAAAATCGTCGCCGCCAGCCAGACCACATTGTCGTCGCTGTTAATGAACCTCACACCAAGCGCAACTATGATGAGCAGTACAAGAAGATCCTCGATGGCTTGTGCCCTCTCCATAAGAACGCCACACATAAAATGAAGGACTGCCTTGGCTTGGCTAAGGAGTTCCAAGACAAAAAGCTAGACGACGACACCAATGACAGAGTCGAAGGCCACCGACCACCTAGGGGCAATAACAATGCCTTCTAGGATCACGACAAGGTGGTCGCCACCATCTTCAGGGGCCTCGCCTCCACCGAGAGCAGAAGAGAATGAAAGCTCACTGCCCGGTAGGTGCTCGCCATCTCTACAGAAGACGCTGCCGCCAACCCCAGCTATCGCCCATGGTCCAAGGTCCCCATCACCTTTAGCAGGGCCGACCAGTGGGCGGACATCCCCTACACAGGGCATTTCCCCCTCATCCTCGACACAATCATCCAGAAAGTGCTTTTCAGAAAAGTGCTCGTCGACGATGGGAGCGCTCTAAATCTCCCCTTCACCAGAGCCCTAAAGGAGTTGGGCCTCGGGATAACAAATCTCACACCCTCAGACTCCTCCTTCTAGGGTGTGGTACCTGGTGGGGCATCCAAACCGCTTGGAGAGATCACCCTACCAGTATAGTTCGACATGGCAAGCAACTACCACATTGAGCATATCAACTTCTACGTCGCTGACTTCAACACTACCTATCACGGCATACTTGGTTGGCCAGCTCTGGCCAAGTTCAAGGTTGTACTGCACTATGCTTACCTAGTGCTAAAGATGCCTTCGCCTATAGGAGTCCTAGCCTTGCGGGCCAACCTCTCCATCACCTATGCCTATGAGACAGAGAGTCTCGCCCTCACCAAAGCCACCGACCTATCCATCTAGATGGCCAGTGTGGTCATCGATGCCAAGACAGTGCCCGCCGATGACCTAGAGATCCCATCGTTGGAGCCTCCTCGCGCCTCTGCCATGTCCAAGGAAACCAAGGAGGTCGGCCTCAACCTCGACAACCCCTCCAAGATCATGAAGATTAGGGCTCACCTCGACCCCAAATAGGAAAGCGCACTCATCTCCTTCCTACATGCCAACATAGATGTGTTCGCTTGGAAACCTACAGACATGTCGGGGGTGCCATGAGAGAAGATCAAGCACTCCTTGAATGTCTCGCCAATCACCAAACCGATCAAGCAGAAACTCTGCCGATTCACGCCAGACAAGGAGGCTATTAGGGTAGAAATAAAATAGCTCCTAGCTGTCAGATTCATAAAGAAGTGTATCATATCGAGTGGTTAGCAAACCCTGTTCTCGTTCAAAAAAAGAATAAAGAATGGAGAATGTATGTTGATTACACTGATCTTAACAAACACTGCCCTAAAGACCCCTTTGGTCTACCTCAGATAGATGAGGTTGTAGACTCTACTACCAGCTGCGAACTGCTCTCCTTCCTCGACTATTACTTTGGCTGTCACCAGATCTCACTCAAGGAAGAAGACCAGATCAAGATGTCATTCATCACACCCTTCGGTGCATACTACTACACCACCATGTCCTTCGGACTCAAGAACACGAGGCGACTTATCAAAGGGCCATCCAGATGTGCCAAGATCAATAGATTGGCTATAACGTCGAAGCTTACATCGACGATGTGGTCATCAAGTCCAAGACCACCGATGATCTAATCGCCAACCTTGAAGAAACGTTCACCAACCTGAAAAGGTACCGATGGAAGCTAAACGCTTCAAAGTGCATCTTTGGAGTTCAATCCGGTATACTGCTGGGCTACATCGTCAGCGCACATGGCATCAAACCCAACCCCGACAAGGTCTCCGCCATCACCAACATGAAAGGGCCAACATGCGTCAAGGATATACAGAAGCTTATAGGTTGCATGGCTACTTTAAGCCGCTTCATATCGCTCCTTGGCGAAAAAGGGCTACCGTTCTCCAAACTCCTCAAGGCGTCCAAGCACTTTTCCTGGTCAAAGGAGGTAGACATAGCTTTCGAGCAGCTCAAGTTGTTTCTAACAAAGCCTCCGATCATGATGTTGCCATGGCCAGATGAAACTCTCCTAATCTACATCACCGCTACTTCTTGCGTCATCAGCACAAACATTATGGTTGAACGCGAGGAGGCCGGACATGCCTATAAGGTGCAATGTTCGGTCTACTTCGTTAGTGAAGTCCTTAATGAGCCCAAAACTCGTTATCCTTAGGTCCAAAAGCTGCTATACGCCATTCTGATTGTGTCGCGCAAGCTCTGCCACTACTTCGAGTATTACAAGATCGCCATGGTCACCGAGTTCCCTCTAGGGAACATTCTCCGCAACAAAGAGGCCAATGGCTGCATCATTTAGTGGGCTATTGAGCTCGGCACTTACTCCATCGAATTCAGAAGTAGGCCTACCATCAAGTCTTAGACACTCGCTGATTTTGTCGCTGAGTGGACTGAGATCCAAGAGCCCATCGCCGCTACTTGTCCCGAGCACTGGGTGATGTACTTTGATGGCGCCCTCAACATCAATGGTGCTGGTACGGGCATTTTGTTTATTACGCTGACCAAGGATAAGCTCTGATACGTTCTCTAGATACATTTTCCGGCCTCCAACAACGCCGCCGAATGTGAAGCATGTCTCCACAGACTCCGTATAGCCATTGAGCTCGACATCAAACGCATCATGGTATACGAAGACTCCGCGTTGGTCATCAACTAGCTCAACAAAGACTGGTCCTACTCTAGTGAGAAGATGGATGCATACTGCACCGAAATCAGGAAGCTTGAAGGGAAGTTCTACGGTATCGAGTATCACCACGTGGTACGAGATCAAAATCAGCTCACCGACCACCTATCCAAGTTAGGCTCCTCTCACGCCGTGATTCCACCGGGGGTCTTCATTCAAGATCTTCTGGCGCCATCCATTAAGGAAGATATGGAAGTTCAGGAAATTCCCCCCGCCAAGCAATTGGTACTTATGGTACCTTCACCGGACGCCAATTGGAGAGAACAGTTCATCAAGTACCTCACCAGCGCCAAAGTACCCACCGACAAGACTGAAACCGAATGCCTAATCCATTGAAGTAAGCATTATGTGCTGGTGGACGACAACTTGATGAGGAAAAGTGCCATGGAAGGGATACTATAGAAATGCATCACCCAAGAAGAAGGAGTGAAGCTACTTCTTGAAATTCACTCTGGTTCCTGCGGTAATCACATGGCCTCGAGAAACCTGGTCGGCAAAGCTTTCCAAGCTAGTTTTTACTAGCCCACGGCCATCTCCGATGCAGAAGACCTCGTCCAACATTGTGAAGGATGTCAATTCTTCGCCAAGCAAATACATGTGCTAGCACAAGAGCTGCAAACCATCCCAACTTCCTAGCCCTTCGCATGCTGGGGACTGGACATGATCGGGCCTTTCAAGCCAGCGCCAGGTGGTTTCCAGTACGTGTACGTCGCCATCGACAAGTTCTCCAAGTGGATCGAGTATAAGCCGCTTGTCTCGACTACTGCAAAGAAAGCAGTCGAGCTCTTTGAAGATATCATCCACATATTTGGTACCTAGAACAGCATTATCACCGACCTCGGAACCACATTCACTGGTCATCATTTTTGGGATTTCTATGAAGACTGATGCATCTCTGTCCAATACGTCTCTGTTGTCCATCCCAAAGCCAACGGCTAGGTCGAACGGGCGAACGGCATGATCCTTGATGCCCTAAAAAAGAGGCTATATTAGAAAGAAGAAAAGCATCTGGGTAGATGGCTCAAAGAGCTACCAGCTGTGGTCTAGGGACTACGCACTCAAGCTAGTCACAGCACCAATGTGTCTCCATATTTCTTGGTCTACGGCTTAGAAGCCATACTACCAGCGGACATTGCCTTCCGAGCACCTAGGGTGGAAAATTATGATGAAGAGCAAGCCACAGCTGTTCGGACAAATGACATCAATAGGGCCGAGGAGGAACGCCTAATCACCTGCGTCCATGGCCAAATATCTAGAAGGCTTATGGAGGTACTACAACCACAACATCAAAGGTCATTCATTTACTATCGGCGACCTCGTTCTCCGTAGAAAACAAAAAACCAAAGGGATGCACAAGCTCTCTCCCCCCTAGGAAGGGCCTTACGTCGTCAAAGTGGTTACTCAACCAGGATCTTATCGCCTGCGTGACTTAGATGGAATCGATGTCCCCAACTCATGGCACATCGAGCACCTTAAACATTTCTATACTTGAAACACTCCAGATATGTATTCTCCGCTCCATGATGAATAAAGTTTTTGTCGCCATAATTTGTCTCCATTATTTCTCCATTACGGTTTAATCTCCACTTATGGTCGCTGAGCTCTAAGCTACTCCATAATGAACTCCAATATGAAATCACCATAATTGCGCTGACCAATTTTCTCCAAATCTCCAACATATTTCGCCGAACAGCTTTCTCTAAATTGCCGACCACATTTCTCCAAATCTCCAACATTTTCGCCGAACAGGTTCTCCAAATCGCCGACCATGTTTCTCCAAATCGCCAACGTATTTCGCTAAATAGGGGTCTCCAAGTCACCGACCACGTGTCTCCAAATCTCCAATGTATTTTGCCAAATAGGTTTCTCCAAATTGCTAACCACATTTCTCCAAATCTCCAAGATATTTCACCGACCACCGAGTAGCATACATTTTGTTCTGTTCTCTATGGAGAAGACCCAGTCTCCGATCTCTACCTACACGTGCTATGGGCTTCGCACTCTGTGTTATGGGTGGTCGGCTGTGGTTCCTTGGTCATGCTTGTTCCTCCTACATGTGCACGGGCTCCGCGCTCAATGTTATGGACTATGGGCTAGCCAAGGCCGAGAGCTCAGTGAAGAACTAACTGCTCGGACGCCACTTATACTACATTTATTTCCAAGTTATTTCACCAACCACCGAGCAGCACATGTTTTGCTTTGTTCTCTTTGGAGAAGACCTAGTCTCCTATCTCTCCCTACATGTGCTATGGGCTCCACGCTCTGCGTTATGGGTGGTCGGCTATGGTTCCTTGGTCACGCCTGTTCCTCCTACATGTGCACGGGCTCCATGCTCAATGTTATGGACTGTGGGCTAGTTAAGGCCAAAGAGTTCAATAATGAACTAACTGCTCGAATGCTACTTATACTATGCATAATTGTAGTAGGGTTAACACTGCAAGGATTTCTTCACCACAACATTACAAACTGCATAAACATGCACTCTATAACATTTATACACATACATAAATGTTTTCTGCACTCTCACACACTCTAACTACCCTCTCCAGATGTTACAAATAATATTCTCTGAGCAGATCAGCGGCCTTCACCATCACCATCCATCTCACCAAACAGGTCGATGTCGTCGGCTAGCTTCTTCGCCGCGTCCTCCACCTCCTCCTCCAACTGCTGGTGCTCTGCCTTGCCCATCCCTTCGGCGAATCCAACCCCTATCACCTGAAGGTCAATGGTTAGATAGTAGGACCAGACCACCGCAAGGGCATGAGTAATGGTGGTCACAATGGTGTCATGGTTGAATCTCTTGAAGTTCTCCAATGTCACCTTGCACCTTTCGATGATGGTGTCCAGATGTGGTAGCCTGCCATCGGGCTGAGGAGCCACCTCTAGGTCGACGTAGTCAAGCACCGGTTTGACTCCAACAACTATGGCATCGAACTTGTCCCTCTAGGCCCAGGAATCCTGCTCCAGCACATTGAATTGTGCCTTAACCCTCCGATGATAATCTATGGGCATCACAAGAATCCGTTGAGCCAAGATATTACTCCAGCAATAACTCCGATCATGAAGTATTTCACCTTTTAGCTCCTCAGTCAGCTTCTCCGTGCGCTCTAACTCCTTTGCCTTCTCCTCTTGGAGTTAACCAATGACTTGGCATAGCTGGCTGAGCTCCGCATCCTGCTCTACAAGCAAAACAGTCATCACCAAAGATATGGCTGTTCAACAATACAAAGCATATTCGCCGATACGCCATACCTGCTTTCTACTCGGATATGTTCCTAAGCTGCTTGGAGACAGTGGCCAGCTGCTTAGACTTGCCACATAGCTGCTCGGACACAGTCGCTAGCTGCTCAGATAGGACACCCTTCTGGTACTCTAGGTCCCGCGCGTTGGACTCAACAAGGTCTCGCTTGCACTGGGCCCTCTAGATGTTCTTCTATATAAGGTTCATCGCCTCCTTGAGTTTTTTATTCTCCTCGGCGAGGGGCTCCATCCTCTTTATCAGCTGGCGATGTTGCTTGGTAGTCCAAGTTATCCCCTACAAAAAGGCCAAGATTATGAAGAAGAACAATCCCCAACATCAAATATGAACATTATAGATGAAGCACTGACCTTGATTTGTTTCATCATGTCGGCAAGGGTGGACTCCAATCTCTTCAGCTCCTTGGTGGTGTCCTCCTCCTCAAGAACCACCACTTTGTCACCGCATCTGCAGAGGATTCGAACAACTTGGGGTCAAGACTCCTCATGTTTGCTCTCTTCCACCTTATCCTCCACTGCCACGGCTGGAAGCACCATCGGGGGGCTCCGTGGCTAGATAGCGGGTCCGACCACGCCCTACGACACCTCAATAGGCGCTAGTTGCTCCTCGAGCACCACCAGCTTAGCCACCCTAGACTTGAGTGTGGCTGATGACTCGGCATTTTCCGCCATTGCCCCGGGCATCGCCGCCGAACCATTCGCTATCAGCGCCAACTGTTCGCCACTGCCAAGTTCGCTAGCAGCGGCGGTTGAGTCCTCTATAGGCCGCCGAGCACCCAAAGACTCTGGGATAGGGTCCACTAGCATCTTCTCTGCCTTGGGGCTAGCCTTTGATTGCTCATCAGTCTAGATGGGCGGGGCCAGATCCTCTGTATGCCTCACTCTGCATCAAATTAGCTCGTCACTCGCTAAAAAGGATAAGGATATGACAACAAAATAACTCCAAGACAAGGGTACTTACAGAGTGGTTTTCTGATAGATTTTTCTGAACCGGCACTGCCTACCTGAGCCCCCAGCCATGGCCTTGGGGTCAACACCTACATCTTGGGGTAGATGTCCCGCAGTTTTCACCATTGGCCTCTCCTCCGCCTGCTGCTCTAGGGCTCCCCTCGCCTGTTGCTCGGGGACTCCCTCTACCCACCGCTCCAGAACTCCCCTTGCCTGCTGCTCAGGGGCTCCCGTCGCCTGCTTTTGGGGGCTTCCTCCCCTTTCATCGATTGTTCCTCCATGCACGTGCTGCATGGAGGCGCCTTCATGCTCGGTGGAGGAGCAACTAGAACTTCATCATCATCCGACCACTCAAACATCGTGGTACTCCATGTTTGAGTGGTCTGATCACTGCCAAGCAAGATGCCGCCTGACTTGAGGGGAGCAACACCTGCCGTCTTTCTCTTCTTCCAGGCTAGCTCGTCTGTCAATGCCCTCTTCCCCCGAATTTTCTTTAACACCGAGGATGGACTCTCCGATGAGATGCTGACGGCTCCCTCTTCAGGCTACGTCGGTGGTCGGGCATCTACTACCTATGGCCAATCGCCCCTCGGCACGCCCAAGAAGTACACTGCTCTTTCCTATGAGTGGATCTTCACATAGGTGAATCAGTCCACTGCTCAGCAACGTCAGAAGATTAAAAGCGTCAGGAACACACAATTGAGATATTTACCTGAGGAGACAGATTTTTGCAATGAAAGGGCCTCGTCTGCCCTAGAAAATTGAACGAGGCAAATGGGGTGAATAGTTCTATAGCCCACTCTTGCACTATGTCCCTCGACAACATCTCTGTCCTCTCCCGGGTACCATCAGTCTTCCCCTTGAAATCAAAGGCTGTGTGAGCCCTCTCCTTGCAGGGCTGCACGCGGTGCACTATAAACCTCGCCGCCACCAATCCACCATTGGTCTTCATGCCCTTTATTAAGCCAAGGAGCTCCCTCACTTGCTCCATATCAGCACTGCTTGGCATCTCCGACCAGCTCTTCTAGCTCTCCGGGATGTGGTCGGTGTCACAGCGGATAGCAGGGTGGCTCTGCTTCATATAAAACCACCTGGCATTCCACCCCTTCAGCGACGTGTTTAGCAGCACAGTAAGGTACTCGCCCTCCATTCCATCGCGTAGCTGAAGATACACTCCGCTGACCAACTTGGAACCACCACCGCCTCTCTTCTTTAGCCAGAACAAGTGGCAAAAGAGGTTGAAGTGGAGAAGGATTCTAAGCTATGCCTCATAGAAATGGATGAAGATAGAAATGTGCAATATGGTGTTTGGGTGGAGGTTGCATAGACTGACTCTCTAGAACTCCAACAAATCCCTCAAGAATGGGTGAACAGGAAAACCTAACCTGCGCCAAAAGTAGTCCTCAAATACCACAGCTTCGTTGGTATGAGGCATGGGGAAGGGTTCACCAAGGGCCGGCCACCATCCGGTGGTGACACGGTCAGGAAGAACGCATGCCTCCACCAATCTATTGAGCTTCACCTCCCCGTGCGCGACGGCTCCCACTCTTCGTCACAACTGGCTCTGACGCTCGCCTTCTTTGGGCTCACCTCCTTTGGGTTCACAGCTCCCCTCTTCGGTGCCATCTCTTATATTTGGATGAGGATTGGCAGCGGAAGAGCACGTGGATGTGAATCTGGAAATGTGAGGGCTAAGGAAGAAGATGAAATGGCAAAGTGGCAAAGGTAGGAGCATGGGATGCGGCGGCGCAGTTATAAAGCACTCCCCCCACCTTTTCACATTCGAGGGTTTTTGGGAAACTGTTCCCCTGATTTGCGCCTCTCCGAATTCTCCGCAATAGTAAGGTGGGCTGTTACCTGGGCTTTCGTGCAACCATGGCCCGTATCGCCGATTTATCTTCGCAATTTGTTATGGCTCGCCGAATATTCACCGACTTCTCCACCAACCGTTACAGCTTAGTAATTACTACTGTACAACCATTACTCTGGTTTTTTCTTCACGCCAAGATTTTCTTTTGTGGCTCGGGGACTATGTTAGCATTACGTCTTGGTTCCTTACCACATTGGGGATTTTTCTTCAGTTGACTGTTGTTTCTGACCCTGGCACCATGTGACCACATCACATACTCTCAGGCTTGGGGACTAAGTGGGCACACTTCACCTTGCGGTGAATGTGTTTTTTCTCATTTTGGGGCTACGCCCGGTGACTAGCTGCCTACTCGGCTAGTCTTCTACTATTTTTCTACTTTGAACCCTGGCACCACATGACTACGTCATCTACTGTCAGGCTCAGGGACTAAGTGGACACACTTCACCTTGCGATGAGTGTGTTTGCTTTAATCTAGAAGACTCTGTGCCTCTTGAAGCTGCAGAAGACTATCTCCTTTTCTTGTGGTCAGACTCTAAGTGGGCACACTTGGTCCACTATGAAGAAATTTTTGATTCAGAACTTGAGCTCCTTACACCCTTATGGCAAGTCATACTTGGGTCACACTGCTCGGCGATGGTTCACACTGCTCGGCAATGGTTCACGCTGCTTGGCGATAGTTCACGCTGCTCGACGATGGTTCATGCTGTTCGGCGACTGCTCACAACTACTCGGCGACTGCTCACGGTGGTAGGACCATGAGTTTGACTGCTCGGCATTGTTTGCACCTGCTTAGACAAGCTCAAGATGACATTGCACAATGGGTACAAGGCGCTCTGGGACTAGCTGTGAGGGGTACAATCCCTGGATACACATGATAGACCACATGGGCTGCGCCCCTAGGGGCGGCCCAACCCACGAGATGAAGCCTTGTGGGGCACGACTCTACTCGGTGCCTCCCGCAAGATACTGGGAAGATATCCTAAAGATGCTATGAGATCTATTAGGATACATATGATCCCATGATCCCTATAATCTGTTGTTACTTTTTGGTTATCTCTCAAATCTAACCGACTTGTAACCCTGGCCCCTAGACTATATAAGGTGGACAGGGACCCCCTCCAAACTCACGCAATATCATACGATAGCCAATACATTCCAACAGACCATAGGAGTAGGGTATTACATCATACTGATGGCTAGAACCTATCTAACTCGTGTGTCTATGTTGCCTTCTCGTTCTTGATTACATGTCTCTCTACCGATCAATCTACCTTCAAGGGATACCCCTTGGAGGACTGCCGACAATATTCTATCGACACAAGCGGTGAAGGGTGCCAAGGCATATATCCTCAAGGAGAAGTTTGCTAGCTTGAAGATGAAGGATGATGACAGTGTGCCAGAGATGTTTCATAGGCTCCAAGTGCTAGGCAATGATCTCAAAGCACTTGGTGAATAAGTGAAGGACAAGGACTTTTCTCATAAGTTCTTGAGATGTCTACTCTCAAGATTTGGCACATTGGTTACTATTCTAGTGAGGAGTGGTTTGGATACCATGACACCAAACTAAGTGTTGGGAGATGTGATGACCGATGACACTTATAGAGATGATGATGAGAAGGAAGAGGAGAAGGAGAAGAAAGATGAGAAGAATGATGAGAAGAAGAAGAGTGTGACATTTAAGTCCACATCATCCAAGGGCAAGGCAAAGCAAAAATCATCAAGTGAAGATGAAGACTCAAGCTTTGATGAGTTTGATGATGGGAAGATGGCTCTCTTTGTTAAGAGATTTGGCAAATTTATGGTGAAGAAGGGCTATCGTGCAAAAAAGGAAGAAGTCATCATCAAGCAACAAGGATGAAGGAAGGAGGTGCTTCAAGTGTGGTAGCAAGGATCATCTTGTTGTCCAATGCCCCTACAATAGTGAGAATGAAGATGATGACACGAAGGGAAAGAAGAAGGACAAGAAAGAGAAGAAAGAGAAGAAGGACAAGATGACCTTCAAGAAGAAGAAGAAGAGTGGTTCATATGTGGTCACTTGGGATAGTGATGCTTCCTCAAGTGATGATGATGATAGTGATGATGACAAGACCACCAAGAAGAAGGCTCTTGCAATCATTGCCATTAATGAGAAGCCTTCTCTCTTCGACACTCCATCAACATGCTTTATGGCTAAGGCCACTAAGGTACAAACTTGTGATTATGGATGTGACGAGGAACATGATAATGAAAGTGAAAGTGATGATGATGAACCTACTAAAGATGAACTAATTGACATATTAGAAGATACTAAAACTCACTTTGACATCAAGAGAAAGGAATGCAAAGACTTACGTAAGTAACTTAAAGCCCTTAAGCAAGCCTTTGATGAGATCAATGCATCTCATGAGAGGCTAGAGGAAGCCCATGAGAAGCTTGGCAAGGCTCACAAGAAGCTTGAAAAGGCTCATTCCACTCTTGTTGAGCAAAATCAAAAGGAGCATGTTGTAACATGTGACAAAGGCTTAACATGTGACATAATTGATGAATCATTCTATAAGCCTATTGTTGTTGCTCCCGCTAACCCTTCATGTAGCTCATCATCCACTTCCACCTCACCTATGAGTGCTGGTTTCACTTGTGATGCCTCACTTATGGTTGAGAATGATACCTTAAAGAAGGAGGTCAATGAGCTCACTTGCGCCTTAGATAATGCCTATGGTGGTGAGGCCCGCTTGCTAAAGTCCTTGGGTAGCCAATGATTTTCTCTCAACAAAGAGGGATTGGGCTATACCCCCAAGAAAGGCAAGGTGGCCTTTGCTCCTCACAAGACTAGTTTTGTGAAGAACAATAGTCATTTTTGCAATAGATGCAAGCAAGTTAGGCATGTAGAGCAATATTGCAAGAACAAGAACAAGCAACCAAATGTATCCTTAATTAAGTTTGATTCTTGCTATTTGCTTACCAAGGGTGTTAATGGGGTGCATGCTAAGTTTGTTGGTACTCCAATTGTGGGCTCAAAGAAGAAAGCCATTTGGGTGTCAAAGAGGTTAGTCAATAACCTTCAAGAACCCGAGCAAGTTTGGGTACCTAAAAAGAATTGATCTTCTTTTGTAGGTCAATTACAAAGCTAGAGGAAGACATTGGGTTCTTTATAGTGGGTGCACTCAACACATGACCGGTGATGTAAGAATGCTTAGCTCAATCAATACCAATGGCAATGATGGTTATGATAGTATTACATTTGGTGATAATGACAAAGGCAAGGTTAAGTGGCTTGATAAGATTGCAATATCCAATGACTTAAGCATAGCCAATGTGTTGCTAGTAGAGAGCTTGAACTTCAATTTGCTATCTGTGGCTCAATTGTGTGATCTTGGATTCAAATGCATATTTGGAGTAGACGATGTAGAGATCATAAGTGTAGATGGCTCTAATTTGATCTTCAAAGGCTTTAGATATGAGTACAATGTGAGTCAATCCTTTTGGGCCGAAGCAATCAGCATGGCTTGCTATTGTAGCAACCGCCTCTATTGTCACCCATTGAAAGAGAAAACACCTTATGATCTCTTGAATGGTAGAAAGCCCAACATTGCATATTTTTAGGTTTTTGGTTGCAAATGCTACATATTGAGGAAGGGCACTAGATTGAGAAAGTTTGACAAGAAGAGTTATGAGGGATTCTTGCTTGGTTACTCCACTACAAGCAAAGCATATAGAGTTTGGAATTTGGCAAGTGGTACTCTTGAAGAAGTTCATGATGTTGAATTTGATGAAACAAAGGGTTCCCAAGATGAGAATGAGAATCTTGAAGATGTTAGAGGTATTCAACTTTCAAATGCCATGAAGAACATGGATGTTGGTGAATGAGGCCTAGACAAGTGATAGATGAAGACGATGATCAAGTGCAAGTGCTCTCTAACTCAAATGTGCAAGATGATTCAAATCAAGCTAGTTCATCATCTCAAGAGCAAGATCAACAAGTGGCTAGCTCATCATCTCAATCCAATGAGCAAGCAAGTGCAAGCAATGTTCCGATACTCCAACCAACCAATATTACAAGAGATCATCCATTGGACACTATAATTGGAGATATTTCTAGAGGTGTACAAACAAGATCAAGATTGGCATCATTTTGTGAACACTTCTCATTTTGTCATCTATTGAACCAAAGAAGATAGAAGAAGCATTGAACGATGTTGATTGGGTGAAGCTATGCTTGAAGAATTGAACAACTTTACAAGAAATCAAGTATGGGAGTTAGTTGAGAGGCCAAAGAACCACAATGTGATTGGAACCAAATGGGTCTATAGAAACAAGCAAGATCAAGATGGGATAGTAGTAAGGAACAAAGCAAGATTGGTAGTACAAGGTTATACTCAAGTTGAAGGTCATGACTTTGGAGAAACGTATGCCCCGGTTGCTAGATTGGAAGCAATTAGAATTTTGCTAGCCTATGCTTGTGCTCACAACACCAAGCTCTATCAAATGGATGTTAAGAGTGCATTTCTCAATGGCTATATCAATGAAGAAGTATATGTTGAGCAACCTTCCAGTTTTGAAGATGATAAGAAGCCCGACCATGTTTACAAGTTGAAGAATGCATTGTATGGTTTGAAGCAAGCACCTAGAGCATGGTATGAGAGGTTTTGAGATTTCCTCCTCTCCAAGGAGTTCATTATGGGCAAGGTTGACACCACTCTTTTCACCAAGAAGATTGGCAAGGACTTGTTTGTATTGTAGATCTATGTTGATGACATCATATTTAGATCAACCAATTAAGACTTTTGTGAAGAGTTTGGCAAGATGATGGCTAATGAGTTTGAGATGTCCATGATTGGAGAGTTGAGTTACTTCCTTGGTCTTCCAATCAAGCAATTGAAGAATGGTATATTTGTGAGTCAAGGCAAGTACATCAAAGACATGCTCAAAAAATTTGGTATGAATGAAGCAATGCCAATTAGTATACCCATGGGAACAATGGCAATTTGGATAGTGATGCAAGTGACAACATGGTGGATTAAAAGTTGTATCGCTCTATGATTGGATGCCTACTCTATGTGACCGTATCAAGGCTGGATGTCATGTTTGGTGTGTGCATTTGTGCAAGATTTCAAGCCTCACCTAGAGAAACTCATTTGAAGGCTACAAAGAGAATATTGAGGTACTTCAAGCATACACAAAATGTTGGTTTGTGGTATCCCAAAGGAGTAAAGTTTGATCTAGTTGGTTATTCTGACTCGGATTATGCGGGATGCAAGGTTGAAACAAAGAGCACTTCAGGCACATGTCAACTATTGGGAAGATCACTTGTTTCATGGTCATCAAAGAAGCAAAATAGTGTTGCATTATCAACCGTCGAAGCCGAATACATATCCATCGGTAGTTGTTGTGCACAAATTCTTTGGATGAAGGCCACCTTGAATGACTTTGGAATCAAGTTCAAGAAAGTGCCATTGCTATGTGACAATGAGAGTGCAATCAAGCTAACCAACAATCCAGTTTAACATGCAAGAACAAAGCACATTGATATCCGTCGTCATTTCATTAGAGATCATTAACAAAAAGGGGACATTTCAATTGAGAGTGTGGGCACCAAAGATCAACTTGCCAACATATTCACCAAGCCACTTGATGAGAAAAGGTTTTGCAAGCTAAGAAATGAGTTGAACATATTGGATTTTCTCAAATATGTGTTGATGCACCCCCCCACTTATATGACATGCCTCTCCTTTGAGCAGTCCAAGGTAAAAGTTGATTGGCATGGCATACATCCTTTGCTAAGGACATATTTAGTGCATCTAGTCATTCCTCATGTCTTATAGGCTCATTCATAAAAATTAAATGAATTTGATGCTTGTATGGTACCACTATTGCTTATGTGATTGACTTGATCTAGTGGTAGCATATGACATGTTGGTGGGCTTATGAACCTAGTGTTTAATCTAGAAAATGAACTATAAGTGTTTAACTCAACATGGTTAAGATAACCCTTGAAATAAGGTGTGAAGAAGCTTGTCCTTGGATCAAACCGAGTTAAATATCTTTCGCAAGTGTTTTAGATTAGACCAAATTTGGGAAAATGATCCACACCCCATTGATTGACATTGATAATCTTAACCTATCTAAAATTGAACCTTTGTGGTCATTAATGACAAAGGGGGAGAAATAATTCACAGGGATAGGGAGAGAGAAACAAAGATAAGGAAAAGATGACAAATAAAGGGGATCAATTAAAATTTGAGCACACAAGTAGGGGGAGCAAGCTCATAAACTTGATTGATGCATTTGTATATGCATTACATATGTTTGCTTGCATGGCACAAGTTTTAAATTAAAATCTCATGGTTGTGTGGTGTATGCTAGTTATAGGTTTGATTGATGAAATGAAAAACTAGCATGCATAGGTGGTAGTTACATATGTCTTGCTTTATTTTTCACAAGTAGTACTAGAGCCTTGCATATAATATTGATCCCATGAGGTATCTGGTGTTTGTGTTTTGCAAGTAATTGCAAGTGGTATCTAACTAACCATGGTGCTAAGGATGGTATTACTGGTGCACTCCGATTGGTATCACGCTTCAAAGGTCTATCTCTTATACCTTATCATCATTTGGTAGACATTACTCTTCCACAACTCCAATTCATGCATATGAGCAAGCTTCTATCCAAACTCTTAGCACATATGTAGGGGGAGCTAATGCTACCAATTCGGGTTCATGAAACTTGTCCAAATCCTTTACACATGGTAAAAATGCTTGGGCAAGCAACATGGATTCAAATGAATTTTAATTCATATCTTTGTGAAGGGGTTATCATCAATTACCAAAAAAGGGGAGATTGAAAGCTCTAGTTTGGTTTTAGTGAATTGATGAAACCCTAGGTGCTAATCCTTTGATTCTAAGTGATCATGAGATAGGGTAGCACATTCCAAGCGGTGGAGCAAATTGTGAAGATCATGATGATGGTGATGGCCATGGTTTTGATCAAGATGCTTGGGCTTGGAAAAGAAGATAGAGAAAAACAAAATACTCAAGGCAAAGGTGATATTCATAGGAGCTCTTTGTTTTGGTGATCGAGACATTTAGTGAGTGTGATCACATTTAGGATAGATAGCCATACTATGAAGAGAGGTGAAACTCATATCAAAATGTGGTTATCAAAGTGCCACTAGATGTTCTAACTCATTGCATATGCATTTAGAATATAGTGAGTGCTAACACCCTTGAAAATATTTGTGAAAATATACTAACACATGTGCACAAGGTGATACACTTGGTGGTTCATACATTTAAGCAAGGGTGAAGTGTTTGCGCTTGAGAAGAAGTGAAATAGGGGCGTCGGACCCTAGTTTTGGGAGCGTCAGACCCTGCTAATTAGAGTCCGATAGCTAACCCTAACAGAGAGGAGCACGTGTGGGAGCATCAGACCGGGGCTCGCTTGGGTGTCGAACCGACCGAGTGCACTGTTCATTCAGTGCTACGCGTGTAAGTGAGCATGGGTGCGACACGTGTCGGCGTCAGACCATGGCTTGGGTTCGATAGTGGGCATCAAACGAGGGTCCATGGTAATCAGTGCGTGACTGCTTGATTGATTGGCCGCAATGATCGGCTTGTTTGACTGGGACATGTGGCATCTTGCAAGTGGACGTGGCAGGGCATTGAACCATGCGTCGGATGGTCCGATGGCCCATGCCAAGTGAGTCTGACAGTCACTTATGTGACCCAACGGCTCTATTTCGTGAGGGGCTTCTATTTAAGCCCCATGGCCGGCTCTAGCTCACTCTCTTGGCCATTTTCATTGACATAGCAACCTAGTGAGCTGAGCTAAAGCCCTCCCACTCATCTCCTTCATTGATTCATCATCTTTGTGAGATTGGGAGTGAATCCAAGTGCATTGCTTGAGTGATTGCATCTAGAGGTACTTGGTGATTGCATTTCGCTATGGGATTTGCTTGTTTCTCTAGGTAATTGCCACCACCAAGATGGATTGGTGCAACGAGGATCATTGAGTAGAGGAAGGTGCTTGTCTCTAGCTCCAATCGTGGTGATTGTGAGGGGTTCTTGACCTTTCCCCGGTGGAGAGCCAAAAGGTACTCTTGTGGATTGCTTGTGTCTTGTGGATCCTCATCTTGTGTTGGTTGTGTGGCACCCGATTGTGGGTTAGGCGTGTGATGCCTATTAGCACGTGAACCTCCAAGTGAGTGAATCACCACAACAGGGACTAGTTTGCCAGCAAGGAAGTGAACCTCGGTGAAAAACCATTGTGTCATATTGTCTCCGAGGATTTCATTGGTGTTCATTGTAATTGATTGATCATCTCTTGCCACGGCTGTATAACTCACTACCTCTCTTATGCATTTACTTTCTCAGTGTAGGTAACCTCTTTAGTGTAATTCGTTTTGAGAGCTAGCTTGTGTCTTATCTAGTGGTTAGTGAAACTCTTTAGTTAGTCTTTGAGAGCTTACTAACTTAGTGGTAGTGACTTAGCCTCTTGTGTGTTATAGAGATCATAGATAACTAGAATTGTGGATAGGAGGCTTGCATTTTGAGTAGGCTAGCACAACATTCGCTTCGCTTCATAATTGTCTAACAACTTGGCTTAAGTGTTGTTGTAGAAAATTTTATAGGCTATTCACCCCCCTCTAGCCATTAGGACCTTTCACCAGGGGCCGCACAACCAACACAAGATAGGGATCCACAATCTACGAGCAATCCACTAGAGTTGCCTTTTGTGATCTCCCACGGTGCCGATGAAATATGGTTGGTAGTCTACCGAGGGGTATGCTCACGGTAGTAGATGAATTAGTGGAGGTGCGT
This sequence comes from Miscanthus floridulus, assembly GCF_019320115.1. Classification (NCBI taxonomy): domain Eukaryota; kingdom Viridiplantae; phylum Streptophyta; class Magnoliopsida; order Poales; family Poaceae; genus Miscanthus; species Miscanthus floridulus. The sequence goes on from NC_089593.1 coordinate 55,490,806, forward strand.
GTAATAGGAGCCAGATGGTGACACAAGCACAGAGACAAGCGATTTAGACAGGTTCAGGTCATCTAATCGATGTAATACCCTACGTCTTATGTCTTTGGTGGATTGTATTGAATATGAGATGCATTCGAGGGGGTCCCTACCCACCTTATATAGACTGGAGGGTAGGGTTACATGTTAGTTTAAGTCTAGATCTATTCGGCTACATGGTAAGTATTTACAAGGAATACGATATCTATCATATCCGAACAGATCTTCCTTCATCACCAAGATGTCTTCTGATTGCCTTGCGGTGCACGCCGACTAGAGCCGAGCATCGTAGGCCTTGATCTTATGGGCTGGACCTCCCCTGGCGATGTGGCCCATGTCCATTGCCATGGGTACCTGGGGTTATACCCCCCACAGCTAGTCCTAGAGCACCTTGTATCTACTGAGCATTGCTGTCTTGAGCAGGTCTGAGCAGTTTAACTTGGAGTCATACAATTAATCTAGCAATCCAACCAGTTTAACTGGTAATCCAATCAACAAAATGAAGTGCCGACCAGGTTGACCGATAATCCAATCAACAAAATGAAGTGCCAACCAGTTTAACTAGTCAACAGGCCTCGAACATACTCAAGTAAGGCTTGCTAGAAGGATGTAAGGAGCATAAGTTTAAAATTTTAAAAAAATCTCCACCTTAGGTGAAGTGTACACACTTAGGCTTCGTTGGCGAAGTCAGATGATCATCATCCATGACTTTGTCAAAGAGGATGTTAATATTGATACATGCGCCATAGGGTGAAATGTATACATTATAGTCCCCAAGCCTGATAGTAGGTGAAGAAGACACCTGGTGTCAAGATCAAAGAATATCAACGTCTGAGAAAGAAAAAGGGAACTTAGCCAACTGTTAAATATGATACAAGCACTGTAAGGTGCAATTTATACATTGTAGTCCCCGAGCCTGATAGTAGGTGAAGAATGCACCTGGTGTCAGGATCAAAGAAGTACAACGATCAGTTATTTAGAATAATTGAGTCCCAGCTTAGCCAAGCACACAACTAGCACCCAGCTTAGCTGAAGACTAGTAAGAGGAAAAATAGTACACTCGCTGCTAGGTGAAGTGTACACACTTAGTCTACGAGCCTGCTGTAAGATAGAGTAGCATCTTGTAGTAGGATCAAAGATACAAGTGAAAATGATGAAATCCCCAAGCTTAGCATTGGACATTGGAGTAAAATTTGGAGAGTGCTGAGCACTTAAAATGGAGAAAAAAATGAAGAGTGCTTAGCACTTTTACTGTTGGAGAACACAGAGAGTGCCTAGCACTATACCATGGCAAACATGGAGAGTGCTTAGCACTATACCGTGGTGAACATAGGAAGTGCTTAGCACTTAGCCATGGCGAAATTGAGAGAGTGCTTAGCACTGCACCGTGGCAAACATGGAGAGTGCTTAGCAGTTAACTGTGGTGAAAATGGAGAGTGCTTAGCACTATGCCATGGAGAACATGGAGATTGCTTAGCACTATACCATGGAGAAATTGGAGAGTGCTTAGCACTTAAACCATGGAGAAAATGGAGAGTGCTTAGCACTATATTGTGGAGAAAATGGAGAGTGCTTAGCACTTAAACCATGGAGAAAATGGAGAGTGCTTAGCACTATGCCATGGAGAACATGGAGAGTGCTTCGCACTATACCGTGGAGAACATAGGAGAGTGCTTAGCACTATATCAGGGCAAAATTGGAGAAGTAGATCGACAAAACAGTCTCAGCCATTTAGTATGCTCGGAGGCCCATTAAACTGGCCCAATAACCATTAATGAAGAAGTTGGAGGCCCATTAAACGCGGTTTCCCAAAAAACCTGAAGGTGAAGGGTCGGGGTCAAACCATACGAATCCGCCCACCGTGGCGCACTTCCCTCATTCCTCTTAGCTCGTCCTCTTCCTTGCAACCGCAAAATACTCAGCGCTTTGCCTTCACACACCCTGCTATAGTCACATTACAACCGCAGTGCCTCCTTAATCGAATCTGAGCGTAGCCAAATCGAATTAGATCTGATCCATGGTGAAGGGTGGGAAGAAACGCAGTCGCTCAAGCTCAAAGAAGTCAGGGAGGGAGGTGGCGGAGAGTACCGACAAGGCCTGTCATGACCAAGAGTGGGTCACATCTACCATCACTCGGGAGACCCAAGAAAAAATGGTGTTTGAAGGCATCCTTCAAGATCAAGTAACCGTAGGATGGCGCCCCACTTCAGGTGAACCATTCCCAACCCCCGGTACCAACAAACTTGTTGTATTCAACGCTTATTTCGTTTGTGGATTTGGGATTCCTACGCATCCTTTCCTATAGAAGCTTCTTGGCTATTACGGAATTAACCTTTGCCATCTCCATCCCAACAGCATTCTTCATATCTCCCTCTTCATCAATCTATGCAAAACATTCATCAAAATCGCTCCATACTTCAACCTCTTTCGCTATTTCTTCTACCTCAAACCCTTCCTTGGATCTGGGTCCCCCAAAGTTGTCGGTGGAGTTTATTTGCAGCTAAGGGATGGCATGGTGAAGGAATACATACAAGTGCCTCTCAACACGTCATTGAAGGGATGGAATGCTAAGTGGTTCTATATCCAAAATGCTGAACCGAGCATGTCGGCCGACATAGACCATTTAGCAGTGCCAAGTGAAAACTGGTCGGCAAGATCGAGCAGTTTGGAGATGACCCAGGTCAATGAGCTTCTACAAATTTTGGGTCAGATGTGTAACAATATTGACATAGTTGGTGTAGCCATCAACTTCATCGTACGGTGGATCCAGCCGAGCAATGTGAGGTTGCACCCCGCATATGAATATACAGGTGATGAAGATACCACTTGGGAAGCCCCCGAGAAGATAAATAAGGGTGACGCCTATATTCATCTCCTAGAGCTCTTTTCAAGTAACACCAAACTAAGCAACATGGGGCAGCAAGTGGCATACAACATCATGAATCCACCACCACTAGTAAAAGTATACCGCTAGCAGTCCTTGTAATGTCAAATCTTGTTGATGTTCAAATGTCTTCTTGAAAACTTGTGGATAGGATCATGTTGTGTATGTCTCTGATGTGCTAGTTGGGACCTGGCCGAAGGGCATAGATGCCCATGAAACCCAAGCTCCGGCCGATCCTCCTTCAGAGAGAAGCTCATCATCCTCATCCGAGGACATGGTGGAGAAAACTCACAGGCGTCGATAGCCGTCGTGTGGGAAACAACTGGCCCGAGCAGAGCCAGTGAAGAAGAAGAAAAAACCAAACACTCTGCCACCACACAAGAGTGGTGGAGTCTCGATTAGAGAGCCTTCGGTATGCCGACAAGTCATCACGGACTGGTCGGATGATGATGAAGACGTAGGCAAGATGCTACCGCAATGAGCTATGTGGATGACCGCCCCAACACCAACTGCTAGAGCCTCCAACCGGCTAGCCTGAGGCACAGCCGACTAGAGATTCAGTTGGGGTGAAGTCCCCGAGCCTAGCGAGGGGCATCGGCTAGGAGAGCCACCATAGCGAGGTCAGAAGCGCCAGAGGTGAACCGACTGCCTCTGGTGTTCTTAAGATTCATTACGGTGACTAAAGGATAGGAGAGCTCCAACAAGCCCCAGCCATTTAGAGCTACATGCAGGTGATCCAACGAGTAAGTGTCTCTACCCTAGACTTAGTCCAAGCATAACCAAAGTGGAAGTATTGATGATACGACATCATGTTGTAGGGAACTTCACCCAATCGACTTTGGTTATGCTCAGTCGACATCGGTGATGCTCAGTAGGACACCAAGCCGAGTGCCATGACTATCGTTGCTCAGGTTGCTAGGGGCGGGATAGCCAGAAGATACACGAGAAATACCCGAAAACCAGGCTGGTCCTTGAGCCAAAGTCCCCGAGCATCTAGAGCAAATGAATGAAGATGTTGCTACCGAGACAACCCATCTCCTAGAGCTAAGGGCTAGTTCCCTAGGCTCAGACACCAGTGATGGATCTTGGCCCCGATGTCCAACCACAAGCCGACCGGGCATGAAGGCTGGCGAGGGAGTCCCCCGAGGTGATTGAAGAAATTGAACGCAAAGTGCCAAATACCCAAGATCCTCCTCCTCAGCTTTTTGTGGACCTTCATGTGCCATAAAGATATGATGGAGGTGGTGGAGGATGAGGAGGCGAGCAAGTAGGTGAAGGAGCTCAGAGTGGCACTAGCATTAGTGCCTGGCGTTATTAAAGTAAGTTAGTCTGCATGACCAATTGAAGTTGGGGATTACGCCAATTATTGTTGTTTGCTGTAGGAGCTAATGAAGATCTCTAAGAACCATGCATGCCAGCTGAAGTAGGTGGCTCCATCAATTGCTAAGAACTAGAGGCTACGTGAGTCTATGGGGACTCTAGAGAAGATGCTGGCTAAAGCGCACGCCGACCAGGAGAAGTTGCAAGCAGAAAAGACGCAACTAGAGGCAAAGAACTAGGAGCTAATGAATCAGTTAGGCGACGGCATAGGCCAGGACAAAAGTAAGGCCTTAGGCCCCACAGTGTATTGCTTTCATATCCTCAACCCATGCTGGTAGTAATCCTTCATTGGTGTAGAGCTTGATGAAGCCAAGAAGGAGGCGGAGACCGAAGCACACCTGGCGCGTGAGGCCAAGGTGGAGGTGGAGACCCAAGCTCTGCTAGCACATGAAGCCAAAGCCCTAGTAGAGAAAGAAAGAGATGAAGCTCTAACGGTGAAAAAACAACTTGCCAAAGAACTAAACCGTAAGTTATTCCTTGTGTCAATACCCCTCTTGCTATGAGAAATGTGTTTAAGACGATTGCCCTTCTTGTCTGTAGTGATCCGAACCAATAGTCAGGTGTAGTTCTGTGACTTTGAGCTCTGGCTGGAGGTTAGTAAAGAAAAGTTGAAGACCATCTCCAATGGGATAAAACCTATGCTGGATCTCATCGACCAAGAAGTGCCAGAGCCCCACAAAGCGCCATGGCCGGACATCATCATGGAGAGGTGCAAGTTAGCGTTGGAGAACTTCAAGCACTATGGTCGTGGCATTGCTTGTTCTACCATGGGCCATGCACTGGCAGTTTCCCTATCAGTCTACCCCTCAGTGAAGCTCAAACAAATCGTCGGTGGCTTTGCCCGAAATCTAAGCGACGAGCAAATCACAGTGCTCGAGGAGGTGGTGTCTGATTCGGCGATCAAACTTGCAGATGACATGGATCTATTCGGTGATGCTGGCAATGAACCATGACAACTTAGAATGTAACATGCTTTTCGGTATTATGCTGAGCAATTATAAATGAAACATTAGTGTTTAGTACATATAAAGTGTTAATATTTAATATTAATGATGCATTGTTAGTCCTTTATCTTGTTATTAGCCCCGGCTATCCCACACCCATGGCGTAAAGAGCTTAGCTCCTGTGCATGCTTAGGAATATAGGCATCACTGAGGAGCCACTGCCAACTGCCCATGACATAGAGCACTGCTGCCCATGCATGTTTAGGTGCTAAATCGAGAATAGGACTACTTCTGGATAATGCGAATGAGAACGTGGCTGGTCGGCAAATTGAATGGCAATAGAATGCATCATCTTAAAGGGATACATATCTTAGCATGGAGAAAAACAAAAGATAATTGGAGGAAAATTATGGAGAAAACATCATGGAGAAAATCATTATTGAAATGCATAAATACATAAGGGGTACATATCTTAGCAGGATGTCTCAAGGATAGAAACGCCTGAGGTGTTCGATGTGCTAGGAGTTAGGGATGTCTATGCCAACTTGATCATAGAGTCTATAGGATCCTAGTTAGGTGATAGCCTTGACAATGTATGGACCCTTCCAAGTTGAAGATAGCTTGTGCATCCTGTTGGTCTTCTATTTCTTGTAGAGTACCATGTCGCTGAACACAAAGGATCGCTCTTAGATATTGCGGTTGAAGTATTTACACAGACTGTCCAAGTACTTGGTCGTCTAAACACATGTGACCAAGCGTTCTTCCTCAAGTCAGTCGACATTGTCTTATCGTGCCTGATCGTTGTTCTCTTCATCATAGTTCTCTATCCTTGGTGCTTGGAAAGCGACATCGGTGGGTAACATGGCCTCTGATCCAAACACTAAGAAATAGGAGGAGACTCCAGTGTTACGACTGGGCTGGATCTTTAGTCCCTAGACCACAACTGGTAGTTCTTTGAGCCATTTGCTAGGATATTTTTGATCTTTCTCATATAACCTCTTGTTCAGGGCGTCTAAAATCATGTCGTTCGCTCGCTCAACCTGGCCATTAGCACTGGAGTGCGTGACTGATACATACTTAATGGATATGCACCAATCCTCATAGAAATCCCAGAAGTCACTTCCTTTAAATGTAGAACTAGGGTTGGTGATGATCTTGTTCGGCAGCCCAAACCTATGGATGATGTCGTTGAAGAGCTCCGCTGCTTTCTTTGCTGTAGACTGGATGAGCGGCTTTTACTCGATCCACTTGGAGAATTTGTCAATAGCGACATAAACCCATCAAAATCTACTGGGGGCATTCTTGAATGGCCCAATCATGTCCAGTCCCTAGCATGTGAATGGCCAAGAGGCAGGAATCATCTGTAGAGCCTGAGCTAGAACGTGGATCTGTTTGGCAAAAAATTCACATCCCTCACACCATCGAACAAGCATTTTGGCGTCTGCAACTGCTGATGGCCAATAGAAACCTACTTGGAAAGCTTTGCCAACCAAACTTCTAGAGGCTATGTGGTTGCCGTAGGATCCATCGTGTATTTCTTGAAGCAATGCCACTCCTTCCTGACATGCACTTCTAAAACAATTCCTCCTTTGCATTCTTCCGCATTAGCTAGCCATCGACTAGCACGTAATGCTTACTGCGGCAAATTAGGTGTTCCATCTCAGTCTTATTAGCTGGTACATCTACAGTGTGAAGTACTTGATAAAAGGCTCTCGCCAATCACTGCTCGGTGTGGGAATTACCAGGACCAATTGCTCAGTAGGGGAAGATTCATGAATTGCTTGCTCCTACTTAATGGATGGAGTTTGAAGATCCTAGACGAAGACACTGGCCAGGACCTTGGCTTTAGTCGACCCTAGCTTGGATAGCTGGTCAGCTACTTAGTTCTAACCTCGTACGACATGGTGATATTCAATACCACAGAATTTGCCCTCCAACTTTCTAATTTCCGAGCAGTAGGCATCCAACTTGTCACTAGTACAAGACCAATCTTTGTTGACCTGATTAATGACCAGTGTAGAGTCACCGTATACCAAGGGGCATTTAACGCCAAGTTTGACGGCAATACGGAGACCATGGAGACAAGCTTCGTACTTGGCAGCATTATTGGAGGCTAGAAAATGAATTCGGAGGACATATTGGAGGTGATCCCATGATGGAGAAATAAAAAAGATAGTTGCCCTAGCACCATCAAGGTTGAGGGAGCCATCAAAGTACATGACTTAGTGCTTGGGTCGGTCAGCTATGACAAGAGCTTGCATGTTGGTCCATTCAGTGATGAAATCAGCAAGCACTTGAGACTTATCTTCTGGCGGCCCCTGAAATTAATGGAGTACATGCCAAGCTCTACCACCCATTTAATGATGTGGCCATTGGCTTCCTTATTACGGAGGATGTCACCCAGCGGATACTCAGTAGCCACTGCTACTTGATATGTCTCAAAGTAATGGTGGAGCTTCCTGGACATAAGAAGGACAACATACAACAACTTTTGGACCTGAGGATACCGAGCCTTAGACTCATTTAGGACTTCGCTGATGAAGTAGACAGGGCATTGAACTTTATCAGCGTGCTCGTCTTCTTCCCGTTCAACGACGATGGCAGTATTGATGACACGGTTGGTTGCAGCGATGTAGATCAATAAGGTTTCGCCAGTTTGTGGTGCCATCATGACTGGAGATGTTGTGAGGAATTGCTTGAGCTCAGCAAAGGCCTTGTCAGCTTCAGGTGTCTAGGTAAACTTCTCCGAAGCTTTGAGCAGCTTGAAGAATGGCAAACCCTTTTCACCCAATCAGGATATGAAACGACTTAAAGCCACCATGCATCTTGTTAGCTTCTAGACAACCTTCACATAGGTTGGCGGTTTCATCTTGATAACCGCTTCTATCTTCACTCGGTTTGCTTTAATGCCATGGCGACTAACGACATTGCCTAGGAGTATACCAGATGGAACATCGAATATGCACTTAGTGGGATTAAGCTTCCATTAGAATTTCTTCAGGTTTTGGAAAGTTTCTTCGAGGTCGGTGATGAGGTTGTCGGTAGTCTTAGACTTAACTACCACATTGTCGATGTAGGCCTCAACATTCTTCCTAATTTGGTCCTAGAGGTATCGCTGGATAGCCCTCTGGTAGGTGGCGCTGGAGTTTTTAGCCCAAAGGACATGGTGGTGTAGCAATAGGCACCAAAGGGTGTGATGAACGAAGTTTTGATCTAGTCTTCCTCCTTTAAGGAGATTTGGTGAGAACTAGAATAGCAATTGAGAAAGCACAAGAGCTCATAATCGGCTGTTGAATCTATGACCTTGTCAATGCAAGGTAAGCCAAAGGGGTCTTTAGAGCAGTGTTTGTTGAGATCGGTGTAATCAATGCACATTCTCCATTCATTATTCTTTTTTCGTACAAGGACCAGATTAGCAAGCCACTCTGGGTGATACACCTCTTTAATAAAGCCCGCTACTAATAGTCAAGTTATTTTTGCCCTAATAGCCTCCTTTTTGTCTTGCATGAATCGTCAGAGCTTTTGCTTGATCGGCTTGGCGGTCGGCGAGATGTTTAAGGAGTGCTTGATCAGCTCCCGAGGAATGCCAGGCATGTTAGCAGGTTTCCATGCAAACACATCGACATTTTTGCGGAGGAAGCTAATGAGCGTGTCTTCCTATTTGGAGTTGAGATGGGCCCCATCTGGGCCATCTTGCTTCTGTCGCCGATCATGAGCTCAACCTCCTCTGTGTCTTTGGACTTAGTCGCAGTCTAAGGTGGCTCCTGAGTTAGGATCGCTTGCTCCTCCGCCGGGACCTTCTTGGAGTCAATGATGCAAGCCTCCATTCTGGCCGAGAGATCCATCGCATCAGCGATGGTGAGTCCTTCTCTTTCGTAGTCGTAGGCGGTGGAGATGTTGGCACGCTGGGTGAGAATGCCCTGTTCTGTCAGGATCTTCAACACCAGGTAGACATAATGAGGCACGACCATGACCTTGGTGAGAGCTAGTCATCCAAGGATAGCATGGTAGGCGGTATCGAAATCTTCCATGAAGAAGTTCACGTACTCGGTACAAAAGTGGTTAGCGGTGCCAAACTAGACTGGCAAGGTGATCTGCCCCAAAGTTGGGATGCTCTGCCAGGTACAATCCCCTAGAATGGAGAATCAACTAGGACGAGATCGTCCTTTGTGAGGCCTAACTTAGTTAGGGCTCCGGCATGAGTGAGGACCTTCTTGAACCACTCGTTGCGGATGGTGGGATCCAGCACGAGTGAGAAACGCCCTAGGTATGGGATATCTACACACTGGTCGGCCCTACTAAAGGTGATAGGGTACTTCGACCAGTCTAGATATTTAGGATCGGTGACCGTGTCATACTTGGTGATCGACATGACATGTCGAGCGATGAGTTTCTGCTAGCGTTTGCTCTCGGAGGCGGTGTACCCTCTGAAGATTGTGGCGACAATCTTGTTGGCATCTTGGAAAGTGAGTCATGCATCCTTAGGATGCTCCTTCCCCTTGCCATCATCTGACTCATCATCCTTGCGCCGCTACCATTTCTGCTTCTCATCGCAGAAAGCTTTGACCATGCCATAGTATTGCCACATGGTGTGCTTGCTATCCTTGTGAATTGGGCATGGACCGTCAAGGAGCTTTTCGTAGGCAGCATTGAATTTGTGCTTAGCGTGTGGCTGCTCTATGTTGTTTATGAAGTTTTTCGATCAGCGGCGATGTGACTATGCAACCCTTGATCCCTCTGTCCGATCATTATGATGGCGTTCACGATTGTTGTAGCGCCTACCATGATCTTCATAACGCCATTCTTCATGACGATCATCATCATGATGTGGGTGGTGATCTGAGCGGGAAGCATGAGCAACATTGTCCTTGAACTACCGATCAACTTCTTCGAAGTCTGCATATGAGTTTGCAACCTTGAGGTGTTCACCGATGGTCTAGGGCCTCTTATGGTAAAGTTTGGAGCATAGCTCCTGATGGTGATGGAGTCCTCTGGTGAAAGCAGAGATGGCCTCACTGTCACTGATGTTGGGGATGGTGTTCCTCATTTCTGAGAAATGCCTGATGTAGCTTCGCAAAGGTTCCCTAGATATATCTGATGGAGCTTCTCCAAATCATACTTCATGCCAGACTACTGATATGTTGCCATGTAATTCTTGACAAAAACTCTCTTAAGATCATCCCAAGATTCAATGGAGTCATCCCCTAAGCCCATAAGCCAATTATTGGCAGATTGGGAGAGCATAACAGGCAGATAGTTTGCCATTACATCGTTGTTTCCATTGGTAGCACGTACGTGATCTCATAGAGTTGCATCCACTGCTCGGGATTAGCCTTGCCATCGTAGGGATCGACCCCAAAGACCTTGAAGCCTGCAGGCCACTGTACAGCTCGTAGCCTTGCTGTGAAGGGTTGAGGTCCCGTTGGCTCAATAGCGGGGAGTGGTCGAAGGCCGACGGGGTTGCCGTGTTGGTCATTGTACTCCTATTGACGTTGGAGTTCTGCCCGATGTCGCTGGGCATGACTATTCTCAATGCGATTATGGGCATCGAGATTGGCATTGATACAATCGTGGGTGTCACCGCGCAGGGGTTGATTAACCTCCTAGTTAGCGTCATGAGCTGGTTGGCCACACTGATTTCATGGTCCTTGTGATCCAGGGTTGATGGCAACATTAACCCTAGACCCTCTTGGATGATCTTGCCGCTATGATAATGGCTCTCCCCATCACAGCGAGAACCACGGGGGTTACGACTGCATGTGGATACTGTCGAAAAAGACGGAGCTGGGTTCCGGATGTCGTTGACCTAGACCTGAGCTGCTTTAAGCAGTGCTTGAATCTTGAGTATCTCTGGCGTTGGTGGGAGTCTAGACAACTCATGGCTGGCCACAGCCCGATTGGCGCTCGACGTCTGCTCCACTTGCTGGTTATCCACCATGAGGAACTCTTGTTGGAGATTACGAGCAAGAGGTGGTGGGTCACCTCTGGTAGCTTGGGCAGCATTTTTTTGCTTCTTCACTATGACATCATTGGCGATCAGCGTTCCTAGCTTCGCGCTCATGGCGCTGGACACTGGTTTCTCCATCGACAGCAACGCTGTCGTGGCTAAGCATAAAAAAGCTCTCTCCCAAAGCCTAGAGGGAAAGGTGGGCAGTTGCTGGTAGAGCCCTCAGAGTATGACTCGGAGCTTTCCTCTAGGATTGTATGGAGCGTGTCATCTGGAAGATCTGTTCGGATTTGCACCATGTTTAGCATTGGCGTAGGCTAGTCGGCCTCAGGGAGGTCAATCTGGTAGAGGTTGTTGACGTAGCTACGCTTGGTGTGGTCGGCAAAAAGATGGTGCAGGGCATCCTGACAGATCTAATCCGCACCCACCAGCCCAAAAGAATAGGGCCTCGGCATGTTCTTCGTCGGGGCGGGGAGTGGTCGGCGTTGAATGGTACACCCTTCTGGAGTTGCCGTGATCATCAAATCTTCATCTTGCCGCCTCGAACAACGTGCACGAGCAGGGTGCTTGGCATTAGTGGCATAGTGACCTTGGAGTATAGGAACTTTGTCGCTCACTCTAGATTGATCTAAGATTGAATCCATGAGGAGCTGGCATTCCGCTAAGCGGTCTATGACCCAATCGATGGATGCGATCAGATCGTCATTGCTGATGGATCGTGCCAAGATCGGAGATGTCATTGTAGATGTTGGCACGATCGGCGTAGGGTGATTCTGCACCGCCTCCATGATTTCCTCGATGCCGTCGGCGCCGATGACCTAGGTCATAGATCTGACCATGAAGGTCTGACCTGGCCCAGGAAGGATCATGGAGCTCGAGAAGCGGATCATCTGGCTTGCCCTGCTCGCCATGAAATCAGCACGCACATCCCTACCTGGCGCGCCCCTGTCGACGAAATATCGTCGGCAGTCTACCGAGGGGTATGCCCATGGTAGTAGATGAAACGGTCGAGGTGCGTGTAATAGGAGCCAGATAGTGACACAAGCACAAAGACAAGTGATTTAGACAGGTGCATGCCGTCTGATCGACGTAATACCCTACGTCCTGTGTCTTTGGTGGGTTGTATTGAATATGAGATGCATTTGAGGGGGTCCCTACCCGCCTTATATAGTATGGAGGGTAGGGTTACAGGTCAGTTTAAGTCTAGATCTATTCGGCTATGTGGTAAGTATTTACAAGGAATACGATATCTATCATATCCGAATAGATCTTCCGTCATCGTCAAGATGTCTTCTGATTGTCTTGCGGTGTACGTCGACCAGAGCAGAGCACCGTAGGCCTTGATCTTATGGGGCTGGACCTCCCCTGGCATTGCGGACCATGTCCATTGCCGTGGGTACCTGGGGTTATAGCCCCCATACACGGGGAAGGCACAAAACCCCCTAAAAAATCACCGGGAAGTGGCTAACAACAATCATCAACTCTTGCCAACACTCCTCTGTTGCTCTAAGCCGTCTAGACGTCGGTAAATGCCAAGAGTAACAAGAAAACCGCAGCAAATCGATCCTCAATTACCAATAGATGCAATCACTTAAGCAAATACACTTTGGATCGCTCCTAACTTACTTAGGATGCACAACCAAGCAAGAGAATAAGTGGAAGTTGTTTGGCTCAGCTCAAATGATGCTATCACATGAAAAAATGACCAAGAGAGTGAGCCAAACACAACCAAACTCTATTTATAGAGCCCCAAAAAGTTATAGCGGTAGAGGTCCGGACTCAAGCTTCGAACCATGATTCTAGACCATCTACAGTGAAGGTCCGGACCCCAAATATCGCCACATGTCACCCGTTCAATTTCGTTCATTAGATCCCAACGGTCATAAAAAAGCGTCACTCAGCATAGAACCGGACTCTAGCTTCGGACAAAGGTCCGGACTATCTCAACTCATGGTCCGGATGTACACGTAGAGGTTCCGGAGAGAAAAGAATAGATGCAGACCAGGTCCGGAGCCAGCTTCCGGACCAACTCGCTCAGTCCTGTTCTCCAGCGCGCCAAGCAGAGGCCGCCACGTCGCTTCTGCCTCCACGCGCGAACGAGCGGACCCACGAAGTACCGATCGGACCCGCTACGGGCCTCGGTCCGAAGACCGCGCGGGATCTGGAGCAGATGGAAAAAAAATCGCGTGGAAACAGGATCCATTGCTTCTGCATGCGGGATCTGGAGCAGATGGGAAAAAAAATCGCGTGGAAACAGGATCCATTGCTTCTGTATGCATACCTAGCGTCATTAGTCTCGTTTGCTTCGCTGAAAAAACGAATCGAAATACTATTTCGACTAATTTGTTTTGAGAGAAAAATATTGTTTTGATTAAAAAAATAAATTAAAAAATATGAATTATAAGAGAAGTGAATCGAGCCGATGTGCCACGTGTAGAGTAGTCAAACCAAGAGCGCGCCTAGACAAATCTGGGCTCAGCCGCTCAGCTCCCTCACGCTGCTCGGTCTGAGTGGCCTCTGTCTCAGGCACGCACGGATGCATCCAGCTGGGTGGACGCGTGGAAAGAATCGAACGTACCGACACCCGCTGCATCCTGTTTCCACGCAATTTTTTTCCTTGACAGCCGCACAGCAGCCGGACCCTGCCACAGTGGTACGGAATAGCTACGCGCGCGACCGCCTTCCCTTTGCCGCTATGCCGCGCCACAGGCCAGACCCGGGGACCGCTCCCAGCGTCTGAAGCCAGCTAAGCCGCCACTGCTAAAGATGGCAACGGGTACGTTACCCGCGGATACAAGCCTCACAGATCCACACCCGCGAGAGAAATTGTGCGCCTGCACCCACGCCCGCCACCACCCACAGGTAGCATTATGTGCCCGCACCCGCAATCTATGGGCATGTCTTGCCCGCGGGCATGCCCGCATGCCTGCCAGCGCGGTGGGACAACGACCTGCACGGCGGGGACGACGGCCTAGATCGGAGCCTTGGAGGCTTCGAGCGGGGAGGATGGCGGCCAGCGTCGGAGGCTCGGAGGATGGCGACCGGCGTCGGAGTGTGCTGGATTTGGAGAGAATTCGCGCGTGGAGACTGGAGAGGAGGCGGGCGCTGGATCTCAGAGGAGTCGCGCGAGTGGGGGGAGGCGCCGTGACCGCGAGTGGGAGCCTTGGAGCGGGAAGGCCGGTGTTCGCTAGCTGTCGGAGTAGGGAGGCCGGAGGCCGGCGTCAGGGTGGCGCGAGTGGGGGAGGCACGACGCCCCGTGTGAAGGAGCCATGCCGACGCCGCGAGTGGAGGAGCCGCGCGCGACTGCGAGTGGTGGAATGGGGAGGCGGGGTCGCAGGTGACGGGCTTGGGCGTTAGGAGCAGGCGGCTGGCTAGGGACGGGGGAGGGGGCGACGGCGGTCACGCAGGGGCACCCACCTCGTGGTCGTGGCCTCGCCCGTGTGATGGCTCGAGGCGGCGACGGCGGCTGCCGGCCGAGCGCAGCGCGAGGTGAGAATCCAAGTCTCCGAGAGACCGAGACGAAGGGGCGGCGACGGGGATTGGGGTGGCTAAGTGGGGTGGGGGTGTGGATTGAATCAGGAATAAACCCTAGGAATTGTGTATATATACATATATTTGCTTATATGTCCCACATGTCAGACCTGTGGAGCGGGTCTGGCGGATACGTGGGCGAGGATAACAAATTTCTTTGCCTGCAAAAAACTATCCTCTGGGTTCAGGATGGTGCCCACGCCCGTGCCCGCAAGCAAGAAGTGGTGCACGTATCCTTACCCATTGGGTTCCATGCCCGCGGGCATGCGGGCATTCTGTGCCCGTTGCCATCTTTAGCTATTGCGTCCCTGTTGGCTGCCTGTCTCTTTCAAGCACTATTCCTCAACCAGAATATCTTGTACACAAACAGGAATTGCTTGTTGAGCCTCTTCTCTCTCACCGACATGCATGCAAGCTTGTCCCCCTTACTATTAATCAACAATAAGAATTTCTTGTTAATAAACGGGAATTGCTTTTTGAGAGATAGCACCACTACTTTCACCTTTTTATGTGCTATTTCTTCTGTTTTCACCATCTTTGCAAATGTGGTAACACCACTAACTGTACACCACCATGTGTAAGTGTGTTAGCATTTTTCAAGTATTTTCAAGGGTTAATTGTTAGCACACTAGGTCCTAATGCATATGCATGAATGACTTCACCTAGTAGCACTTGACAGCCGCTTTAACCGAGATTATCCTCACTTGATAGTACGGCTATCTATCCTAAATACACTTACACCCACTAGGTGTCTTTAGTCCCAAAACAAAAAGCTCCTGTCAAATATACCTTTACCTTGAGTCTTTTTGTTTTTTTCTCTTTCTTCTTTTCCAAGTTTGGAGCTTGATTACCATCATCACATGTCCACCATCATCACCATGGACTTTAGTTTTGCTCCATCACTTGGTTTATACTTACCTATCTCATAATCTCTTAGAGCCAGAGGTTAGTACAATCAATTATATAAAATCAAACTAGTGCTTTCAGTGCCGCCGCTCGGCACTAGCTCCCACCTTGATGGCCAGAATCGACCGGCCCCGGTCTCCCCTCTCCTATGTTGCAAATATATGTTTAAAGTGTTTTAGATGTTTTAGAGGTATGTTGCAAGTGGTTCATATAGATGTTGCAAAAGTAGATTGGATGTTGCACATGTTGCATGTGTTTTAGAGGTATGTTACAATTGTTTGTTCAAAATGTTTCACTTGTTTCAGACGTATGTTGATCTGGATGTTGCATAGTTTCACACATATGTTGCAAAAGTATGTTCCAAATATTTTATCTATTTCAATCTTCTATTGCAGCAAGTATTTTCATGTTGTAAGTGACAAGTGTTTTATCTAACTGTTCCATATGTTTCTCACATATATTGCGAGTGTAAGTTCCAAATATTTCATTTGTTTTAGACTTATATGTTGCATTCAAATCTTTTATGTTGCAAGTGTTTCGGAGAGTCACAGGGGCGCGATGAGTGATGGGCCCATGCCTCGGGCACTGGGGTATTGGGCGCGGCGAGCCGGGGGCCTACGGATGGGGTGAGCCAGGGGCCTATAGACTAGGCGTGCTAGGGCTGGCGGTCGGGGCATGCAAAGCATCGGGGGCCTGCGGACGGGGCATGCTCGTCCTCAACCATTCATCTCGACTCCCAGGTCCCACCCATGTAGAGAGAGAGGGAAGGGGGTCAAAGGGAAGGAGTGGCAGGCGTAACGACAAGGACCGGTGTGCGTGTGGGACGGAGGAAATCAGGGGCAGGCTGTGCGGGCCTCCGGACACCTGTGTCCGTCTTTACGTCTGGGCGCTAGCCACACCCTCATTGATTACACTATCCCAGATCAGGACATCACTGTTGGTTCAAAAACCCCCTTCACTGCCAAATTTTGAACGGACAGTGGCATACCAGTAGTGATGGGAGGTTGACATCACTAGTGGTTCCTAAGAATCGACACTAATCTACAAGCAATAGTGTCAGTTCCTAGCTCCACCTAGCAGTGTACAGTTGAACAACACTGCCGGTTTGTAGACCCAACCGACAATGATTGTTGCTTCAAGAGTGTCGGTCCTTGGCTCAAGCCGGTAGTGTCGAGCAAGCCTACACTATTGGCTTGTGTGTCAAGCCGGTAGTGTTGAGTAAGCCATCACTGTCGGTTCATGGCTCAAGCCGGCTGTGTTGGTCGGGCCATCACTACCGGCTGATGGCTCAAACCGACAGTGTTGTCGACAACACTACCGGTTTAGATTTCAAGCCGACACTGATGGCTCAACCAACACTGCCGGCTCATGCCATGAACCGGCAGTGCCCTCTTTAGCATCACTATCGATTTAGTGCTAATCGGCAGTGATCGCTTTTTCATATTTTACTGTTTTATAATTTATTTTATTTTATTGGTGGAATCGGGTTTCGCTTTATATTCACTACGTAGACAGTAGGTCCATCAACATTAAACATTATAAATGTTATGGTTACAGTTCAAATATACTTATGAAGCTCTCGATCCCTTGAAATAAAAAAGAAATTATAATAGTCTAGCGAGCTATCTGTCCCATACTGCACCTTATACTTCACGGACTGTGCAATGGAGAATGTTCCTTTTTTCCCAAGATGTCCAATACGATGAAGGCTGTTAGCTTCGATGACAGTGCTATGACCTCCATTTCTAATAGCCTATTGTGTTTAAATTTCTTGCACTGTCATTCAAAAAAATCGGTTTCAAAAGGTAGAAATGTTAGAGAAATAAGTAGATCAATTTGTTGAATTAACAAATATAAATGAAATGGGGATTACACACACCAATGCATCTGTCGCCTCTGATTTTACGCCAAGCTAGCGAAGCATTGCCCACATTACATAGAACTCGTATTCATTGTTTCCCGCCGGCTGGTCTAGGGTCTCCAATCATATTGGTGCAACCTAGAATGGGACCTTCGTCTCACCAACCATTCTTGCCTGGACACTATGACACATTATAAAGTGTGAAATAGGGGCAACATTAGAATATACTGTGTGCGATTAGAAAATAATATGTTATTAGGTTCACTTACGCATTAAGCACTTTGACTAGGGGATCGAGCAAAGAAACTGGCTTTTCTTCGAGTCCTAGACCTAGATACGAGTTCTTTTAATATCGACAACAATGAAGATGAAGTGGTTGCTGCAATAACAAAACCCAAGTTAATGAATAATCATAACAACAAAAAATAAGCATAAAAATAAGAGCAGAGAACACATACTCACAGTTGTAGGCTAGAAGTATTTCGGTTTTATTACTCATCTTGAAATTTTTAAAAATGGTAGTCAATGTCTCCGTTAGATCTTCCACTTTATTTCCATGCATGCCTCTGCATGTTCTCTTATTGACTAGCTTGGGGTCCAGGAAAGACATATGAGCGTACTTTGTTTTGAAGTAATGTTTTGCTATACACCTACATAATTCATAGGGAATGTACAGTCGTTAACTATTTATGTATCGAGAGAGTAGTTAATTATAATATTGTGTGAGTAGGGTACTTACATAGTCCATAGCGTCAATATTTGTGTATTGAGATCGTGTTTCTAGAATAGCTGAAACAAGTGATCCCAACTAACAAAGTGCTTCTCTTCATTAGAATAATGGAAAACATGCAGCGGACGGATAATATATTCAAACCCTGCCTGCCCCGTATCAAGTGCTTGGGCCATGTAATAATCATGCAACTCATGCATATATGTTGTCAAACTTTTATACTCGTCTACCAAGAAATTGCCTCTTTGAAACTACATTACTGGTCTTGCCATCTCATATGCTAGTGAATCATAATCGATGTTCGCGGCATCATTCCTGCTTAATCTGGGGTTGTCTTCGACAATCTTGTTTATCTTCCTTTGATATTCATGGTGTATTTCTTTGACTCTTGATTGATTGTGCTTACTCTTTGTTTCCCTATTGAATTCGGACTACACCCTCCACTTAGGTGGTGGTCCGACGGTGCTACGGCGGTGTCGAGGAAGACGAGGACGTGGGCGTCGCACGGACGGCGTCGGGCAGTGTAGAGGAAGATGCGGGCGTTTGGCCTTGGGTGGTGGCATGGGGATGGCACGATGGTGTTGGTAGTGGCATGGTGGCATGGAGCAACACGATGTGGAGGACCGCAGGGCGGGGCATGCCGTTAGGCTGCTTCCTCGCTGGGGACCGCCAGGCACACTATGAAGAACCGCCGCCGGCATGGAAGAAGAGGAGGGCGCGAGCGTAGTGGGTGGCGGGGCGGGTGGAGGCGGTGCTTCGCCAATGTGGAGGAAGAGAGCGGCGCTGGCGTTCAAAAGAGGGTGAAAAATTTTGCCAGCGCGCGCTCTTGTTACATATAGGATGACGCATCACTGCTGGTTGTAGCCTAGAACCGACAGTGATGAGCTATAACACTGCCGGTTCTGCTTAGCCTTTATGTAGTGTTAGTATCAAGTTCCTTACAAACTCGTACTTTTGGCGCAGCGGTTAAGGCACCGAACTCCGTACCCCGAAGACTGGGTTGAACCCTATGTAGTGCAGGCGGGCCAAACTTTTTGATTGATTTTTGAATCACCTAACAGCACTCTAAACAAATAAAAGAAAATAAAAAACAAACCCTAACGCAATTACTATCCTAGCGTAGCGGTTAAGTCTATACACTTTGGAGCCTAAGACCTGGGTTCGAACCCCAGGCGGGCCAAATTTTTTAAATTTTATTTTATTTTTGAATATAAATTTACTACACTATATCTAAATAAAAAGTAAAAAAAAAAACAGCTAACGCAAGTACTATCATAGCACAGTGGTTAAGGCCCGCTACTCTAGACCCGAGACCCGTGCTCGAACCTGAGGCTGTTTACATTTTTTGATTTTTTTTAAAATATACGTATCACTATCCATTTTCAAAATGAAACCGGCGGTGGTAATTATCATCACTGTCGATTTCTGACCATCACTATCGGTTTTTTTAAACCGACAGTGATGATTATATATATTTTTTCCTTTTTTAAACTCGATAAATTCATGATTTTATATTCCTATTGCACCTATATCCAAATGTCTTGAATTTTTTTTATAAGCATGTACATCTAAATTATGGCCCCACACAAGATCTTAGGTTTTTTTTATCATTTTATTTATTATTATATTTTTCTTTGTGTTAGACGTAACAAAAGAGACCCAATTACATGTTGGGCACACTAGAATTTTGCATCCACCTTGACCAGAAATTGGTCCCTAGGGCACATCATACCCTGTGGAAACATTTGGCACCATTCTGGATCGTTTTAGGGGTAGGCGCAGTTCAACCTCTAATTAATTGGTGACGTCGCTTGGAAATTCAATTAAACAGCAAAAAGTATCAAACCATCTTAGAAAATCCAAAACTTGGTGGTTCCTTCACCCATGGCACGTGCAAGCCTGAGAAAAAGTTTGAGACGAATACGACACCAGAATGCATATAAACCACAGAAACCTTGTGAACCTAGGTGTTTAGTCATTGTAACATGAGACGACTTCTATAGGTTTGTGAAGTAGGTATGTACCGCCTATGTTCAAATGGTTTGAATTTTTTTTTCAAGCATGTACATCTAAATTGTGACACCACACAAGATCTTAGGTTTTTCTGATTATTTTCTTTATTAATATATATTTTTTTGTGCTAGACGGGACAAAAGAGGCCCAATTATATGTTGGGCACACTAGAATTTTGCATCCACCTTGACCAAAAATTGGTCCCTAGGGCATATAAGACCCTGTGGAAAAGTTTGGCACCATTCCGGATCATTTTGGGTAGGCTCAGTTCAATCTCTAATTAATCGGTGATGTCGCGCGGAAATTCAATTAAATAGCAGAAAGTACCAAACTATCTCAGAAAAATCCCAAAGTTGGTTGTGCATTCACCCGTGGCACCGCCTCAAAAAAAGTTTGAGACCAATATGACACCGAAATGCATATGAACCATAGAAATCTTGGAAACCTAGGTGTCCAGTCATTGTAACATGAAACGCCTTCTATAGGTTTGTGAAGCAGGTATGTACTGCGTATGTTCAAATAGCTTGAATTTTTTTGCAAGCATATACACCCAAATTATGGACCCACACAAGATTTTAGGTTTTCCCAATTATTTTCTTTATTATTATATTTTTGTTTATGCTAAACGGGATAAAAGAGGCCCAATTACATGTTGGGCACACTAGAATTTTGCATCCACCTCGACCAAAAATTGGTCCCTAGGACACATAAGACACTGTGAAAAAGTTTGGCACCATTTCGGATTATTTGGGGGTAGGCTCAGCTCAACCTCTAATTAATCGGTGATGTCGCATGGAAATTCAATTAAATCGGAGAAGGTACCAAACCATCTCAGAAAAATCCCAAACTTGGTGTTTCATTCACCTGTGGCACGTGTAAGCCTGAGAAAAAATTTGAGACCAATACAACTCTGAAATTTAGAGTTCTTGTTCCACAGCACATGAATTACATGACAAACACAAGCCGAATTAAATTTAAACCTTACAAATTAAACCTAAACAAACACTAATTCAGGGGTGGATACGCAACACCATACATTTGCATCCAAGCATGGTAATTAATGTCATGGATTCTGTAACCACATCCATCGATGAAGGCCAATGCATGTACGATTGCACTCTTTCGTGCCTCAAAAGACCGGTGACATGGTCGTCCATAGATGTAACCAACTAAACGATCATTGGCCCCGTTAGTAAATCTTAAGCAGAACAGGCATCCTGCAGTAGTGTGCTAGCTGAGGTTTCTAGTATAGTACTCCCAGTCATACCCGAGTTTCTCCGTAGCTTGGTCTAGAGTGGCCAACAAGCCCAATGTAGCATAGGTAATGTCATGGAGCACCACCTGCAAGCGGGTAAAAAAAATGAGAGATCATTATTACATTAACAATACAATAAATAACCATGACTTAAGTATTAGTGACGTTGACTTTGCCACATCCATTTGGTTGTAGCTCGCCTAGTATTCGCTTACTTGCGGAACGGGGACATCACCACCACGCAAAGCTTCTATCTTGAAGTGTGAGAAATCGGGCATCTGATAGCAAATGTGCTGAAGTGCCACCAAACAGTTACGTACGGTAGAGAACTGGGTGCTTCTCCTACTAGGCATCTGTGATCCCATTCATCGGATAAATTCCTAATGCCCTGATGGTAGCCTCGAAGGGATGTAGAAGCTTAGTTCACACATCCAAGTTTAACCATCATTAGCAGATGTCGTGTTCTCAACGATATCCGACACCATGAGCATCTAAGTGCTGCTTGCAACCACTGTATCAAGGCTATCATCTACGACATATGCAACAATAGTATTATTTGAATGAGTCCATGCATATTATGAAACAACACTTATTATCGAATCTAAACTACAATTATTAATAACTTAGCATCCAAAAATAAGATGTTGGAAAATAGTTCATACGATAGTTGGAATAGGGTGGTTTGGAATGGCCACATTAGGATCGAATGCATCATCGCCAGGGTGGAAACCTGGTTCTTGTGGTGTGGAAGGTCCATTCAAACCACCTAATAAAATTCAAGAAATATGACTATTAATATATATTTCATTATATAAAATATGCCAAGTAAAATGTAACAAACTAAATAAATATAGATCGATGCATATATATACATAGCTAGAACATGGAAGAGGAGAATATATATATTGCATTGTACCTAATAAAATTCAAGAAACATGAATAGAAAAATATATATTGTATTATATAAAATATGCCAAGTAAAATGTCGCAAACTAAATAAATATAGATCGATGATGCATATATACAAAGCTACAATGTGAGAGAGGAGAACATATATATACCTGCAATGAAATATCCAGAAGCCATGACCACGTAGAGTGAAAAGAGTGAGAAGTGAGAGTACGTGAAACTAAGAAATAAGAGTGAAGTGAGGGTGCGTGCGTGTGTATGTTCGTGGTTCCTTTTTATAGGGGGCAGACACATCACTGCCAGTTTTAAAACAAACCGACACTAATGGTGCCCATCACTGCTGATTTTGTAATGAAACCGAAAATGATGCATCCCTATCACTGTCGGTTTTGTATGAAAACCGACAGTGATGTGAATGGCAGCATGTGCTTCTATGCATGCTGCAATAAAGGTCATTACTTATGAAAAAAATAGTAATCATGTGATCTTTATTTAATACTCAAATAATGTCCAAAAATTTCGTATAAATTGCATAATTTCATATATGGATACAAAAACACCGTTGTTCACCCAACAAAACGCTACATAATTAAATATTACGTCACCATATATATGTAAAATATCCATACATGCATTGCCATTTGAAGAGACAAACATCGATATATATATATATATATATATATATATATATATATATATATCAGAAATACAACATAAAATAATAGAAAACTTGAAATAAAATTATATATACGATAACAAAGACATGACACTAAAATTAAATATACAATAACAAAAACATATTTCTATCTAGATTAATGTTATAATAGAAGTGTACAAACACATTATAAGATAACCACCTCAGAAACATTCTTCTAGAACCCCGGTAGGGTCAAATAGTCATCAGAGAATGCCAGAGATGGAAGACGAGCTACGCCTTCGAGAGACAAGCAGGGAGGTTGCCGGGCACTATTGAACCCATGCCTCTCCGGACTAATAGTCTGGAGCACATGGGATGGTTGCCGAGCAGTGATGAATCCATGCCACTCTAGTCAGATAGTCTAAAGCACACCGAATAGGATGACTCTATCAACCTCATGATGTCCCCAAGCTTCAGCGTTGCTCTATCTTCAAAAACATTCTTCTAGTACCTTTTGTATGCGCCATCCTTGTGGATGACCAAGCTTATTAAAATTTATATGTGGAGGGCTTTCTCCCACAGAGAGGCCATAGATGTGTATACTAGCTAGAGAGAACGAAGTGGTGGCAAGACTTGGTTGTTGAGATGCTAGCTCCCAACCGAGGGCCATTTTATAGGGGCTATCAGTCGTGCACGTTTTTGTTTTTGAACTAAAATAGTCGGGGTAAGTGGGAGCAGTGCTCTTGCTATGGTAGTCGACGGGAGCACTGTAGGCATATGAGGAGCATCTTTAGATCACTGACGGTTTTAGTTAAAAAACGATAGTGAAGGTGCTCATCTGTGCCGGTTTTGAAAACCGACAGTGATAGCTTGTATTACTGTTGGTTTTTAAACCAAAACTGACATTGATGGACCCTGGCATGCTGCAATGCTGCAGCTGGGCTGCCTGCTGTCGTAGTTTTTTTTTTAAATAATAAAAAAAATTGTCCCGTCTCTAGTATTCGAACCTGAGTATCGGGATACATTGTTTAGTGGTTTAATTGCTACGCTAGGATAGGGAGTTCAGTTGGTTATGTTTTATTTTATCTTTTATCCTATGCACAATATTAATTAATAAAAGAAAACATAAAAAAGTTTGGCCCGCCTGGGGCTCGAGCGTTGGTCTCAGGGTCCAGAGTACGCGTCCTTAACCCCTGTGGTAGTATAGGGAGTTCAGTTAGATTGTTTTATTTTTTTATCCTGCGCTAATGCACTATTAATTAATAAAACTAAACACAAAAAAGTTTGGCCCGCCTAGGGCTCGAACGCGTGTCTCAAAGTCCACAGTGCGCGGCCTTAACTGCTACGGTAGTATACGGAGTTCAGTTAATTAGTTTTATTTTTTGTTCTATTACGTCCTAACACACAATTAATTAATAAGACAGAAAAATGTAGTCAAAATTAGTTTATATTCTATTTTCTTTTATTTGGACACACTATTAAAAGTTTTGTTCAAATTTTGTTTTATTTAGACTGGGATTGGTTTTGTTTTTTCTTTTATTCGTTTATTGTTTGTAAATACAATTAGTTTATATTCTAAAATAATACAAAAAATTGTGTCTTGATTATTTAATTCTATGATAAGTAATCAATGGTCTATAATTATTAAATAATAGTATTTGTGAACATCATCTCCATATTTGATTACATAGTCAATAATTAAATTATAGAGATGCGCCCAAAATATAAATTAGATATTCAATTCAAATTCCTGATACAATGTCTGAATAATGATCACATAGTTAATAATAATCTAACTATCTTCATCGGGTCCAACAATGAGGGCCTCATCGTGATTATGCCGGACGTAAGTAGGTTCATCACCCTCTTTAAGGATAGGTAGAGTATGTTCACCCCGAATGCAGGTATTTCCTTACAGCTCCTGTAGTCTTCTTCGTCCGTCACTCTATCGACATCGACAATATTTCTTTTTCCTTCTAGGACTACTTTTAGCTTTGCTTTTGTCTAGTTGTCCCCTGCATAGAAGCTTTGCATAACGTCTTTTGGAAGGATGAAGGGGTCGTCTCTGTATGCGGTCTTGGTTAGATCAACGATAGTGAACCCTTCTCTATCGGTGGTGATTTCCTTGAGCTGGACCCACTGGCAGCGAAAAAGAGCTCCCTTCAACCGATCATAGTCTAGCTCCCATATCTCCTCTATGAAACAATAATACATCGCCTGCACTTTGCCATTTTCATCGTGAGCATTGAAACGAACACCACTGTTTTGGTATGTGCTCTTTCCATCTTGCTTTTTATGTAAAATGTAAATCCATTGATCTTATACCCTTGGTACTTAAGCAATGTACTCAAAGGTCCCTTGGTTAAGATATCCAGCTGATTACCCAACGTTATTCTAATCAAGCGGCATCACAACCAGCTGATAAATTCCTCCTTATGTTTTTTATCAAGCCAAGCCTGCGACCTGCTCGGGTACAAAGTGTGCAGCGATTGCCTATGCTCATCAATGTATGACATCACATCCTCTTCTTGCTGGAGAACAACAAACTATGCTTGTCTAAAAGAAACGGGGTTGTCTACTGTGATAGATTTCTCCCCGGTCGTTCCTTTGCCACCTAGTCTTCCCTCGTGATGAGATTCTAGAACTCCGACCCTATTGATGTCCAGGTAATATGTGCAGAATTCAATGGCCTCCTCCATTGACCATCCTTCAACCATACCCCCTTTTGGCCTGAATCTGTTCTTAACATACCTCCTGAAAACTTTTATCAATCTTTTAAAAGGGAACATCTGATCGAGGTACAATGGGCCAAGGACTTTAATTTGGTCAACAAGATGAACATGCAAATACACTAAGATATCAAAGTAAGTCGGTGGGAAATACATCTCAAGACTAATGAGAGTTTTGGCTATGTCTCGCTGCAGCTGGTCCTGTGTGGACACATCAATGACCTTTTTTGAGATCGCGTTGAAGAACGAGCATAACTTTATGATTGGGGTGTCGACCTTTGTGGGGAGGATACCACACAGGACAATAGGGAGCAGCTAAGTCATAATGACATGACAGTCATGGGCCTTCATACAACCATAGTTGAACTTGAGTTCTCTCATGTTCATTAGCCTCTTCGGGTTCGCACAGTAGCCCGTCGGGACTTTGAGTTCATTGAAGAAAGAAATAAGCGCATGCTTTTCTTCCTTCTTCATGGTCCACGACGCAACTGGAAGTTTGAACTGGCCATCCTCTAGCCACGGGATGCAGCTCCTTCTTGATTCCCAAGCATTGCATGTCCAGGTGTGTGGCTAGTGAATCCTTCGATGTCCTCCCGATGTGTATCAAGGTGTTAAGCATGTTACCACACACATTTTTAGTAATGTGCATGGGATTAAGACAGTGGCGTACACTCAATACTGGCCAGTAAGGTAGTTTCTAGAAAACTGATTTTTTTCTTCTAGACACTCCCATTAGGCGTTGCTACTGCATTATGCCCCTTCCCAAGGACAACCTCTAGTTTGTTGGCTTCTCGAAGTATCGCATGCCAGTCTTGATTTTTGGAGGTAAGCATTTCTCAATAGTCCCGTCAAAATCTTTTCTGTTCCTACGGTAAGGGTGATCCTTAGGTAGGAATCTATGGTGTCCTATATAAACTATCTTTGAGTTCTTTGGCAGATGTACTGCATCGGTATCGTCCAAGCACTCGACACATACAATATAGCCTTTTGTCTTCTCTCCGGACAAACAACCTCGACCTGGCAGGTTAGTGATTGTAGCGATAAGTACTGCCTTGTTTGTGACATGATCCTTTTTGTACTCATCCCAAACATCCTCCACACCCTTTTCAAACATCTCCACTAGTTCATCGATCACTGGTTCCAGAAACACATCGATGTCATTCTCAGGTTGTCTTGGCCCTTGGATCAGTAGTGGCATCTGGATGTACGACCGCTTCATACAGAGCCAAGGTGGAACGTTATATATACAGAGCGTCACTGGCTAGGTGCTATGATTGCTTCTAACCTAGTCAAAAGGATTCATCCCATCTGTGCTCAAACCAAACCAAAGGTGCCTTACCTCTTCATTGATATTCTTATAGAACACAATATTGACTGTCCTCTAGTCCTTTCCATCAGTGGGGTGCCTCATCATTATATGTTTCTTACGCTCTTCGCCATGCTAGCGCAACAGCTTGACTGATTTTGCATATACAAGCAGCCTATGCACCCAGGGAGCTATAAGGAAATACCAAACGACCTTAACGGGACCTCCTCTGGTCTTGGTACCCTCATCTGACAGCCCTTCCTTGTATCATGGAGCTTCACACTTGGGGCACACATCCAAGTGTTTGTATTCGTCTCCACAATACAATATGCAACCATTGAAACACGCGTAGATTTTTTCAACTACGAGGCCACTGGGGCAGATCATTTGCTTGGCCAGGTATGTCTTTTCTGGCAACTCATTTTTTCTAGGAGCATTTTCCTTATTATATCTAACAACTGATTGAAGCCTTTATCGCTCAATCCGTTTGTCGATTTGAACTCAATCAGCATGATGTTGGCTTCCAATTTACTCATTGGACAATTCTTATACAATGGTGTTTTGCCATCTTGTCTTATTTTCTCTAGCTTTCTCAGCTGTCTTTCACTAAGATATCCGGTCTCTACATTACGTAGCAGCTGAGAAATGCCATCGTTATCCTTGATGTCGTCAGTTGGCGTGTTGCTAAACACATCATTAACTATGGCCATAGATTCCGTGTTGACACCGGGTTCCTCGTCAGCGTCGTGGATGGATACGTCAGGCCTGGCCACATCATCATTATTTTCCTACAAAACATTCACACCAACCTCGCCATGCATAGTCCATATCGTATAGTTTGGCATGAACCCCCTGGTAATCGAGTGCATTCGTACAGACTCAATTTAAGCCTATTTCCTTTGATTAATGCAATCTTTGCATGGGTAGAAGACAGGGTTCCCATTCTCAACATGGGCTTTAGCATCGGTGAAAAACTTGCCGACGCCAACCATGTACCGCTTATCAGTTCGGGACCCATACATCCACTCTCAATCCATCTCTATACAACAAAATATTGAGACAATAATTACAGAGAAATTAATAACAAGTGGAGTTTCATGAACAACAATTGTTGCTCGAAACAACAATTTATTCTACACTTATTTAATTTAGTCACCCCATGTTTGGAAAACATTATTGTACTATAATTATTGGAATATTGAAATTGGTAGCCTCGTCCATATAAATTGAAAATAGTAGCACCATTAAAAAATAATTATTTCACAATAATAAAGAATAATTATTCTACTCCATGCTACATAAAAATAGAGACACTAATTAAAAAACACTAAAATTGAAGATATAATCATGAACAACGATGTGGCACATGGATTAATTTGCTCACTAAAATTGTAAAAGAATCTACTCTACTCCTATCAAGAACTAATTATGGCATCACATACTAACAATGATCTTGACCACCATACAATTAGCTAGGAATTTAAATGTGTTCAAATACACCAACCTTTTGGATAATGGATTTACCACAATTTGCTTGCAAGCCTTGCACAAAGTCCAATTGAAAAAGTGCTCTCTAGAATGGTGAAAGAACTAGAATGAGAATCAAGTAATGTAGCCATCAAAACAACGCTAATTAAGCAACAAACCTTAAAGCAAGAAGATCAAGCTATTCTTCCAAATCCAAAAGCTAGCTTCATGGTGAAGAGCAGCCGCAACAATGGAGGGAGCGGCCCAAACACGTGCATCTGTGCTCGGGATGGGAGAGAAGAGAAAGGAGAGGACGGCGCTAGCTTTTTATTCTGTGATGTTATCATCGTCGGTTCTTGTCTAGAACCGACAGTGATAGCCCAACATCACTTACGGTTCTTTGCTAGAACCGACAGTGATAAGTAGATGTCAAGCCACTACCGGTGCAATCCACAAACCGATAGTGATGTGGACCTTCACTGCCGGTTCACCCAAATTCGACAGTGATGAGGTTGACAGTGATGTCCAGATCTATAATAGTGTTAGTAGCAATAGCGAGTGATTGGACAAGGAGAGATTGACACCTTGGAATTACCAAGATGTGTTCGATTGAAAAAGAAAATACCAAGACAAACATTTCCATCTGGGCTAAATGAGCCGAGCACTCATTCGAGAGCAACCAAAAATTGCGAGACAAACTGTTTGTAACATGAACAATACATCCGCCTGCTCTCCTACACCTACTTTGCAATCTTGGAGATGACGGACTCAAAGGCCCCAACCAGGGCCTTCACCCTGCTCTTCCTTGTCTTGACGAGCCTGGTGGCCGTCTCCTCGATGTGGCTGTTGTACAGCCTCTGGCTCTTCTTCTTCTCCAGCGTCTTCTGATGCCTGAGCGCCACCGCCGGCACGATGAAGCCGCTGGTGCCCGCGCCACCGGAGCCACCGACGCCGCACCTCCGGAGGCTCCGGATCCTGAGATGGATGCCTCTTCCAGAGGTGGCCGAAGAAGGATCCTCGCCTCTCCTGGACCTCAGCCTCGCCGGCTTCTCCTCCTTCGGTGGCAGGACTGCTGGCGCCCTGGTGCTCCTGGACCGCAACTTGAAGGCGGTGCCTGAGTTCTTGCTCGCTTGCCGCGCGAACGGGTACCGCACGGACCTGCTGCTGATGCTCATGCTCATGCTCTGCACCCTCCGGTGGGCCGGGATGGGCCTGCTTGATTCTGTAGCGGCAGCGTACTCTTCTGGATCCAGAGAGTATGTTAACGGTGTGCTTTCTTGCTTCACATTGGCAGGTTCTTCAGCCATCATCTCCTTTTCAAGGTCACGCAAAAGGTTTGCGCGACTTTGTGCTAGAGAAGGGGACAGAATTTGGTACCCTTGAAGCGTCTCTTGATCAATACCCATGTTTTCGACGAGCAACGCCGCAGGTTTGTTCTTGGCCTTTGGAGGTCTTACACTCGTAGAGTCAGTGTTGGTGTTGGTGCCCAATGGCTCATTCTGACGACCTTCTAGGCCTTCCACTTGTTCGTGGACCTTGGCCTTGCCGTACGACTTCTTCCCCTTCTTCATCACATCCTTCTTCTTGGCTTCGCCGCCAGAGCCGGTGACCTGAGCTGAGGATTTATCAGGCTGCGGGGAGGATCCATGAGGTGGAACCACCGTATCATAGGCCACAATGTCCTTCCACTCCACGCTCTCGGCCCCCTTGGCGGCCTTGTCCTTGCCAGCAGCCGCCTTGGAAGGTTTCTGAGTAGCTGTGGTGGAGTCCCCGACACGCCTCCAGAACACCGACCGCACCTTGACGAGCACCCTGCTGTGGTTGTGGCTCTCTGGAGCCGGAGCCGGAGCCGAAGCCGGCGGCTGCTTCCGAGGCGGCCACGGCTGGGGCCTGTGCGCCTCCTTGTGATCCTCGAACGTGTGCGTGCCGCCGTACTTGCAGACGTGGTGGCTGGAGCCGGCCGACGGCCTGAGGTAGCCGGGGATGGGCTTCGCGATGGCGCCGCCGCCGTGGTGAGAGTCAGACGGCTCGCTGCCGCGTCCCTTCGATTTGGGGCCTTGTGCGGCCATCTGTACCTCCATTTCTGGTCTGGACCAGGTCGATCGAGATCTTGGATTCTTGTCTTGATTCCGTCAAGAACAAGGAGCATAAATCTGCAGGGGATTGGAAGACAATGGGTTGATCAGGTTTGAAGCTTGTCTATCATCTGACTAGAAATTAAGAAGCAGGGCTGGGTGGCAGGGTGACACGAAGAACTCACCGGCACCGGAACTGCGCCGATTCACTTCACTGGCCGCGCGCCAAGCATGAGCATGACAGCCAAGCAGAGCTCACCGGAATACCAACAACTCCAGAATGAAACCAGAGCAAGGTAGGTAGGTACCTAGCGGTATTTTCTTCGCGGCTGGTTCCTGGCAGGACTGGTCTCGCCAACATATATATCCTACCTTGCAGAGTTGCAGTGCAGTGCAGGCAGCAGGAACTCGATCGAGAGGAGTAAAAATGGGCCTGCCACTACCGTCGACACCGGGGGTAGGAAGGAGGCGATCGGGTCAAGAAAGAGAAACGGCGGTGGGCTGCAGGCAGCAGCCCTATTCTTTCTTTAACGGAGTCGTATGGGTGTGGAAGGCGATCCATCCGTGGTCAGAGATTGGTGGTTGGAGGAGGTCAAACATGGCGGGGGACGAGCACGCGGGTGGCGTCCGTTTGATTTGGGAGAGGACCGTGGTGTCTGTTGTTTGCTGGCTGGAGGGGTTAGGTGTCGTTCCCGCCATCTGACTGCAGAACTGTGGGCTCGCTTCTACCCTGCAACCCATGTTTGAACTTGACTTGGTTTGTTTGCGAGGACATTCAATTCAAGGTACGGGGGCCAGGAACAGCGAGTTGGCGTGGACTGGATTTAGACACCGTTTTGGGCAACTTCAAAATAAATGAGGAAGGCTACCCAACAGCCTGAGTGATGGAGCACTCGATGTCTCCCGCGCGTCTGCTTCTCCCTCCCCCGCCCGCGCCAGAGATGAAGAAAATTTGAGTGCTCACAGCAGGCGAAACACTCGAGTGCTGCCTAGATAGACTCGCAAATGTTTCGGGAGACACCTAGTGGTTACACTCGTGAACACGGTGCGCCTTGTTTAGAAAAAAGATCCATATGAGTGGGAGGAAGGCCAACATATTTAGTCCACATGCTCCATCCTTTTTAAAATGGAAGGATCAGTATTTTTTTTTAAATGTCATCGGGGGACTACTCGCCACCTGAATATGTATTGATATAGCCCCCCAAAATGGCTTGGTTTATATTTTACAATCGTTGGGAGGAAAGAAAAAAACAACAACAACAGCAAGACACCCTTCCACCAGGGTGAAAAATGGCAGAACCACAAATACAAATTGTTGGTGTTTTGTCGACCGACTAGTAAATTTGTATGATTGTCGCGCTGCTCCAGGAAGACGATGGTAGCATCCAAAAGACACGAGGAATTATACTAGTTCAGGACGGAGTCCTATGTCCAGTCTCAGAGAAGATCAAGTGCGTGTTTCTCGGTTGAATCCTCTGAAGTTCCTACAATGGGGTGTGCAAGAAGGGTGAAAGAAGTAGGAGAAAGATGAGCTATGGGCTAGATGATCTAGAGATATGTCGAGATATCAGGAGATATGCTTGCTGGTCGTGGAGCCGATGGCCATGATCCCACGCTCCGGGGTCATGGCCTCCATTGGCTCAGACAGCCTTGAAAGTCAAGGCTGCTGTTGTGAGCTCCATCCCGTAGTGGGTGGAGCCGTATGCCCGTCCCGTCGGGCCGTATTTGGACGATGGTTATCGTACCTGTCGTCACCTCCTGACGGTCATGTCTTGTCTGCGGCGTGTGTTGGCGGTTCTTAACTTATATTTTATACCGCCAACACTTGTATAAAATTCATCAAAAGCAAACAACAAAACAAGAAATAGGACTTTCAACTGATCATTTCTACAAGTTTTGGTAAAGTATTTCTTTGTAGGTGACAAGTATGAAAATACATCAAAATGGGCTCAAAGTACAACATCCACACAATTTGGCCCAAGCAAACAAAGAGAAAAGGAATGAACATCCACGTGCTGGCACAACTAGACTGAAAAGCACAATGGGAACACGCTCCAGGCCCAGTTAGCAGCCCATCGTACGAAGGCGGTGGCAATTGGAGCCGGTCAGGGTGCGCCCATGCCCCACCTGGCGCCGCTCGTCCACTCCTTCATAAGGCAATGTTTGGGAGCCATGCAGAGGCGGTGCATGCTGGTATTCTGGGAAAAATCCCCCTGTGAACCGACATAGGATGCCTATAATAGCAAGGGGGAAGCTCCTTCACTAAGCATTCATCCAATACACAAGAAGAGATGTAGAAGGGCTCCACTCATCATTAGCTTTTAGCTAGAATAATATAGGGAGTGAGACAAAGAAGAGTTGGAGAATTATCAGGGTTGTTAGCTACCTCCACTAGTGTACTCGCTACACTTAGCGGAAGGAGTGCCGGAGCTAGCGGCTCCTCCACTTGTACCTCTACGATCTTACTACTTGAAGTAAGAAGTTCATGTTCTACTTTGGTATTGATTTCTTAAGCAAGCTATTCTTGTTCATTATTTACTTGCAGGTTCGTCGCCTGTCCTCATCGCGGGTGCTCTAGTAGAGGACTCCTGATAAAGACGAAAGTTCCTGACCAATGCTAGAGTAGTAACTGATAGTGTAGACATGGTGTCTAGGCTAGAAGTTACCTTCATTTACCTCGTTCCCCACGGTTGAGGGGTAGGCGGCAGGTGGCGATAGCCCTGTCCATCCCTTTTTATCCCCCACGTTCGGGTTCGACGTAGAGCTACAGGCCGGCATCGTCTGGCAGACTAGATGCAACCCAGTGCCCGAAGCAAGTACTTAGTGGCAAGGTTATCTTCATTTAGGATCTCTATTCTTAGAAGAACCTCACCACCCAAGTTACCCTTCTTATTTTTGTTAGGTGAGCTAGTCAAGAGACTTACACATCCGTTTCTTTGGGAAAATACGATACCCTGAATACTTCTAGGTGAAGTGCTACAATAGTGTATCTGTGCGCATGCGGATTCCTTCTGCTTATGCTAAGAAATACCAACAAGCATTTCTAGCGCCATTGCCGGAGAATGGTTGTCGTAATTATCTCCGAACCTAGTTCACCTGTGTATCCTTTTGTTTTATCTTTCTTTTCTTTTATTCTTTTTTCCAATAGAACACAAAACTATCCAAAACCTTTATGCTCCCATGGGTGAGTTCGTAGAACCACCACAATCTTTGAAGCCAATCACAGCTTCCAGTTACAAACTCCATCCTGGCTTTATAGCCATGGTTCAGGAACAAGCCTTCTTAGGGCTAGATTATGAAAACCCATACACACACTTGCGGGAGTTTGAGCAGCTCTATGCATGCCTGACCATTGCAGGCATGTCACATGAAACACTCTGGTCGAAACTGTTCCCTTTCTCATTAAATGAGAGGGTGAAACAATGGTACGCTCACAATGTAGGGAAGGTAAACGGAGATTGGGAAAAACTAAGGAACAATTTTTGTCTTGCATTCTTCCCTATATCTCGAATCACTGCCCTACGACAAGAGATACTCAATTTCCAGCAAAACGAGAAGGAAACCATAGGTGCAGCCGGGGACCGATTTTTGATCTTAACGTGCTCTGGCCTAGACTTGTCTATACCAAACCACATGTTGGTGTTTTGTAAACTAGATTAGTAAATTTGTATGATTGTCGCACTGCTCGAGGAAGACGATGGTACCATTCAAAAGAGGATTTATACCGGTTCAAGCCGGAGCCCTACTTCTAGTCTCAGAGATGATCGAGTGCGTGTTCCTCGCTTGAATGCTCTGAAGTTCTTACAATGGGGGTGTGCAAGAATGGTGGAAGAGGTAGGAGAGCTAGAGCTAGGAGATTAACTGCCTGATGGGAAGCTTTAGGAGTCTAGTAGTTGTGAAGAACGTGGAGATTCAGAAAGAATCCGATCCCCTGGAAGGATGCCCTAGCTTCCCTTATATAGAGTTCGAGGCTAGAGCATGTACAAAGAAGAAGGTTCTCCCGATTGAGAGGTCGTGAGCCTGAGGGAGGGGCCTAGCTAACTTGGCTTGCAAGCTACGCCATCTTGTGGAGAACATCTAGGAGTGGTTGTCATTATGGTCTTGTGCCCACGTCATGGTAAGGTGTGGCGTGGTGCTACTGTGCCGGTTGTGGTAGCACTATAGGCGTGGTGCTATTTTGCTAGCTATCCTATGCGACGTGGTCTCTGTTATGGTGTTCGTCATTGCCTCCTGTCTCCTAGGGGCATCGTACCGGAGTTGGTAGCCACCCCCAAATCGTCGATCGCCTGGTTAGTCTTGTTGAGTTTGTGGCCACGATCCTGGGATCTAGGGTCATGGCTCCCATTGACTTAGATGGCCTCTAAGTCTAGGCCTCTATTATGGATCCCATCCCGTAGTGGGTAGGATCGTACGCATATCTTATCGAACCAATTTTGGACGGCAGGTCGCCATACTGGTCATCACCGTTAGGCGGTGTTCTCTATGTTGCATGGTGTAGCTATGGCGTCTGATCGGACCATGATGACCACTGTCCCCTCGGTCCTTGTAGGCTTAGTGCGGCGTGTCCACTCTAGTCAGAGCGGGCACGCTTGGCTAGGCTTGACCTCTCATCGTTCCTCCTAGGGGTCAGGACAACGGAGAGGTCATAAACCCTTGTGCAGCGTGCGACTGAGGCAGAAGGGAGGGGTCATGGTTGACCTATCCTTGTCGCCTAGCCTGGTCTGCTTGGCTTAGCTAGGCCTCGATCATTTGGACCTTTGACTAATCGATGCCTTGAGACACCCAGAGATCATAACCCTGACATAGCCCCCGAGCATTTTTGCGATCATGAAGTGGTCATGAAAGCACTGAGATGCATGTACGTTGGGTGCGGGTTCGTAGTCGTGGCCTATTCAAGCTTCATTGCTCGACCCCTTGCGGGCTAGTGCATTCAATGCGGTAGGTGGCTATTTTGTTCCACCCCATCAGGACGCCCTGATGACATGGTATGCGACTGCTGAGGCCTGCCGTGTCAGTGTGCTGCATATTGGGGTTCATGACCCAAGCAGGGCCGAGTGGTCTCATTGATGTTGTATCGGCCCTGCCTTTGTGAGGGTCTCGATTTCCCCAACCTCACATGGGCATCTGACATTAGTTGTGGCTTCCCATGGTTCGTCAGGTGGCATGGGGATCTTAGGTTGCTCAGTCCGCCTTGGGGCCTATAAATAGGGGCCTTCCTTCCATTTGAACCACTTATGACTGTGACAACAAACTGTCCCTTGCCTCCCTAAGTGGCTAGATGCTGAGAGAGTGAGGGAATGGGAGAGAAAAGCTTGAGGAGAACCACATGGTTCCCATTATGCGTCCCGCTGGGGGTCACCTATGGTGGCCGGAGCCAGTGTCACCCTTTCTAGCAGCTGGTGCTAGAAGGAGATTTGCGAGTAGGAGAGGGTTGGGGAGGTGCTCAGACCATTTTCTAGGCTCAGTGGTTTTAGCAACTCCTAGACCCTTTAGGTTTTGGGTCACCGAAACACTAGTCGTACTGGCCATGATGAGCCTCTCTAGAAAACTATGGGTGTCTCATCGTTTCCCTCTTGTTTTTAGGAACATGATGGTGGTGGTCTCTAAGATTACCAACCCTACCCTCTTCTGCGTGCTTTGGTCCAAAGGTGCGG
Source organism: Miscanthus floridulus (assembly GCF_019320115.1). Classification (NCBI taxonomy): domain Eukaryota; kingdom Viridiplantae; phylum Streptophyta; class Magnoliopsida; order Poales; family Poaceae; genus Miscanthus; species Miscanthus floridulus. The sequence goes on from NC_089593.1 coordinate 55,527,061, forward strand.
CGAGGGGGTTTCTTGTTGCCACCTTCATTCACGGCGTTCACCTCTAGGCATTTTTGTGGTATCATCTTCGAGGAGATACCTAGTCTTGACACCTTGTGGGTGGCACGTCCGCTCCTGTATTCAAAGGTGCCAAGCTAGGAGAGATTTCCCCTGAGTTTTGGGCTTCCCTTGTGGTAGCAGCGAGCCCTTAAGCCTTGAGGTCGGGGTTGTGCCTTTGTTTGGGGTCGCTGGAAGGGCCATTTTGACCTAATGTTTTGAGGAATTATCTCCCCAACCTCTTTTTGCGTGGTCGCGGGGTTTTTTGTGACCACGTGGTGGCTTGTAGGTCTCGGACCTTTTGTTTCTTCCATGTGATCGAGCCTTGATCACGCTTTGGGCTACACATCGCTTCATAAGGAAGACACTGCTGCATCACCCTGGCCGTCTGCTTCGTCGAACTCTCCCGGAGAGCTCGTGGACCTCTAACGGTTTATGAGTCTCTAGAACTGGTCTTAGGTCTTGGACCTAGGTCATAGGGTGGAATTGATCGAGGCTAGGCCCTGACTCCTTACGGGGTCACGGGGACCCAACTCCATTTCCCCCCTAGCGTCCTTGTTGACCTTGAGAGGTCATGTTGCCCTATTATAGGCGGGTTTGGTTTCACACCACATGAGGAGAGGCATGTCCACCGTAACCACTTGGTCAGAGTGGTGCGCCTCATCGGGGTTGATGGGTAATTTGAGCGGGACCCGATATCCTCCCCAATCGATGTGGAGTTCGGCTATGCCTCATCAAGAGACATACAATAAATCATCAGCCATCAAACCCGTCAGTCTGCAAACCGCCTCCACAATAGTCAGAGGGCAAGATGCCTCCCCCAAGAGGGGGTCAACCTGAGTGACTTCGAATCGGATGACTCGAACACAAAGAGAGATGGTCTCGTGGCTCCGCACCACCAATTAGAGCCACAGGGGCCCATCTCACCCTACCCCTATCCATTTGTGGCCTCGAGCCCGTCTATGGATAGGCCTAAGAGTGGGTTTCCTAAGCATGATGTGGGGTCATGGTTGCGGTGGGTCGTTCTGCACATGATCTCAGGGAGTGTTGGGCCTCCCTAGTCATGTCATGGCATAATGGTGCCCACTCGCAAGTAGTCATGCGCCATGGAATGCGAGCGCGTAAATCAGAATGATAAAGAGCAGCAATGTGCTAGGCTTACTTGGTTCACGCCGCTGCGTGTGCAACCATCCCTTTGCCTTCCCTCCAATCGCTTCACCTGTATTGACCGTGTGTGTTCCTAGGGTAGCCTCCCGCATTGTGTTTGGTGGGGCCACCGGCACCACTTGAGCGATGATCCCACCCATAGGGGGTCAAGTTCGTCATCCTCGTTGTCATCTTCTGTGGATGATCGGCGTGAGTTCCATGAGCTCACCCACGCGGTGGATGAGGCCCGCCAGCGCTACTCTGACACCACTTGTGAGGTTGGGTGGCTAGAGCGCTTTCTTGAGGCTATTAGGGTAGCCCTCGAGGCCTTAGAGAGGGAGACCGCCGCTACGCAGGGGGCGGCCGCCGACACCTAGGCCCGCATTGTGGGTAAGGATGCTCTTCGTCTTGTTGTCTTGTTAATCATTCGTCGCCTCTAACTTTCTTGTTGTCTTGCTCCCAGTGTTGGAGGAGCAATGGGTGGCATCCCATCATGAGACAGAGGAGGCCTGCCTTTGGGAGACTCTCCTAATGGAGGACCACGAGCGAGCAGTGGTGGCCTGAGTTCGGTAGGGAGACGATGTCACCCTCACCGGGTTGCATCTCCGCACTGGCCAGGACTTCCATCAGGGGGCGCCTGGGTTCTCGGGTCATGCTAGGAAGGTAGAGTGGGCGAAGCTAGTTGGTGACTTTGCCGCCACCACGGCCATCATCGTGGCCACCGTAGACATGGAGGACATCCTCTACGGTGGTGGCCAAGGGCCTTAGGTTGTACCTAGGGTCCTTCAATAAAGAAAACTTCTCAGCTTGCGTCTTGCACTTCGTTTTGTTTCATGTTCTCACCAATGATCTGGTCATTCAAATGCCGTAGTCGCAGGACCTTGCCTGGGGATCGACCCACAGGGCCTAGTTTAGTGCAACTCCATTTCCATGACCTAAGTGTCATAGGACAGATTTGGCGGCAGCGAGCCTTTTGTTGACTTCTTTCCCTTAGATCATGACAACTTTCCTTCCCTTTTTCTTTGTGCCTAGGTGTGTGACCTTACCTAGAGTTGGCTCTTGGGGTTCGGTCTCATACGTCCTATGTTCATGCGTCGATGCACAATTTGCCATGATGTAGCCCCCACGAGCGTGCTGTGTTGACTGTTATGCGCTGATCGCCATGGGTCACATGGGGTCAAATGCACCATCAGAGTGTCGCTTTGAGCTGTGCTTATCGAGGTGTACAATGATCTTTGGGCATGGGAAGGATTCATTGATGATTATGTACAAAATCTCAGCTAAGGAAACTTGTGTCTTAGAGTATCTTGGTGCGAACGCTAGGTGTCCACTCCGCTGGTTGTGGCTTTTGACATCCGCGGTGCTTGGCACGACGAGGCCTAGAACATGAGGCTCATCGAATCGATGAATGCGCTGTGTCATGAGCCCTCTGGAGCTCATCGATCGAGTCATCCTCGTGCCGGGTCATTGCCTATCTTGTCGCATGTCATGGCCGAGGTCGCTGAGCATGACCTCTACGTGCTCCCCTATCACATAGGGAAGTTGCGTTTGGGCCTAGCCCCTAGGGGTTGGCCCTCGAGGCTTGACTCTGGCATGATGTCAGTCACCGCTGCCCAAGTGAGTCAAGGCTCCGAGGGTTGGCATGCAGCCATCGTGATGTCGTAGTTCTCCACTTCACAGAGGTGATCCTGCTGGAGGTTGCCTCCTATGGTGATGATCCCATGAGGACCTAGCATCTTGATCTTGAGGTAGGTGTAGTTGGGGACGGCAATGAACTTGGCATATCATGGTTGAACTAGGATGACATGGTAGGCATTGGGGAAGTCCTCTATTTTGAAGGTGAGCGTTTCCGTGTGGAAGTTGGCTCAACCTCCAAACATTATGGGTAAGTTGACCTACCCAAGGAGAACGGCCTAAAGCCTAGGTATGATTCCATGGAACGGAGCACCGGATGGTCGTATCACCAATCGTGACAAGTCTCAGCGTAGAGGACGTTGAGGCCGCTCCCACCGTCCATGAGGACACAAGATAGGTAGGAGTTGTCGATGATCGGGTCGACGACAAGGGGGAAGCACCCGGTTGCAGAATGTGGTCTGGGTGATCCTTTCTATTGAGAATGGTCACAGTCTTTGACCATTTCAGAAAAGCCAGGATAGCTTCGCCCAGGCCAGCCGCATTGACCTCCCTAGCTATGAGCTTCTGCTGGCGCTTGGACTCATACACCACCGGTCTGCCAAAGATCATGAGGCTGGGTCAGGATACGGATCTCCTTTCTCCTCATTACCAATGGATTCGGATGGTGTGTCCACGTCATTTGCCTTGTAGTTGCCCTTGAAGTAGCATTTGATGAGGTCGCACTCCTTGAGGGTGTGATTGACTAGATAGCCATGGCTATGACATGACATCTTGACTATCTTGTCAAAATTGACGTGGTTGAGCTTGCCAATTTGCTGCCTATGGACCCTGTCGACCGTCATGATGAGCTCATTGTCACAGCACCTCTAGCTCTACTTCTTGCCTTTTCCTCACCGATTGTGGTCCTTAGCCTCGTCCACGGGTTTGGCTTGAACCTTACCCTTGTACTTGCAAAAGATTGCATGGACAGCCTCCTCGCTGGAGGCATGGTTTGTCATGAGGTTGAGCAACTCCCGCGTCATTCATGCTAATCACTAGGGCAATAAACACTATTGCTGAGCAACCTCCTGATCCTAACCCTTTAGAACTGGCAATAACGGATGTTTCACAAGAAATAGCCCAGCCTAATTTCGAGGAGGATGCTCAATTCTTTACTCAAGAAGAAGCTAAAACTAATGAACCTTGTTGTTTAGATTAATCCGAGAGGCCACCTCAACGTGCAATCAAGTTGAAACCTCTCCCTTCTAGACTTAAATATGCTTTCCTTAACCACATGATCCTGAGACCCTATGATCATTATCGATAAGCTATCCAACACTGAGACCTATAGACTCATCATAGTGTTAGAAAAGCATAGATCTGTCTTTGGCTATTCGCTCCAAGATCTAAAAGGGATCAACCCAACTCTTTGCACTCATCGTGTTCCTATAGACCCTGACTCAATCTCATCTAGGGAACCTCAAAGATGACTTAACAACACAATGAGTGAATTTGTCAAGAAAGAAGTTTTAAATCTCTTGCACACAGGGATTATTTATCCAGTTCCTTATAGTGAATGGGTAAGCTCTATGCAAGTAGTCCCTAAGAAAGGTGGAATGATAGTTGTTCAAAATGATAAGAATGAACTCATACTTCAACATACTATCATGGGTTGGAGAATGTGTATAGATTATAGGATGCTAAATAAAGCTATGAAGAAAGACCATTTCCCACTGCCTTTCATAGATGAAATGTTAGAAAGATTAGCCAATCATTCTTTCTTATGCTTCCTGGAGGGATATTCGGGTTATCACTAAATGCCCATCCATCCCAAAGATTAGAGTAAAACCATGTTTACTTGTCCATATGGAACCTATTCCTATAGGCGTATGTCTTTTGGACTATGTAATGCTCCTGCATCTTTTCAATGATGCATGATGTCCATCTTTTCTAACATGATCGAAAAGATCATGGAAGTCTTTATGGATGATTTCTCTGTCTATGGCAAGACATTTGATGACTGCCTAGAAAATTTAGACAACGTTCTATAGAGATGTGAAGAAAAACACTTAGTCCTAAATTGGGAGAAGTGCCACTTCATGGTCAAAGAAGGGATAGTCCTAGGCCATAGAGTGTCGAAGCATGGGATAGAAGTGGATAAAGCAAAGATCGATGTGATCGAGCAACTTCCCCTCCCACTAATATTAAGGGAATTAGAAGCTTCTTAGGCCATGCTAGCTTTTATAGAAGGTTGATAAAAGACTTCTCTCAAGTTGCTAGACCTTTAACAAGTTTGCTAGCAAAGGATATTCCTTTCAATTTTGATGATGAATGCTTGAATTCCTTTCATATATTGAAAAAGGCTTTAATCTCAGCTCCAATCATACAACCCTCTGATTGGAGCCTACCTTTTGAAATAATGTGTGATGCTTGTGATTTTGCTATCGGTGTTGTTCTTGGTCAAACTAAAGATAGGAAGCATTATACAATTTCCTATGCTAGTAAAACTTTAACAGGACCACAACTTAATTATGCAACCACTAAAAAGGAGCTTTTGGCTATTGTTTTTGCCATAGATAAATTTAGATCTTACTTAGTAGGGGCTAAGGTAATTATTTATACTGATCATGCCACTTTGAAATACCTCCTTGCTAAGAAAGATGCTAAACCCCGTTTGATCTGATGGATTTTGTTATTCCAAGAATTTGACTTAGAAATAAAAGATAAAAGGGAGTAGAAAATTTTGTAGCAGATCACCTTTCACGATTGTGATTCCATGATAATGACAACCTTCCCATAAATGATTTCTTGCGTGATGATACTCTTCTAAAAGTCACACACACAAATCCTTGGTATGCAAACATTATTAATTTCATAGTTACCGGCTATGTCCTGCCGGGTGAAAATAGGAAAAAGTTGCTATACCAAAGTTGAACCCACTTGTGGGACGATCCGTATCTCTATAGAGTCTATTCAGACAGACTCCTTAGAAAGTGTGTCCCTTTAGAAGAAGCCACTAAAATCATAGAAAGATGTCACTCTGCTAAATATGGAGGCCATTATGGAGGTTTTAGAACACATGCAAAAATTTGGCAAAGCGGTTTCTTTTGGCCTTCCATGTATGAAGACACAAAAGACTTTATTAGATGGTGTACTAGATGCCAAAAACATGGAATCATAAATGCCCAAGATGCTATGCCACTCACTAATAACCAACAAGTAGAGTTATTTGATGTTTGGGGAATAGACTTTATGGGACCCTTCCAGAAGTCTTATGATTTTGAATACATTCTAGTGGCCGTTGACTATGTCTCAAAATGTGTAGAAGCTATACCATGCCAAGCAGCTGATGCTAAGCATGCTAAAAAGATGTTTCAAGAAACTATCTTCCCCTGTTTTGGTGTCCCTAGGATGGTCATTAGCGATGGAGGTCCTCATTTCATTGATAAAAACTTTAGACGCTATTTGACTGACCAAGGAATCCAGCAGAGCATAGCCATGACTTAGAATCCTCAAACTAGTGGGCAATCAGAAACCTCTAATAAGCAAATTAAGAACATTCTACAGAAACTGTAGAGGAAGTGGGGACTAGGTGGAAAAATAAGTTGCCAGAAGTACTTTGGGCTTATAGAACCGCCTATAAAACACCCATTGGTATGTCGCCGTACCAACTAGTATACAGGAAGACATGTCATCTCCCCGTAGAACTAGAATTCAAAGCTCACTGGGACATTAAGAAATGGAATATGGACCTAGATTTAGCAGGGCAAGATCGAAAAATGCAAATTTCTGAACTAGAAGAGTGGAGAGAAAAGTCTTAACATAGTACCAAACTGTATAAAGAAAGAATTAAACGATGGCATGATAAGAGGATTAAGAAAAAGGAGTTCAACCCTGGAGACAAGGTATTACTCTTTAACTCTAGAGTATGACTTTTTGTTCATGGTAAATTATGGAGTAAGTGGGATGGGCTGTTTAAGGTAGTTGCTACTTCACCCGATGGAGCCATCACGCTAGAAAGCGACGAAGGTAACATTTTTAAAGTGAATGGTCAACGCTTAAAACTTTTATGAGCCTAACATGCAAGAATTGAAGGAGTTAGACATAGTGGAATTCATAACCTTCTTATAGTTGTTCAACCAATGCATGTTACTTTGCTTTGTTGTGGACCTTTAATAATCTATTTTGATAAAAAGGGCTATAAGACCCATTATAACTCAAAGTAAGCACGTAATAGAGATATTGGACCCCCAAATGGTATGACCGAGGCAAGGAATGGGCGAGGGCGCGTCGCCCGGCGTCTAGGTTCATTCCCTGTTATCCCACGTGCTAGGAGATGATTATCCTAGGCATATCCCTCATTATCTCCACATGTTTATCCAAGATCCCAAGTGATACTCACGATTCAAAAGCACAGGATAATCATGGGAAGTCACATCTCATCTACCTACCTCCCTATATATACCACCAACCATTCCTTCCATCTCCACAAGCATTCCTTCCATTCCTCCACCTACAAGGCGTAGTTGTTTACACCAAAATTTGGGAGAAGAACAAGGGAACTCACAGGCTTCCAAGTTTGTGACAATCAAGGAATCAGTTGCATGAGGATCGATATCAATCGGTTCGGTTGTGACACTGGAATCGTCTCTCTTTAAATGACGTCAGCAGACAACGATGATGAACCGTGATCGACGTCGGGAAGATACATGTTGGACTCTACAAAAGGGGAAAGATTAGGGTCCAAGTTATCTTAAGATAGGAATATTTTCTTCATACCAAAGATTGTACCAAGTCCTACTTGAGTAGGAGTCATGCGTAGGTCCCGGGTATAAATATCAAACCCTAGCTGTTGTAAAAGACACAATCAATCAAATACAAGTTACTTACTTTTTCCGGCTCCGACCACCCCTTAGGAGTAGGAGTAGATTAGATCTCGGCGAGTTCTTCAGCAAGTATGGCTGCATCAATCCGGTTGACCTCCACTGCTTGTCTGTAAGTACCGTCTGGTTTATACCTCTGTTCGTATGGCTGCATTGATCTGGTCGATCTCCACTGTGACTCTGGTATAAGTTAGTTATCGATTCTTGTCTAGTTCAAGTAAGGCTGCATCGATTCGGTCGACCTCCACTGCTCGAACTAGATTAAGATCAAGTTATTGGCTCTATCTAAGGGTGGCGTTCCTACGGATAGATTCATTAAGTTACCGATATTGCTTATTGCTTCCATTGTTTATTAATTACAGCAATATCACTTCGCTCGATTGGGATTGATCTAGATCAGCCTTATATCCTTTTTAACCCATCGTTTGTTAATCTAAATCTGATCTAATCTACACTTTAAATGATGAGTTATGTTTTATCGGTTGTTTTATGTCAATCTTGATCGTGCATAGCGTGCAGTTAAGGCGTGTTTGATCTTGAGTAGATCTATTGGCTAGCAAAAACCGTTCCATGACCCGTTATCATGACCTATGTGATTCTGCCTCACACCCCACTGTTAGCACCATGGAGTGGGGATCATTATTTGGTAGATCTGTTCCTGAGAGGGCATGACCTTAACTGTGCGCTATGCCTGAATCGGCTGTTTTAGCCGATATCGAGCGCTTTCACGAACAGTTCATATCATGAGATCGTTGAAGTAGAGATAGGTTGAAAGATGTGTTAGCCCCTTGATCTTATTATTGTATTACAACCTGCATGATTCTGCCTCATGCCCCACTGATATTAGTAACAAGTTAGGGTCATCGAGTCTATTGTTGTTTCTACGGCCTGCATGATTCTGCCTCATGCCCCACTGGTCATAGCCATAGATGAGATCTAATATGTTCATTAGATTTATCTTTATTAAATAGTTAAATGATGATGAGCTATTTCATTTATACAAAAGGGGTTCGGTTACTTACAGTCATTGGCTTAGCATGAACTAATTATTGTTGACACCTTACTGCCATTGACTAATATTTGTCTAAATCATGATATTCATCCTAAATGATAACCGATTCTTCTTATACATCTCCATGAGCTTTAATTGATTCATTCTTATGAATATGCTGGAATCGACTATTTAGTCAATCTCCTTTCATATCGGCTCTCAGAGCCACACATTCAGGACTATCTAGCAACACCGGCACGTTCCGCCCTAAATTACTGATAAACTTTCTCTCCTTGTCAATTGTAGGGTCAAATTGACTGGCACGTCTCGGGAGGAGCACGTAGGATTGACCACCCCTACGCTGAAGCTAGGCGGATCTCCAGCTCCATCGAGTGGACCCTTCTGGCTTGCTCATGTGTCCTTGGCACGGGACAAAATTCTGTGTCAACACATGTTTCTGGCATGCCTGATGGGACACCACAATCATCATGGCGATTCACAACAATCCTAAGCTTGCCTCGACACTGGTGGAGCCTTCCCCCATGTTAGAGAGGAGGAAGACGATAGGATGCAGTGGAGGAGAGGCTCTCGGTGCCCCTCTCCGGGTTGCCTTGCTCTCTGTGCTGAGCGGAGGTGGATGGAATGGAGTGTCTGGTGATTGAAATAGGATCCTCTCCCCTCTAGGTCTGACCTTATCCCTTATATAACGAGATAGGTTGGGTACATGGTGATTTTGGGGTTTAGTCTGTGGTCTACATGCACCAGAGTCTAGGAGGGTCTTGCAGCGGTGCGCCATGGACCATCATAGTATCTAAGAGCCGAAGAAGCCTTGGGCGTCGTCCGGCTGCTCTATTCTGACACCCTGCATGCCAAGTGGTGTTAACTTGTATCGGCCTCTCCCGAGTGAGACCTTCTAGAGTCTTCTTGGTGATGGAGGAGGTTGGCTCCAGGGACTGACATGTAGGCCCAAAAGCCCATGACCCTTGGAGGCCATAGGAAGCTTCATCTTATTGTGTCACGCCCTAGACATGACCCAATCGAAGGAGCAGTTGACAGGGTCATGCTTGTGGAGCAGTAGTCGAGACGCTTCTAAGCATCCTAGCTATAGCCACATGGGGCCTGTCTTTTGGTGCCCAGGCCATGTCTAGCATCATGAGCTAGGTAGGAGCCAAGGACTGGGCTTGGTTGTGTCGTAGATCGAGAGCCCAAGGCTCGGGGAAGCCCCCGAGCCCTAGGCAAATGCTATGGTCAAGCCCTTCGTTAGCTAGGCAAAAGCTACGGTCGAGCTAGGGTCTTCTTCATTTGAGAACCATTAGACCTGAGGCTTAACATACCTATATATTAGGATCCCGTTAGGATCCCCTAAGCCCTTCATGGCCTCACCTAGTGTGATGGCGAAGAAGGGTTGAATTTGATCATCTGGTGACTAAACCCTCCTTGGCGGGGACATCTTCCACTGGCGAGAGCATTGTGCCCTGCTTGGGGCCTTCTTCTCCAAAGTGATGGGCGTTGCTCGACTTTCGGAGTTGAGCAAAGATGGAGTTGATGCCTTCATGAGCCTATCTCACATGGGTCTTCGGCTCAAGCAAGAGCTCGGCGAACTCATCTGGCAGTTGCTGATTGTTGGCCCAAGGGGGGCCTTCCTTTTGATCGGAGCCTGTCGTGGGTCGAGTGATCAAGAGCACTAGCCTCTGGCTTGGTGCCATTAGATCATCCAGAGCACCATGCCCTTCTAGGGGTTGCAGTAATAGGTCCTGATCTTCTCAAGCCAGCCTTCTAGGGTTGACCCTCTACGGCCATAGGTTGGGGAGATGGGAGCACACTAAGGCTTGGACAGAGGCCCTCATTGGGCCCACTACTCAGTGGCTCCTGACCCAATTCTGGGGAGTTGGTTGGTTTTTTTGGGGGATGCACCATCTGAGCGCACGTCGAACAGGGGGTCAGGCTGCTCCATCTACAGGCTCAGTCAAGCCTTCAACTCAGGGCTAATGTTCCCTCTATGGGCTGGGCTACCACGATAATAGCCTCGTTGGCCAAGATTGTTGCGCCCATGCTACTAATGGGTAAGTCCATGAGAACCCCAAGTTAACGGTCATTTCGTGCCTTGGTCATGTCCCCTATGGGGGAGATTCTCAGCTTCTCCACTGAGCCACTCATATAGTTCTTGAGCCCATCTATCAGCGCTCGGGGGCTCGTTGCCTCCCTCATTGGGTCACCATGAGTGGCACGAGGCCAATACTCGGACATCACCTGTCCAGATAGTCGAGACGCTTCTAAGCATCCTAGCTATAGCCACATGGGCTCATCTCCTGAGCATCCCTCGCACTTTGGTATCCTTCCTAGGGTGACCTTAAAGCTCGGGGGAGCCGGCGTTGAACCCCGAGCATCTCCCCTTTTGGGGGGAAGTCGCTTTTGCCCCACTAAGGGGTGGGCTCCTACCAGGGGGTTAGAGGTATGCTTAATAAAAAATAGGACGAACAAGCTATGGATAAAAGCAATGTAGTTGTTTGATGTTCCACCCGTTGTTGTAATTGTGCCCTACCATGGTGCTGATCTTGTAGGCACCTAGCCGAATCACTCGTGATATGCGAAAGGGACCCTCCCAGGGTGGAGACAGCTTGTGGCCCTTCTTGGATGGGGTGGCTCTCTAAAGGACAAGATCACCTACAACAAAGGAATGCTTGCATACCTGTCTAGCGTGATAGCAGCGAAGCCCCTACTGGTAGCCAGTGGATCATACCACTATGGTATTCCGCACCTCCTTAAGCATGTCGATGTCCGCTTGGCATTGTTCCTAAGCCCGTTGCTTGTCATAGAAGTGGATGCGTGGGGCATCGAAGTCAAGGTCAGAGGGGAGGACCACTTCTACCCCATAGACAAGGAAGAAGGGAGTGTACCCTGTTGCACAGTTCATGCTTGTCCATAGGCTCTAGAGCAGGGAGGGGAGTTCATCCACCCATCGCTCGCCACGGATCTTGAGCTCATTGTAGATTCAGATCTTGCTCCCCTAGAGGATTAGCCCATTGGCATGCTCGACTTGGCCGTTGGACTCGGGGTGGCAGACCGTAGCACAGTCCACTTGGATCCACTAGGCATCGCAAAAGTCTAGGAACTTCCGACCTATGAATTGGGTGCCATTGTCAGTAATGATGCGATTGGGAACTCTGAACCTATGGATGATGTCTTTAATGAATTCGCCCGCCCACTTTGACTTGAGGTTGACGACAGGCCAAACCTCGATCCACTTGGTGAACTTGTTGATGGTGACCAGGAGGTGATTGAAGCCCCCAGGAGCCTTCTAGAACTCCCTGACCATGTCAAGGCACCAGACCATGAATGACCAGGTAATGGGGATTGTTTGGAGTGCCTAGGCCGATAGGTGGCTCTGCTTGGTGTAGTACTAGCATCCCTTGAACATCTTGATGATGTCTTGGGTGTCGGCGAGGGCGGTTGGCCAGTAAAAGCCATGTTAGAAAACCTTCCCCATAAGGGCATGAGGTGTCGTGTGATGTTCATAGATGTCGTAGTGGATGTCCAGGAGTAGTTTCCTCCATCCTCCAGGGTGACACACCATAGGAGCACTTCAGAGGCGCTCTGGTGATAGAGCTACCCATGGAGGACTCGATAGCTCTTGTCGCACCAGACCAACTGGCGAGCGTCGATGAAGTTGGTGGGAAGGATCCCCCTTGAGGAAGTCGAGGAAGCATACCCACCTATCTTCTGGTGCCCTAGACAGGTGGGTAGAGTCCTCGCTCGATGTGCCCTCGATGTTTTGGTGGGCTGTCTCTAGACATGAAGGAGGGTCACCTTGTTGCTCTAGGGTGTCAGCCGCCTGCTCTAGGGTTGAATTGGGGGCACATTGCCCTTATCTTCTGCATTTCATGGGGCATGCTGGTGGGTTAGGGAGGGCACCGGCCAGCGGCTCGGTGCCCACCAGCTATGTGTGGTGACCGCAAGAGCGCATTCGTAAGGGGCGGTGCCTCTTTGGTGATATAGGTCGAGGTGGAAGTGGTGCCAGCCGGGGCTAGCATCTTGTCCTCCTTAAGGTGGATCAAGGGGGCATTGTGGACATCAAGGATGACTCTGAGTGGTGGGGGCTTGTAAGAGGACGCTAGCCTTGCTAGGAAGTCGGCCTCCTCGTTGTCGCGTCGGAGGACATGATGGAGCTCGATGCCGTTGAACTTGTCTTCCAACTTTTGGACCTCCGCGTAGTAGGCCTCCATTCTCATGTTGTGGCAAGTCGACTCCTTCATGACCTAGTTGATAACTAGTTCAGAGTCTCCTCGAACGAAGAGGTGCCGAGCACCGAGCTCAACGGCCGCCCAGATATATATACCGTGGAGGAGTGCCTCGTACCCTGCATCATTGTTAGTGGCCTAGAAATGAAGCTAAAGGGCATACCTTAGTTTGTCGCTGCTAGGGGGATACAAGGAGGACCCCCATGCCCGCCCCCTCGAGGTTGAGGGAGCCATCAAAGTACATGGTCCAGTACTCCACCTTGATAGGGGCGGTGGAGGCTAGCTCCTTAGTCCACTTCACCATGAAATCAGCAAGGACTTGGGGCTTAATCACGGTGCGGGGGGCGTAGGTGATGTCAAGGCCTATGAGCTCTAGTCCCCACTTGGCGATGTGGCCAGTGGACTCCCACTTGTTGACGATGTCCCCCAAGCCACTAGAAGATACGACCACCACAGTGTGGCCGTTGAAGTAGTGCCGAAGCTTACGCTTGGCAATGAGCATGGCATAGAGGAGCTTCTACATCCTTAGGTATCAGGCCTTGGAGTCGGAGAGGACCTCGCTGATGATGTACATCGGCCATTGGACCTTTAGGACATGGCCCTCTTCCTCGCATTCCACCTCTAGAGTCATGTTGATAGTGTGCGGGGTGGTAGTGGTGTAGAGGAGAAGAGTCTCCCCCACTGAAGGGGAGGTTAGGACCAGTGGTGTGGTCAAAAAGTCCTTCAACCTTGCGAGCGCTGTCTGAGCTTCCTACGTCCACTCAAAATGCTCAGATTTCTTTAGGAGTTTGTACAGTGGCATACCTTATTCCCCAACACGGGATATGAAGCAGCTAAGCATGGCTAGACATCCAGTGAGCCTCTAGGGCCCCTTTAGCTTCTTGACCAGCTCCATGTCCATGATCATGGAGATCTTCTCAGGGTTAGCCTTGATGCCGCTCTCGGAGATGATGAAGCCGAGTTTCTCAGCAGGGACCCTGAACACGCACTTCTTTGGGTTGAGCTTGATGTGGTTAGCACAAAGGTTGGAGAAGGTTTCCTCTAGGTCACCAATTAGTAGTGCAGCCACTCAAGACTTGATGATGATGTCGTCGATGTAGACCTCTAGGTTACGGCCGATCTGCTCCCTAAAACATTTATGCATGCACCGCTAAAACATGGCTCTAGTGTTCTGGAGGCTAAATGGCATGGAGGTGTAGCAGAAGGCACCAAAGGGGGTGATGAAGGATGTGGTCAGCTGATCAAAGAGGTCTATTGTGATCTGGTGGTACCCAGAGTACGTGTCTAAAAAGTAAAGGGACTCATAGCTGGCGGTGGAGTCGATGACCTGGTCAATCCAAGGAAGGGGAACAGGTCTTTGAGGCAGGCCTTGTTGAGGCCGGTGTAGTCAACACACATTCTCCATTTCCCATTTTTCTTCTTGACCAGGGCAGGGTTGGCTAGCTAGTCGGGGTGCTAGACCTCTCTAATGAAGCCAGTGTCTAGGAGCCTGGCAAGCTCCTACCAATTGCCTTGTGCTTCTCTTTGTCAAAGTGGTGGAGGCACTACTACACTAGCTTAGCATCAGCCTTGATGTGGAGGTGGTGTCTAGCAATCTCATGGGGATGTCGGGCATGACCGAGAGCTTCCATGTGAAGACATCGGCATTGTCACAAAGGAACTCTATGAGGGCTGCTTCCATGTTTGGGGACATACCAGTGCCAATACAGAGCCACTTCTCGAGACCTTGGGGGTAGATCTAGACCATCTTGGTGTTGTCGACTAGGCAAAAGGACATTGCCAGGTTCCCCTTCAAGCTATTTGGGGGGCTCCACACCTGGCTACCGTCGGATCTGGGCAAAGTCAGCGGCGGTGACGTCGGCCACGGCGAGGACCATGGCTTCTTGCTCGCAACGATATGCCTCGGATGTAGAGGAGGCCATAGTGATGACCTCCCACAGGCCAGGCATCTTGAGCTTCAGGTTGCTATAATACGGGATGGCCATGAACTTTGTGTAGCATGGTCATCCCAATAGAGCATGGTAGGGACTAGTAAGTTCAACCACCTTGAAGTCAAGAACCTCCTTTCGGAAGTTGGTAGTGTCCCCAAACATGACGGGGAGTAGGATGCTTCTGAGGGGAGTAGCTTGGACCTCGAGGACAGTCCCAAAGAAGGGAGCCCCACCTAGGCAGAGGTCCTTCCTCGAGATCCCCATGCGATCAAGGGTGTCAGCGTAGAGAACGTTGAGCCTGCTCCTGCTGGATCAGCACCTTCGTGAGGCATGCCCGTCCAACGATGGGGCTAATGATGAGCGGGAAGTGGCCTGTACTAGGATGTGTCATGGGTACTCCTAATGGCCAATGGTGATTGGTACTTCCAACTAGTGAAGGCGTCATGGCGGCGTCCTACTCACCATGTTGACCCTTCATAGTGGGTCCCCAGTGGGCCGCGAAGGTAGTAGAGTCAGTCCTTCCCCAAAGAGCATGGATCAGGGCTCTATTGCATCAGGGACGGGCTCCCCCTCGACCCACCTCCCTGTGGGTGGGGGGACCGCCCATTCGTGGTGCACCAGCGGCGTCGTAGATCTCCTTGGCCAACCAGTGATGGATGCCTAGCAAACCAGGTACCGCCCGCCTTGGCGAGCCAGAGAAGGAAGAAAAGGCCATCCTTATGCCATGGGAAAGCCATGCCCGGGGGCTGGGGGCTGCCCCCACTACTCCTGGGTTGCGGCAGGTCCACAACAGATCTGGCAGGCCAAAACCTTGAGATCTGCTCCCAATGGTCCCAGCGGAGGAGGTAGCATCGGCGACTCGTTGCCCAATGGCACAGCCCCGTGGAGTGGATGAAGCTCGTTGTTGCAGTCGGCAACATAGGCTCAGGTCCCAAAGTTGAGGACCTAGCCTAGAGCAAAGGCGTCAGCCATGACGGAGAGCTAGTCGAGGAAGCGGACACCACCATCTAGGGCGATGCCACCTACTTTAGTGACGAGGTGGGTGGCTCTAGCCACCTCAGAGCTAGAATCGCACTTGACACTGCCCCCATATCTGGTGCGCTAGCTATCGTAGGGTCAAAACCGTGGCAAGCATGTTGTTCGAATTAGTGTTAGAGTATGGGTCTTTGGTGGCTCGGATGGACTCAAGAACACAAGAATCACATAGGGGGGATGCAACAATTTATCCTGGTTTAGGCCAATTTGGTCCCTACATCCAGCTAATGATGATCCTTATACTTAAGAGCACCCAAAATCAAGGGGTTATAATAGAGTGTAAAAGAAGAAGATTTGGTAGGGGTATTAGCTCGGTGCTAATCCTAAGGTTGCCTCATCGTCGGTGGAGCCTTCCCCTTATTAGAGAGGAGGAAGACAATGGGATGTGGTGGAGGAGAGGCTCTTGGTGCCCCTCTCTGGGTTGCCTTGCTCTCTGTGCCAAGTGGAGGCAGATGGAATGGAGCGTCTGGTGATCAAAATGGGATCCTCTCCCCTCTAGGTCTGACCTTATCCCTTATATAACGAGATACATCGGGTACATGGTGGTTTAGGGGTTTAGTCTATGGTCTATGTGCGCCAGAGTCTCGGAGGGTCTTGCAGTGGTGTGCCGTGGACCCTCATGGTGTCTTGGAGCCGAAGAAGTCTTGGGCATCATCTAGCTACTCTGTTCTGACACCCTATGTGCTAGGCGGTGTTAGCCTAGATGGGCCTCCCCCGAGTGAGACCTTCTAGAGTCTTCTTGGTGGCGGAGGAGGTTGGCTCTAGGGGCTGACGCGTGGGCCTAGAATCCCACAAGCCCCTGGAGGCCACGGGAAGTTTTGTCTTCTTGTGTCAAGCCCTGGATGTGACTATATCGGAGGAGCAGTTGGCAGGGCCACGCTTAGGGAGTGGCACCGAGGAGCCCTCGAGCATCAGTGGCCTAGGGCTATCTTCTAGTGCTCGGGCCTTAGCTGGCATCATGAGCCAGGTAGGAGCCAAGGATTGGGCTTGGTCATGCCATAGATCAGGAGCCCAAGGCTCGGGGAAGCCCTCGAGCCCTAGGTGGAAGCTGCGGTCGAGTCAGACTCGGCCGGATCTCTTTGCCCGAGGGCACATGTAAGCAAGCCTGATGGGCATAGCCCTCGAGCCCCGTGAGATCCTAAAGGGGTCGGTCGGGAGTCTTCTTCGTTTGAGAACCATTAGACCCAAGGCTTAACATACTTGTATATTAGGATCTCGTTAGTCGCCAAACTGGGTGCGAAAGCCCAGAGGCAGATGATTGACGAAGTGATGGCCTAGGGATAGGTAGGCCCACTCTATCTTTAATTTTGTGGCGTGCGACTTGTTTTTGTCAGGATCGTATGATCATCCCTATGTTCTTGTAGGGGCTGATGAAGATTTTGCTGGAGAAGTCCCAGTTCTTATGCCTGGCTTATCAGACATAGGAGGGAGGTGCTACAGACTGTGGGTGCCTAGATGTGACAGAAGCTGAGGCATAGTAGTTGCGTGGGGAGCTAGAGGCTTCCTAGAGGACGAGGGAGGAATTGCTCCAATAGGAGGCATGGGCTCAGTCACAGATCGATGCTTTGACATCCTAGGTTGCAAGTCTCAAGGATGCATTGTCCATCTAGGAGATAGAGCTCACCTCAATGGGCCCTTCTCGTAACAAGGTTGAGCAGGGGCGTCAGTGCCTCGAAGATGAGTGCGAGAGCCTGGGCTCCACTTGTGCTAGCGAGTCCTCCTCTGCTTGTAATGTACCTTCATCTTTGTTGTCATGCTTGGTTGTGAACCAGTTATTTTCTTTAGGGTTATGCATGAGAGCGATCTTAGATCAGGAAGAGAGGGTGGTTGCGGACCAGAAGGTGCAAGATATGGGAGACCAACTATCGGCGCTGACCACTTCTATATAGGTCCTTTGTGATGTTGTGCTCCTCGCCAGTCAAGGAACACCTAGCTAGCGCTCTGCCTTGACAAGGCTCGCCTTTAGGTGGATCCCCTGATCTCTAAGGGAGTTCGCTGCGGTGTGTGCATGTCACCCTAAGGTCAGTGGGGTCGCACAATGACAGTGTTGATTTTGACGCCGTTGGGCGAGATCATGAGTTGAGGAAATCTAACGATGATATCCTTGCCATTGGCGATGTCGCCGCTCATAGCACGAAGGTCCTTGCAAGCAAGGTGTCAGCCACCAACATCTATCTACAGTATTAGGCTCCTAGTACATGAGAGTTGTTAGTGTAGATGTTCTTTGCGATGTGGGTGGCATTATTGTAATGAACATGTCATGTTTGTGTATAAATGGTTTTTGATTGGCGTATTCATTTGTTAGTTTTGCCGTTTTCCCTTTTTCTTCTCATTCAAGCTAGGAATATGCTCTGTCCCCATAGTCTTGTGTGAGTAGGTGTGTGTTTTAGCCTAGGGGCCAGCCCATGGGGCTAAAAGGTGTGCGACCCAATGGTGTAGTAAGACATCGAGGGCAGGTCGTAGATCCAGTGCGATGCGAGAAGAAAACAAGTAGGCGACAAGAGTTTTGTTTCCACTCGTTCCCTTTGCCTTGAGCAAAATGGCGCCCCGTTCCCCTCTGAGCTCATGTGTGGGTGCTTGGCCTTGCCTTAGAGCTGGCATGTGAGGCTTGGTCAAAGTGACCTCTTAGTACGAATGAGGAGTTAAGGAGCAGGTCATCGATTCATTGTGGCACAAGGTATGATCGGAAAAAACTCAAAACAGGTCACTAGAATGATGACAAACACTGCTATGCCTTAGAGCATATATGTTTGTGGCTGTATGTGTAGCCCCCACGAGTGAATCATGTCCGGCTATTGGCACGGGTGAGATGGGTCACTCAGAAGGTGAACAATGCTAAAATGAGTTGTACGAGTCTCATGTTCTTGGGCTTACTCTACAAGCTATCTCTAAGTTATTGGAAATATGTGTGGGCCTACATGTGTATGTGAATGTGCTTAGGTAAAGAAGCTAGGGATAGAGTTGTTATAACCGATCGATATACCAAAAGCTATTGTGGATCCTATTGCTGTTGCTTGGGGCGTGGCGAGCCCTCGAGCAGTCATCCATAGTGGGGTTGTTGCGTTCCCTAGGCCACGAGCTAGTGAGGGTGTTTCTCTACTATCTGGAGTGGTCGCAGCTGGTATGGGTTGACCTCCCGAATGGCCTTGGTTCGACCATTGCTAGCCCGGCGTTCGTAGCGGCTTATGAGCCCTCAGGGACTATTTCTTCACGCTTGGCCTAGGGAAGTCCTTGGTCATGAGGGCTTGAGCATCTTAACGCTTGAGACCTCATGCCATGATGACGTCGAGGTCATTGCTTCTCTATTTCTGGTTGTGGTTGCCATCTGCAATGGAGACCTACTGTTGCAGATGCAGCCTCTGAACATGTCATGGCGCAACTTGCTTAGTGCAGTGTGGCGCGCATTTGGAGGACATGTGTCCTCAGACGCACACGCCTCCATGGGAGGATTGATGGTTCATATTGTCGTGGCGGTTGGCTAGTCTAACGCATGTGGCTTGGCCCAAGGTCTGGGCTTGACCTTGCGAGGGACGATGCCAGATGGCCGTTTGGTTAATTGCGATGCTGGCATGGCGGCAAATGGTTTAGTCACTCATGTGTGTCCTGATCTGCCGTGTCCTACCATTGGTAGATATGTTGCTCATGGTGTGGTCCTACCATGGGATTTAGGCTTCTAGCGTGGAGGGCCTAGAGGGCTTAGGAACTTGTAACAGGCATGAACCCGTCAGTGCAAGCGATCTCATGGTTTCCCAAGAGGATGTGGCCACTGAGGGCCATTCCATGGGTGAGCTCACCATGAGCCACGAGCCTTGGGTTTCTTGGGTGGAAGATCGGGTCATGTCTAGTGATAAGAGAGGGTATTGCCCCCCATGTAGGTGAACTTTGGGATCTAGCCACCGGGGGCTATTCTGAGAGTGTCCACCATAGGCCATGGAGTCTAGGACTCCAGGGTGGAGAACCTAGATGTGGCAGAACTGACCAATTTATAGGAGTACAAGTACAATGGCAACCACCCAACGACGATCGCATTGTTATACTTGAGCCCATATAAACCCGGTAGTCCATCGAGTATCACGAAGGATCTCGAATAATCCAATCACACAACCAAGATCATACAAGATTCAATATACAAGCCACATATTACATGACTTCACCATAGTTCAACATATATCGGAGTGTGAAAAGAGTTATTACAATACCAAGTTTGAATACAGTAGTAGCGGAAGTAAAGATAGTTTTTAAACTAACATCTCACACCATTGTTCAAATACTTGCCAGTTTTTTATCACATCCCACAAAAGCATCATAGATTGGATATATAGAAGCGCCTTGCCCATGGCCTACTCCTAGTCTATAGTAGGATAGAAGCAGTTCTTACAATATCCGTGATAGACGGTGTTATCTACAACAAGTGGGAAATAAACCCTGAGTACAAGAAGGTACTCAGCTAGACTTACCCATCATAAACTAAAATAAAGTGACTCTAAGAATTATGCAAGGCTTTATAAGTGGAGCTAGCTTGACAACATTTTTGCAAAAAGGCACTAGTTTAGCTACACATTTTATAATTCGGTCATCAAGTTAATTATAACTATTCATCTATAGATTAGCAACTAACATGTGCCAAACATGTGATGTAGAATTAGTTAGTATAACAATAATAACCATAGCTGGTGTAACATTTCTATGTTCATCATAACCATCACATTCCATAGTCCAATTACTACGATGAAGAAGCTCTATCAAGTTTCTCACTATCCGAAAGAGACGGCGATTCGAATCGATTGCAACCAGCTGGGCAGTTATTTCTCACACAAACCCAGACATACATGTGCCAAGGTAGTCTTAGGTCACCTTTGGTATAACTCATGTACACATTTTGTGGGTTCGATCAGCGCCGCACCCTCAGGGACACTACTGGATGACAGGTCGATCAGGACTCTAACCTGCCCTTGGCCTCACACTGGCTCCCCGTACATCCTTACTACCTCTAGAAGGCACACTCTAACAGAACGAGGCCCGGCCTAAGTTGAGCTGTCACAGAACCGACCAATTTATAAGAGCACAAGTACAAAAACAATCGCCAAAATGATCAAATTCTCGCACTTGAGACCATATAAACCCGGTAGTCAACTGAAACCATGAAGGATTTCAAACCAACTCGCATACAACCAAGATCACAGTAATTCAACATAACACATCATTCATTACAACATTTCATAGACAGTTTGCAAATAGATTACAACACCTCAGAGTCATCGTTATTACAAAACAAGTCTTGTAAAGTAGCGGAAGCAAATAGTTTAACTCACACACTCGAGTTCAAATACAAGTACCAGCTTGCTGATCACAACCCACAAAAGCATTTAGATAAGATAAACAGAGATCATGCCCGTGATCTAGTCTTCATCACCCGCTGGGTGGAGATAATACTTACAGAAGCCCTAATATAGAAGGTCATCTGCAACAAAAGGGAATAAACCCTGAGTACAAGAATGTACTCAGCCAAACTTACCCGTCAGAAACCAAAACAAATGACACCAAGGATCATGCATAGCTTAATTTAGTGGATCTGGCTGACACTTTCTTTTTACGAAAAAGCATAAGTAATAATGATCAACTCTTAACCTGAACTAGCAGTGACTTTTAGCCATTAACCTATCATCTATATTAGCACCTGTACTAAGCAATCATTTGATTAAGATGCAAACATTAATAACCATAGCAGGTATAAATAATGGCAACATTATCATCATCATCCATTTAACCATATCGTTAAATTAATTGAATCTACATTGCCGTTGCTCAGTCAAGTTCTCACTATCTAGGAGAGACAGCGATTCGAATCAATTCCTATCCAGCTGGAGGGGTATTCCTAACACAAACCATGCTTCCCCCGTCAGGGTTGCAAACAAGTCACATTTGGTACAATTCAGGAGTCGCAAGTCCAATCAGTGTCGCAAAATCAGAGAAACACTCTACCATGAGTGCTCGGTGACTTAACCCGCCCTTGGGCTTATGCCAATGGCTCTCCGCACATCCTTACTACCATCTAGATTGCGACCACTGCTCGTGTCCCTGGCCTGAATCGAGTTACTAGGCTTCGTGGTCGGAACAAGTTATCCGACCAGCTAAATGTTAGGCTACATTCAACATGACATAAGGACATACAGCGTATCGGTCCTTAAATGACACAGACGGAGTCACTATGTCCAAACCAACACAAAACTCCGCCCGGTCTTAATTCATTATTAACATGGTTCTTTTCCACGATAGCAAATATAGACAACCGTGATCCACCTCATCCTAAAGCTCACAGGTGATAGGAAATCACCTGACTTCTACCGCACTAAGCATGGCTAAGCATTTAACCCGTTCCTGAACTTAAATAGGATTTAAGTGCGATATCTAGACAAGGATAGATATATAATGCAACAATTGGTTCCAACCAATTCCTATACTTAATGCATCATCAACAATAAGAGAAACTCAAGATATTTGTAAAAACATGAGAGACTTAATATGCTCTAGGGCCTGCCTTTTAGGAAAGAGGACGGGTGGTGGTCAGGGCACTCGGGCAACTCCTCCTCGGTGGTTGTTTCGTCAATTGCCTGAACCTTGGGCTCCTCCTCCTGGCTCGCTCCCTCGAACTCCAGAAGTGTCACTACCTCCGGCACACCTATTGCATGTATGCGCAAGATAAATATCATGGATGCACAAGAACGAAGTTAGGAATGCTCGGGGAATGCACATGCTTACTGCAGTCTGCATTTTCCGACTTAAGCTCTATTTAAATCACTTTAACTTACCAAGTTTATACAACCTAATGTACAATTGCTCATCTTCAGTTAAGGACCTAGCACCTGCACCTAAGCATGTTCTCAAGTTAGGCTAGCACCTAAACAATCAACAAGAACATCACAACTAAGCACACACACAAACATTCGTATTTCAGCAAAACAGAAACTTATATAGCGGTACAGTAAACTAATCATAACCTGAAATCTACAAATCGAAATGATAGGCAACAAGATAATTTGGAAAGCTTATGAAATTGCCTATAATTCATTTTCAAACCTCAAAGCATGACTCCAACCTTTACCAGGTCGAATTTATAGAACCACATAATCAGGTCCAAACAAGACAGAGAGCAAGTAAAACTGTGATCTAATTTTGAATGACTGTAGCTCCTAAACTACTTGGCCAAATGCCACCAAATTTTGACAGGAGCTTGATAAATAATTTATCTACAACTTTTGTATTCACCACTTTCCTAGCAAACCAAAATATCATGAGGAACTTTGTAAAGTCCCGAGAACTATCCAGAAAGACATAATGCAAGGAAATATTTATTAACTTATGTTGTAGACATATAATTGGACAAAACCAACTTTACTCACTTATCACACATATCACAAGAACACCAGAAAATAAATTGTTCACTCCCAATTCATTTCTTTTAATGCCTTTCTTAATTTATTTAATTATTTAAGAGGAATGATAAACATATATGAAAACTGCCCCCATTTAATCTATAAACATTACAATAGGTACTACATGCTCCAAGTAGACTACTGTAAAAATTTCACATTATTTGAGGAAGTATAACATCCTACACAAAAATGACAAGGCATATAGGCTTAAAATGACATAATTAGGAAACCCTAGTGAAAAGTGTCAAGCAATAGATTTTATATTTTTCCTAGCATCCTTAAGGCACTAGGACATCCTCCAATAAATTTCATGGTCATTGGATTCATACATAAATTACTAAAATTCACACAAGGATCATTCAATGATAAAAGGAAAATCTATAACTCAAAAACCATACATGCAATAACTCTCAAATTTTTACCAAAGCTTCCAATCAACAAGAAGAGCTTACCAACCAAATTTCATAATTGTTGGAGCATAGGAACTCAAGATATAATTTAAACAAGTTTGCATTAATTTAAAAACACATTTCAAGTTTCAATTTAATTCTTCCAAAAATTCCACTACAAGTGTTCATGTTATATTTTTCCTAATTACTACACTTTACCATGATCCTAACAAAATTGGAACCACCCAATTTGGATTTAGAAAACTAGAGATACCATTTTTACAAAACAGCAATCAAATCTGAGTTATTTGAACTATCCTTTGAATACTCAGTCACTGTCAGGCGGGGTCCACTTGTCAGCTAGGCCCGCGCGTCAGCGACACGAAAACAGGGGAGACGGCTTGCTCGACGCAAAACCGGTGAAGCTCGCCGACGGCAGCGTCTCCGGCGATGAGGACGGCACCAGCGTGACCGCCTTGACCTCTCGCGTCGATTGACACCCTAACCCCAAACTCTACCGACCCCTAAGTACCCTGGCCACAGAGCTCAGCGGCTCGACCATGGCGCACGACGGCACGTGGCCGTGTTTTGGCCTGGCTAGACCGGCGTGGACGGTGACATCTTCACCCGAGCATTAGTGCATGACGGAGAAGGCTAGACGGGATCTAGGGAAGGAAGAGAAGAGCGGTGCAGTGCTGGCCACGGAGAGCGCAACTCCGATGAGGTCTGGACGGCGGCGGGAATTGAAATGTGGCCACTACCTTGGTTCATCGGCTCAACGGCATGGTGGACAAGCTAGAGGAGGCTACGACGGAGTTGTGGGTTAGCTAGAGGTGGCAATTTTGCGGTGGCGAGTGAGATAGGCAACAGCGCATGCTCGGCGTCGATGGCGGAGGTGGTGCTGTCACGGCAGACGCGGCGCTGAGGCGAAGGAGAGGCGAAATGAGCTGGGACGCTGGGAGGCTCACGAGCGCATGCTTCTGCTTGATGTGGCGCGCAGCAGCCTGTCTTGGCTTGGCCGGTCAGGACATCGGCGACGGGTGGCCTCCACGCGGCGGTGAAGTCCTGAAGATGGTCGGCCACTGTAGCATCCATTCAGTTAAGCCATCTACGTCTGACAGTGCATATTTAACGTGTTGAAACTACCAAGCCGTTGATCATTAGCAAAAATGGTCAATATAAAAGTTGTAGCCCTATGTACCAGCTACAACTTCTATTAAAAGACCAAGACCTAATTCTTCAAGAATCATGAGTAAACTCATCACCAAGTCGAGCAATTGAAACTGAAATGGGCTTTGTGACTTAGAAATTTTTTAGAGCCTCCAAATGGACCTCAAGTCTGGCTTGTGGGTCCCTTTTGAGCATGTTTTGCACATTTTCATGACCTGGCCTATAAATAAAGTTTGTTCCTCATATAATTTGCTACAACTTTGCTTTAGGTTGCTCAGACATGCAAACAATCTAAGCTATACTTTTTAAATAGTCAAACCAAGGAGCTCTAGAGGTCAACACTAGTCAAACCATGACTTGGAAACTTAATTAGGCAAAATGATCAACATGAACATTGTTCCTAATGACATTCTAAGTATAACTAGGTTGCTTGAGAGGATAATTAGTCACACCACACATTGGTCACACCTAATTCAAGCATCACATGTATTGAAACAAGGAAAAACAAGTGACTTTGTTACTTCTGTTTCAAAACCATGTTTCATGTGTTTCATGAGTTTGTGGCATTGTACTAGCTAACCAAGTTTTACTAAAGTGTGTTGCACATGTTGCACTTGAGGGTTGCACCCTATTCATTTCCTAAAACAAACACACCTGGAATACAACAATATGTTGCAATGTTTCAGAAGCATGTTTCATATAATCTAAGCTCATGAATGGATGAATGATGCTCATGTTTATGAAATGCAAGTGCAAATGTGGAAGCCAAACACCTGGGGTGTTACATGAGCTACACGGCTTCGTGGTCGGAATGAGTTATCCAACCAACTAAGTGAGAGGCATGTGTTCAAAATGACAAGAGGGCCTCCAACGATGCGGTCCTTAATCGGCACAGACGGAATCATATGAGTCAACCAACACATAAACTCCGCCAGGCCTTTAGTTACATTATCCCATGGTTCTTTTACACATTTCATTAATGCAATCACTTGTTTTGACCATAACTAGAGTTTTACACAGTCAATTAACCTGATCTAGGACTTTCTGGAAAGCTTATAAAATTATCTACAACTTTGTTATTAACAAGTTTCATAGAAGAGATTATTATCATCACGAAATTGCCACCACAATAGAAACTACACATGCAGCCATCAAGCTGCCTATAACTAATTAATTTTAAGCACAACTACTACTATCAACAGATCATATGCATCATAAGTACCATAGAAAATATCATGGTTAAGCCTCAATAACTTATTTACAAGCATTTATCAATTTCCTTATATACCATATTTCAAGCATGCCTACTGTAGGTTTAGTATTTTTCCTAGATAGAGAATATCCACACAAGGCCAACAAAATTGCAATCACATTTTTAGCACTTCTCTAGCTCAAGTTATGCATTTTACAAGATAAAAACTAATTCAAAAGCACTTTACTAGCTCAATTTAATGCTCCCAGAACAATACCCGAAACTGTAGGTTTCATATTTTTGTCAAATAGTACACTTTATGATGAATCCAACAAAATTTGGTTCACCCAATTTGGACATTCCTACCTCTTGATATGATTTTTGCAAATTTGCAACAAAATCTAGAAAAATAAATAAAGAAAAATCAAAACCCTGACAGACAGCTGGGCCCCGCGGGTCAACTTGCCCATGCGTCAGCGAGACAGGAGCAGAGGACGACGCTGACTAGCCGAAGCTCGCCAATAGTGAGCTCACCGATAGTAGCGTCTTCACCATTGTGACCTACTCGACATCCCGCATCGACTGGTGCCCTTGGTTGGCTTAGCGGCTAACCAGAGCTACCTCACCGGTGGCCATGGTAGCTCGGCGGTAGCGCGCAATGGTGGACTCACCATCTCTAGTGATGACATGCCCAAGTAAGCACGACTATGACTTCCACGGACTCTAGCAGAGCTCTAGGGCTAGGTCTGGGCTACAAAAAAGCGGCGATGAGGTTCGACCACATGCGTGGTGGTGCGGCAGCACGAGCACGGCGACGGTGAGGTCATCGTTCCAACAAGACAACCACTAAAGGCAAGTATCCATCTTCAGGGAAAGTGCTAAAGCTCTAGGCAACACGGTAACTATCACTAGAGGGAGCTCAGGGTGGTTGGTTGAGGCCGGCGGCGGCGAGCTCGTGCTCGCAGCCATGGCAGACACGCACAGCGGTGTTGTGTGTTCCTGCATGATGGCGGTGGTAGTGGTTCAACTGGCTTTGGCCTTAGCATATAGACCCTATAGCAATGACCAGATAAGGGAGAGAGAGGTTAGATATGCTTTGGTGGTGGCTGGCCATCGGTGAGCTCAAAGCTCGACGGCGCGCCGTGGTCATGGCGGCGGCGAGAATGGCTCGAGGGCCCTCACCTTGGCTCGAGAGGCGACAATGGTAGGTCAGGGAGGTAGAGCGAGGCATGGTGGAGCTATGGGCGAGATGGATTGGTTTGTGGTGCGGTGTGGACAGCGTGCGAGCATGGTGGAGGCTCGACGGCGACGTGCGGGTGCGGTGGTTCGCTCTGGCAGTGCGAGCGAGAGAGAAGGAGAGCGAGAGAGTGAATGAGCACGTGAGAGCGAGGGTGACCGAGTGCTCACCTTTGTGTCATGGCAGGGTGGGTTGGCACCGGCGTATGGCCTCCCCACGGCGCCTATGTCCTACGCTGGTTGGCCACGACATCGTGCACGGTGCCCGGTTCAGGCCAAGTGAACTCTATTACTAAGAATTGTAGAGCTATAGGAGATCTATAGCTTTGCTTAAAAAAAGTTTCATCTAATTCACCATGGTTTTCAAATTGCAACGCTCCCAAGTTAGGTACACGAAAACTGGAAACCAAATTAGAAAAAATTCTGAAGTCCCTAAATAACATTTGATTGCTACTTTGAGCTGTTTTTGACTATGTTAGGCACTAAATTAGATCATGACCCTTAAATAAAGTTTGTTACCCATGTCAAGAACTAAAACTTTTATTAAGGGTGCACTATCATGCAAACACTCTAGACTATAGTTCAACTCTAGTCAAAGTAGTATCATGAAAAATGAAGTTTTGAGTAAACTAGGACTTAGAAGCAAAATTGGCCCATGTCATGAATACAAACATTGTTCTATTTTCCATCCTATATGTGTCTAAGGTGTTTTCATGACTTCACAACCATCTCTTGCATTGATCACACATGATCACAAGCATAGACATGTATATAATCAACATCACATGTGATAATATGTAGAAATAAGATGAGATTTTATATGCTCATGCTCATGAATGCTTGGATGATGTTTGTGCTTATGAAATGTAAGTGCCTAATGTAATGCTTAACACTAGGGTGTTACACTGGCTAGGGCCGAAGATGAATGTGGGTGCTGGCCCATCGACGCGGACGAGCTCGAGATTCCCGTGATGGATGCGGCTGCTGGGGGTTGTTTCACGGGTGAATCCATCAATGGTGTGAGGAGCCATCACTTCCTTCTCAATAATGAGAGTGCACGACTATCCCCTCCCTAGCGTGCCAATTGCCAGTGTTTTGTCGACCGCCTAGTAAATTTGTATGATTGTCGTGTTGATCTAGGAAGACAATGGTAGCATCGAAAACACATATGGAGTTATACTGGTTCTAGCCAGAGCCCTACGTCTAGTCTCAAAGAAGATCGAGTGCATGTTCCTTAGTTGAATGCTCTGAAGTTCTTACATTAGGGTGTGCAAGAAGAGTGAAAGAGGTAGGAGAAAGATGAGCTATGGGCTAGTTGATCTATTGATATGTCAAGATATCCAGAGATATGCTAGGAGTGGTGCCTTGGCTACCCTTATATAGAGTTTGGGGCTAGGCCACATACAAAGAGATAGGTTCTCCTGACCGAGTGGCCGTGAGCCTAAGGGAGGCCGTCTTGTCTCGGTGAAGTGCTCATCTTGGCGTGGTTGTTGTCATGGTCTTGTGCCCACATCACAATATGGAGCGGCGTGGTGCTACTATGCCGGTGAAAGCTCTAGTTTTGTTTTGGTGAATTGATGAAACCCTTAGTGCTAACCTAGTTTATCAAAGTGATTATGAGATAGGTAGCACTAGTCCAAGTGATGAAGAAATTGTGAAGATCATGATGATGGTGATGCCATGGTGATGATAAAGCACTTGGACTTGAAAAGAAGAAAGAGAAAAACAAAAGGCTTAAGGCAAAGGTATAAATGGTAGGAGCCCACTAAGTGACCCAGTGTTCGGTAGAGACCAACGCCAATGTCTTCACTATTTGTATAGACCGAACGCGTCGGTCGTCCCAAGACCAGCGTCCGGTCACTTTCAGTGACCTCCATCTTTTCTGTATAGGGGCCGGTGGCACCGTCGGACTGTCCGCACTCTACGGGCAGACACTCTGCCGGTGAAGTTCCTAACCCTTGCTCAAATGTGCCAACCACCAAGTGTATCACCTTGTGCACATGTGTTAACATATTTTCACAAACATTTTCAAGGGTGTTAGCACTCCACTAGATCCTAAATGCATATGCAATGAGTTAGAGCATTTAGTGGTACTTTGATAACCGCATTTCGATACGAGTTTCACCCCTCTTAATAGTACAGCTATCGATCCTAAAGGTCATCACACTCACTAAGTGTCTCGATCACCAAAACAAAATGGCTCCTACCATTTATACCTTTGCCTTAAGCCTTTTGTTTTTCTCTTTCTTCTTTTCAAGTCCAAGCGCTTGATCATCACCATGGCATCACCATCATCATGATTTTCACAATTTCTTCATCACTTGGAGTAGTGCCACCTATCTCATAATCACTTTGATAAACTAGGTTAGCACTTAGGGTTTCATCAATTCACCTAGACCAAACTAGAGCTTTCATGTGATAGCATAGAGAAGATGAGAAAGGACCGGACGCTGATGTTGCGTCTGATTGTGACCAACCGAAAGCGCTCGGTCGTGAATTTTCATATCTGGATGCTTACTGGAAGTGACCGAACGATGGGGTCCTATGTCCGGTTGGGTGTGACCGGACATGTCCGATCGCGAGTGGAACCTTACTAGAAATGACCGGACGCTAGGGTCCTGTGTCTAGTCCTACACTATAGAGCGTCCGGTCACAACTTAAGTGCACTAATGACCGTTGAGATCGGACGATCGGCATTTGAAGCAGGGGCCATGTGGTGTGCATCGCCCGATCGGACGCTGGGGTCCTACGTCCGGTCGATGTGACCAACGCGTCCAGTCGCCCTGATTTTTCAATGAATAGAGAGCCAACGGCTCTATTCTTGGGGGCTCTCTATTTAAGCCCCATGGCCAGCTCAAGCTCAGTCTCTTGGCCATTTGCATTGACATAGCAACCTTGTGAGCTTAGCCAAAGCCCTCCCACTCATCTCCATCATTGATTTATCATCTTTGTGAGATTGGGAGTGAATCCAAGTGCACTACTTGAATGTTGGCATCTAGAGGCACTTGGTGTTCATGTTTTGCTATGGGATTCGCTTGTTACTCTTGGTGGTTGCTGCCACCTAGATGGCTTGGAGCAGCAAGGATCATCGAGTGGAGGTTGGTGATTGTCTCTGGCTCTGATCGTGGTGATTGTGAGGGGTTCGTGACCTTTCCCTAGCGAAGAGACAAAAGGTACTCTAGTAAATTGCTCGTGGCTTGTGTGATCCTCATCTTGTGTTGGTTGTGCGGCACCCTATTGAGGGTTTGGTGGGTGATGCCAATCAGCACATGAACATCCAAGTGAGTGACTCACCAAAATGAGGACTAGCTTGTCGGTAAGCAAGTGAACCTCGGTAAAAATCATTGTGTCATCATTTGATTCCGAGGTGATTGGTATTCATTCTTGTGATTGATTGATTCATTCCTCGACTCGACGGTATAACCATCTTGCTCTCTCTCTCTCTCTCTTTACATTACCGCAAACTAGTTGTCAAGCTCTTTAGTGTAGCTAGTCTTGAGAGCTTGTTAGTTTGGTTAGTGTGGCTCTTTAGTTAGCCTTTGAGAGCACACTAACTTAGTGTAGTGATATAGCCATTGTGTGGATAGAGAGTATATAAACTAGAATTGCGGTAGGTGGCTTACAATTTTAGTAGGCTAGTGCAACACTTGCTTTGCCTCATAATTGTTTAACCGGTTTGCTAAGTGTTGTTGCAGAAATTTTAATAGGCTATTCACCCCTCCCCCTCTAGCCATTAGGACCTTTTAAGTGGTATTAGAGCCGAGGTCACCGTGATTTGAGGCTTAACAACCTTCAGTATAAAAATGGCTCAAAATAGCAACAACAAGAAGCCACCCCAATTTGATGGCTCAAACTATCCCTATTGGATGGCTAAGATGATAACTTATATCAAGTCAATCAATAGGAAGGTTTGGAAGGTGGTGGAGACCAAGATTGAGATTGATGATGAATAGGCTCCCACCACCGTCGAAGAAATGCTACTCCAAAATAATGACATTGCTCTTAGTGCCATCCATGATGCTTTGGATGAGAGAACATTTGAGCAAATCAAGAACATTGAGAGAGATCATGAGGCATGGAAGAAGTTGGAGGAATCATTTGAGGGCACTCAAGCCATGAAGGGTGCAAAGGCATACATTCTCGAAGAGAAATTTGCAAGCTTCAAGATGAAGGAGGATGTGAGTGTGCCAGAGATGTCCATAGGCTTCAAGTGCTTGTCAATGATCTCAAAGCACTTGGAGAAGAGGTGAAGGACAAGGACTTCTCCCACAAGTTTTTGAGATGCTTACCTTCAAGATTTGGCACATTGGTCACTATTCTAGTTAGGAGTGGTTTGGACACCATGACACCAAACCAAGTGTTGGGAGATATAATGACCGATGATACATATAGAGATGATGATGAGAAGAAAGAAAAGGAGAAGAAAGATGAGAAGAAGGATGAGAAGAAGAAGAGTGTGGCATTCAAGGCCACATCATCAAAGGGTAACGTAAAGCAAGAATCATTGAGTGAAGATGAAGACTTGAGCTTTGATGAGATGGATGATGAGAAGATGGCTCTCTTTGTCAAGATATTTGGCAAGTTCATGATGAAGAAGGGCTACCATGCTAGAAGAAAGAAGTCTTCATCCAAGAACAAGGAAGAGTCAAGAAGGTGCTTCAATTGTGGAAGCAAAGATCATCTTGTTGCTCAATGCCCATACAGTAGTGACAAAGATGATGACAAGAAAGAGCAAGAAGAAGGACAAGAAGGAAAAGAAAGAGAAGAAGGACAAGATGACTTTCAAGAAGAAGAAGGGTGGTTCATATGTGGTCACTTGGGATAGTGATGCTTCCTCAAGTGATGATGATGATAGTGATGATGACAAGACCACCAAGAAGAAGGCACTTGCAAGTATTGCTATAAATGAGAAGCCTTCTCTCTTCAACACTCCATCATGCTTCATGGCTAAGGCCACTAAGGTACAAACTTGTGATCATGGAAGTGATGAGGAACATGATAATGAAAATGAAAATGAAAGTGATAGTGATGATGATGAACCCACTAAAGATGAATTAATTGACATGTTAGAAGATGCTAAAGAACATTTTGACATTAAGAGAAGGGAATGCAAAAGCTTGGGTAAGGAAGTAAAAACCCTTAAGAAAGCCCTTGATGAGCTCAAAGCAACTCATGAGAGGCTAGAGGAAGCCCATGAAAAGCTTGGCAAGGCTCACAAGAAGCTTGAAAAATCTCATTCCTCTTTGCTTAATGAGCAAAATGAGAAGAAGCATGTTGAGACATGTAATGTAGGCTTAACTTGTGACCTAATTGATGAATCATTATCTATGCCTATCATTGTTGCTCCCACTAACCCTTCTTGTACCACTTCTACTTCCACCTCATCTAGTAGTGATGGTTTCACTTGTGATGCCTCACTAATGGTTGAGAATGAGACCCTCAAGAAAGAGGTCAATAAGCTCACTCGCACCTTGGCTAAGGCCTATGGTGGTGAGAACCGCTTGCTTATGTGTTTGGGTAGCCAAAGAGCTTCTCTCTACAAAGAGAGATTGGGCTATACCCCCAAGAAAGGCAAGGTGGCCTTTGCTCCTCACAAGACGAGTTTTGTGAAGAACAATGGTCGGTTTTGCACTAGTTGCAATCAAGTTGGTCATAAAGAGCATGAGTGCAAGAACAAGAGCAAAAATGCTAATGTATCCTCAATTAAGATTAATTATTTCTATGTACTTACTAAGGGTACAAATGGTGTGAAGGCTAAGCTCATTGGTGCACCATGGATGGGCTCAAAGAAGAAAGCCATTTGGGTACCAAAGAGCTTAGTGACTAACCTTCAAGGACCCAAGCAAGTTTGGGTACCTAAAAAGAATTTATCTTCTTTTGTAGGTCAATTACAAAGCTGGAGGAAGGCATTGGGTTCCTGATAGTGGGTGCACACAACACATGACCGGTGATGCAAGAATGGTTAACTCAATCAACACCAATGACAATGATAGTTATGATAGTATCACATTTGGTGACAATGGCAAAGGCAAGGTCAAGGGGCTTGGTAAGATTGCAATATCCAATGACATGAGCATATCCAATGTGTTGCTAGTAGAGAGCTTGAACTTCAATTTGCTATCCATGGCTAAATTGCGTGATCTTGGATTCAAATGCATATTTGGGGTAGATGATGTAGAGATCATAAGTGTAGATGGCTCTAACTTGATCTTCAAAGGCTTTAGATATGAGAATCTATACTTGGTTGATTTCAATGCTAGTGAAGCTAAATTATCTACATGTTTGTTCACTAAGTCTAGCATGGGTTGGTTATGGCATAGAAGGCTTGGTCATGTTGGAAAGAAACAATTGAATAGATTGGTTAAGCATGACTTGGTTAGAGGCTTGAAAGATGTTGTGTTTGAGAAGGATAAGCTTTGTAGATCTTCTCAAGCTAGAAAATAAGTTGGAAACACCCATCCTAAGAAAAGCATGATGAGCACTAGTAAAGCATTTGAGTTATTGCACATGGATTTGTTTGGGCCAACACAATGCACTAGCATCGGTGGAAACAAATATGGCTTTGTGATGGTGGATGATTACACTAGATACACTTCGGTATTCTTTCTAGTGGACAAAAGTGATGTGTTTGCAACATTCAAATCATTTATCAAAGGCATTCACAATGAGTTTGAAACAACAATCAAGAGAGTTAGAAGTGACAATGGTAGTGAGTTCAAGAACACTAGAATTGATGAATTATGTGATGAATTTGGAATTAGACATCAATTCTCATCCAAATACACTCCACAATCAAATAGCCTTGTTGAGAGGAAGAATAGAACACTCATTGATATGGCAAGGTCTATGCTTAGTGAGTACAATGTGAGTCAATCTTTTTGGGCCGAAGCTATCAACATGGCTTGCTATTGTAGCAACCGCCTCTATTGTCACCCATTGAAAGAGAAGACACCATATGAGCTCTTGAATGGTAGAAAGCCTAACATTGCATATTTTTGGGTCTTTGGTTGCAAATGCTATATCTTGAAGAAAGGCACTAGATTGGGCAAGTTTGACAAGAAATGTGATGAAGGATTCCTACTTGGATACTCAACTACTAGCAAAGCATATAGATTTTGGAATTTGGATAGTGGTACTCTTGAGGAAGTTCATGATGTTGAATTTGATGAAATCAAGGGTTCACAAGAAGAGAATGAGAACTTGGAAGATGTTAGAGGCATTCAACTTTCAAATGCCATGAAGAACATGGATGTTGGTGAATTGAGGCCTAGGCAAGTGAATGATGATGAAGATGATCAAGTACAAGTGCTCTCTAACTCAAATGTGCAAGATGATACAAATCAAGCTAGTACAAGTGGCTCTCATGATAATGAACAAGATTAAGTGGCTAGTGCATCATTTCAACCCAATGATCAAGCAAGTGCAAGCAATCAAGTTCCAATCCTCCAACCAACCAATATTGCAAGAGATCATCCATTGGACACTATTATTGGTAATATTTCAAGAGGTGTACAAACTAGATCAAGATTGGCTTCATTTTGTGAGCATTTCTCATTTGTGTCATCCATTGAACCAAAGAACATAGATGAAGCATTGAAGGATGTTGATTGGGTGAATGCTATGCATGAAGAATTGAATAA
Organism: Miscanthus floridulus; assembly: GCF_019320115.1. Classification (NCBI taxonomy): domain Eukaryota; kingdom Viridiplantae; phylum Streptophyta; class Magnoliopsida; order Poales; family Poaceae; genus Miscanthus; species Miscanthus floridulus. Next base: position 55,561,995 of record NC_089593.1, read on the forward strand.
CTTCACAAGAAATCAAGTATGGGAATTAGTAGAGAGACCAAAGGGGCACAATGTGATTGGAACCAAATGGGTCTATAGAAACAAGCAAGATCAAGATGGGATAGTAGTAAGGAACAAAGCAAGATTGGTAGCACAAGGATATACACAAGTTGAAGGTCTAGACTTTAGAGAAACATATGCCCCGATTGCTAGATTGGAAGCAAATAGAATTTTACTAGCCTATGCTTGGGCCCAAAACATCAAACTCTATCAAATGGATGTTAAGAGTGCATTTCTCAATGGTTACATCAATGAAGAAGTATATGTTGAGCAACCTCCTAATTTTGAAGATGATGAGAAGCCCGACCATGTGTACAAATTGAAGAAGGCATTGTATGGCTTGAAGCAAGCACCTAGAGCATGGTATGAGAGAATGAGGGACTTCCTACACTCTAAAGGGTTCATGATGGGCAAGGTTTTCACCACTCTTTTCATCAAGAAGATTGGAAAAGATTTATTTGTGTTGCAAATCTATGTTGATGACATCATATTTGGATCAACTAATCAAGACTTTTGTGAAGAATTTGGAAAGATGATGGCTAATGAGTTTGAGATGTCCATGATTGGAGAGTTAAGTTACTTCCTTGGTCTTCAAATCATTGAAGAATGGTACATTTATGAGTCAAGGCAAGTATATCAAGGACATGATCAAGAAGTTTGACATGAGTGATAGCAAAGCCATTAGTACACCAATGGGAACAAATAGCAACTTGGATAGTGATACAAGTGGCAATATGGTGGATCAAAAATTGTATCGGTCTATGATTGGAAGCCTACTCTACGTGACCGCATCAAGGCTGGATGTCATATTTAGTGTATACATGTGTGCAAGATTTCAAGCCTCACCAAGAAAAAGTCATTTGAAGGCTACAAAGAGAATATTGAGGTACTTCAAGCATACACAAAATGTTGGTTTGTGGTATCCCAAAGGAGCAAAGTTTGAGCTAGTTGGTTACTCCGACCCAGATTATGTGGGATATAAGGTTAAAAGGAACAGCACCTCAAGCACATGTCAATTGTTGGAAATATCACTTGTTTCATGGTCATCGAAGAAGCAAAATAGTGTTGCGTTATCAACCACCAAAGCCGAATACATATCTGCCAGTAGTTGTTGTACACAAATACTTTGGATGAAGGCCACCTTGAATGACTTTGGAATCAAGTTCAAGAAAGTGCCATTGCTATGTGACAATGAGAGTGCAATCAAGTTAACCAACAAAATGGTCCAACATGCAAGAACAAAGCACATTGATGTCCGTCATCATTTCATAAGAGATCACCAACAAAAAGGGGACATTTGCCTTGTGAGTGTAGGCACCGAAGATCAACTTGTTGATATATTCACCAAGCCATTGTATGAGAAAAGGTTTTGCAAGCTAAGAAATGAGTTGAATATATTGGATTTCTCAAATATGTGTTGATGCACCCCCCCACTCATATGACATGCCTCTTCTTCGAGCAATCCAAGGTAAAAGTTGATTGGCATGGCATACATCATTGCTAAGGACATGTTTTAGTGCATCTAGTCATCTTTCACATTTACTAGGCTCATTCATGAAAATCAAATGAATTTGATGATTGTACGGTACCACTATTGCTTCTATGCTTGATTTGGTCTAGTGGTAGCATATGACATGTTTGTGGGCTTGTAAACCTAGTGTTTGATCTAGAAAATGAGCTCTAAATGTTTAACTCAACATGGTACAAGATAACCCTTATTTGGAGGTGTGAAGAAGCTTGTCCTTGGATCAAACCGAGTTAAATATCTTTGGCAAATGATCTAGTTTGAACCAAATTTAGGAAAATGATCCTCACCCCATTGATTGACCTTGATAATCTAAACCTATCTACATTTTGAACCTTTGTGGTCATTGATGACAAAGGGGGAGAAAATAGTGTTCAAAGATAGTGAAAAGACAACAAAGGGGGAGAGAAACAAAGATATAAGTGATAGGGGAAGAATTTGACATAGGGGGAGAGATATGGCAAAGGAAGGGGATCAATTAAAATTTTGAGCGTAGGGGATAAATTAAAATTTTGAGCACACAAGTAGGGGGAGCAAGCTCATAAACTTGGTGGATGCATTTGATTGTGCATTTCATATGTTTGCTTGCATGTCACAAGTTTTAAATTTCAATATCCATGCTTGTGTGGTGTATGCTAGTTGTAGGTTTGAATGATGAAATGAAAAACTAGCATGCATAGGTTAAGTAACTAGACTCATGCTCATATTATGAAAACTAGACCCTTACTTCTAATGTTGATCTCATGGGGTATTCTCGTTTTTATGTATGTCTAGTTACTAATGATGCTAAGGATGGTATATTGGTGCACTCTGATTGGTATCATGCTTCAAAGGTCCATCTTTTATACCTTAGCATCATTTGGTAGACATTGTCTCCTATATTTCCTATCTAAGCATATGTGCAAGCTACAATCCAAACTCTTAGCACATATGTAGGGGGAGCAATTGCCACCATTTGGGGTTCATGAAACTTGTCCATATCCTTTTACACATGGTAAATATGCTTGGGCAAGCAACATGGATTCAATTAAATTTTAATTCATATCTTTGTGAAAGGGTTGTAATCAATTACCAAAAAGGGGGAGATTGAAAGCTCTAGTTTGGATTTGGCGAATTGATGAAACCCTTAGTGCTAACCTAGTTTATTAAAGTGATTATGAGATAAGTAGCACTACTCCAAGTGATGAAGCAAAAGAAAATCATGACATGATAATGGTGATGGCATTGTGATGATCAAATGCTTGGACTTGGAAAAGAAGAAAGAAAAACAAAAGGCTCAAGGCAAAGGTGACATTTTTAGGAGCTTTTTGGTTTAGTGATTGAGACACTTAAAGAGTCTGATCATATTTAGGATTGATAGCCATACTATTAAGGGAGTGAAACTCATATCGAAATGTGGTTATCAAAGTGCCACTAGATGCTCTAACTCATTGCATATGCCTTTAGGATCTATTGGAGTGCTAACACCCTTGAAAACATTTGTGATATGCTAACACATGTGCACAAGGTGATACACTTGGTCATTGGAACATTTGAGCAATGGTTCAAAACTTCACCGGTGGAGTGTCCGTCCATAGAGTGCGCCCTATACTGAAAAGATAGGGTTTCAATAGAGTGCACCGGACGCTGGTCACACAGTGACCGGATGCTAGGTCCAGTGTCTGGTTAGTGGCACGCAGTGAAGGCCACCCTCGGTCTCTTCATCGGATGTAGGCGATCAGACTCTGCCTGAACACTGTTCAGCGTCTGGTCCCACTGACGTGACAGCATAGAGAAGAGGATAAAGGACCAGACGCTGATGCTACATCTGATCATGACTGACCAGACATGTTTGGTCTTCAATTTTTCATCTCTAGATGCTTACTGGAAGTGACTGGACGCTGGGTCCTATGTTCGGTCGGGCATGACCTGACGCATTCGGTCACAAGTGGAACCATACTGGAAGTGACTGGACGCTGGGGTCCTATGTTGGGTCCTACACTGTAGAGCGTTCGGTGACAACTTAAGTGCACTGAGGACCATTTGGATCGGACGATTAGCATTTGAAGTAGGGGCCACATGGCGTGCATTGCACGACCGGACGCTGGGGTCCTACGTCCGATCGATCTGACCGGCATGTCCGGTCACCCTTATTTTTCAGTGAACAGAGAGCCAACAGCTCTATTTATGGGGGGGCTCTCTATTTAAGCCCCATGGCTAGCTCAAGCTCAGTCTCTTGGCCATTTTCATTGACATAGCAACCTTGTGAGATTAGCCAAAGCCCTCCCACTCATCTCCATCATTGATTCATCATCTTTGTGAGATAGAGGGTGAATCCAAGTGCACTGCTTTAGTGTTTGCATCTAGACGCACTTGGTGTTTGTGTTTTGATGTGAGATTCGCTTGTTACTCTTGGTGGTTGCCACCACCTAGATGGCTTGGAGTAGCAAGGATCGTCGAGCGGAGGTTGGTGATTGTCTCTAGCTCCGATCATGGTGATTGTTAGGGGTTCTTGACATTTCTCCGGCGGAGAGCAAAAAGGTACTCTAGTAAATTGCCCATGGCTTGTGTGATCCTCATCTTGTGTTGGTTGTGCGGCACCCTATTAAGGGTTTGGTGGGTGATGCCAATCAGCATGTGAACCTCCAAGTGAGTGAATCACCACAACAAGGACTAGCTTGCCGACAAGCAAGTGAACCTCGATAAAAAATCATTGTGTCATCATTTGATTCCGAGGTGATTGGTATTCATTCTTGTGATTGATTGGTTCATTCCTTGACTCGACAGTATAACCATCTTGCTCTCTCTCTTTACATTACCGCAAACTAGTTGTCAAGAGAGCTTGTTAGTTTGGTTAGTGTGGCTCTTTAGTTAGCCTTTGAGAGCACACTAACTTAGTGTAGTGATATAGCCATTGTGTGGATAGAGAGTATATAAACTAGAATTGTGGTAGGTGGCTTGCAATTTTTAGTAGGCTAGCACAACACTTGCTTCACCTCATAATTGTCTAACCAGTTTGCTAAGTGTTGTTGTAGAAATTTTAATAGGCTATTCACCCCCTCTCTAGCCATTTGGACCTTTCAGCTAGTCGTAATGGCACTATTGGCATGGTGGTGGTTCGCCAGCTGTCCTATGCGACATGGTCACCCAGGCTTGTCGTACGGGAGTTGGTAGCCTTGCTGGTCGTGGAGCCGATGGCCATGATCCCAAGCTCCAAGGTCGTGGCCTCCATTGGCTTAGACAGCCTTGAAAGTCAAGGCTACTATCATGAGCTCTATCCCATAGTGGGTGGGGCTATATGCCCTTCCTATTAGGCCATATTTGGATGGTGGTTATCGTACCTATCGTCACCTCCTAGCGGTCCTATCTTGTCTATGGCATGGCACAGGGATGGCGCCTGCTCTGAGTCAGCTGTCCCCCAGACCTGGTAGACTGAGCAGGCGTGCCTATTCTTGTCTAGGTAGGTGTACTTTATAGAGCTCGACCCCTTCCTCCCCTCTCAGGGGTCGGGACAAAAGAGAGGTCATGTGGTACTGCACGCTGCATGGTGAGGGGAGAGGGAGGAGGTCATGGTCAACTCCTGGTACTTGGCCCAGTCCTCCACATCTTAGTTGGGCCATAGTCATTTGGGCTTATACCAACTTGTGTGTCGTAGGCCGCCTGAGCGGCTAACTAATTGTTGCCTTGAGATTCCTAGGGTATCATAACCCTGACACAAATGCACTAGCGAAGATGTAGAGACTACCACACCACTGCACATGAGCTCTTCGACGATGCCTCTAGGGAGGTAAATGACATCAAAACATAATCATCATTAGCCAAGTAGGAGGTTGGCAAGGCTTTCGCCCGAGCCTTGTGCCGAGGTAACTGCATTGATCGAACTGATTGAAGGGAAGCAGCAGCAATAGGTTCTTCTGTGATGCCTTCAAGAAGGAAATCCTTGTCACTGGCCCAGACTAATCTAAGCTGAGCTTTCACCTAGAACCTTTGATGGTGCTCCTGTTGACCCGCCTACGATTGAGGGAGGCACACACTAGATGGAGAAGGGGTTGTTGGCTGCCACCACACCATGCGGAGCCATTCCCGGTGTAGGGGACCATGACACCTAAGAGGAGGGGTGAATTAGGCAACTTAAATTTTGACTATAAACTATGGCCTCTTTTTCTACCCTTAGCAAAACCTATGCAAAAGATAAACTATCTCAATGTGCAACTATAGTTTTGCTAGTGTGTTGCTATCTCTACTACAAAAGAAGTAATACAAACAATGTAAATGTGGAAGCTAAAGAGCAAGGTAGAGATATGTAAACTCCCATCGATGACTCCGGTATTTTTACCAAGGTATCGAGAAGCGTGTAACCTTCCCCCTAGTCCTCATTGGAGCCCCTCGCAAGGAATCCCTTGCAAGGTCTAAGCTCCTGGTCGGGTAACTCCGTGGATAGCTTTAGGCCTTCCCCACGTGCAAGTGGGTCTCTGGTTAAGCCACTAGTGGCAAAGCCTCTCCTAGATCGCTCCCCGCCATCTTCACTATCAAGCTTCCGGCCAAAACACCATGGGCCTTGTTCTCTCCGGTACAAGGTGGTAGCCACACCACAAACGCGGTTGGTGTGATCTCGCAAGACTACAAGCCCCTCCGATGTACAACAATGGTGCGCGCAAGCACCGAGTGGTAAGAGATATGCAAACCTCACTAAACACTAGGCCTAAACCTAGAGCAAGCGCATAAGCGGTGGTCTAATCAACCTAAGCACTTCGCAACACACCGACGCTAATCGCCTAATGAATCACTAAGCACTATGCATGTGGAGATCACTAAAATGGTGTATCAACAACCTAGATATGTTTCCTCAGCTCGACGCTTTTCAAATGGCCGGTTGGGGGGTCTATTTATAAACCCCATGGAGAAAGTAGCCGTTGGGGATGAAATCCCACTTTTCTGCTACTGATCGGATGCTTAGGTCATCCTGATCAGACGTGTCTAGTCATCTCGACCGTTAGAGCGCGTGTCAACTGATCGGATGCTGATGGCATCCGGTCACATGCCACCGGTCTGATCACAATTTTGCCGCTCTGGAACCTCTCTATACTCGATCAGACGTTGCATTCCTGCATCCAATCGATTAGCCGACAGCGTCCGGTCAGTACTGAATCTGTTGCCGGGATGATGAACAGTGCCATCGATGCGTCCGGTCACTTTCAGTACTCAGCATCCAGTTGCTGCTACAGTCGTCTTCTGTTGCTGAGCAACTGATCAGACATGTCCGGTCCCTATAAGGGTTGTGTCTGGTCACCTCTGTGAGCTCATTTTTTTGTGATCTTGCATCTGGCTTGGTTCCTATCTTCGTGCTTAGACTTTGCTTGATATCTTGGGTCTTCTCTTGTGCTTCTAGGGTATTACTTAAGGTGTTGATCATCCGATCATCATGTCACCTTCGTCCAAGTCACGTCTTGCACCCTATTGAACTACAAAACAATCACTTGCAAATTCATTAGACCAATTTGATTGTGTTGGTCATCAAACACCAAAATCCAAAGTAAATGGGCATAGGGTCCATTTTCCTTACAATCTCCCCCTTTTTGGTGATTGATGACAACACGACCAAAGCAAGCAAATAAATAAAAATTTGGAACTTAAAAACTACCTACTTGCTAGGATGCAATGCAAAGGGCAAGGTTATATGATGCTAAAAGATACCAATTGAAGATAACACTTGTATACCAATTGAAGATACCACTTGTAAAGATAAACTTATCTTGCCCTTGCAAATGCCCCCATGTGGCAATATGGATTTAAGCCTTGCTTTTTGGTCCTACAAATTCTCTCCATTGCATAGACTAATCCATAATCCACTATCCTCTCTTTCTCGGACCATTACCACTTGTAAATTATTATGATCAGGCTTGCTTTTGGTCCTACAAATTCTCCCCCTTTGGAATCAAACAACGAAAAGGAAGACATTAGTAGCACAAGGGAGGGTCAAACTTTGTGATCCTTTGTATGTGGAGTGGAATAGGTCACAAAATTTGACTCTCACATTACATAGATTAAGCTCCCCCTAAATATATGCATACATATGATGGAGAATGTAGTTTATGCATAATTGGCAAATTAATACTCAAGGGAGTTTAATCTATATAATGCATGGATAAAGCATATAAATATCAAAGTGAAATCAACATGATGATACCGGATTAGAAATGCCACATGTGGAAACCAATTTGATTTATACCACATGCAATAGGTGGTGGATATTTGAAGTATGATGCTTAACTCTAGGGACTCCATTTTCCTTGCAACGAGACTACTACACACATGATAAGCTTAAAAAAGTGTTAGTCTCAAAGCATCCAACTTATAGAGTAACCTCCCCTAAATTTGTGCACACAAGTATGGAATACTTGTAGAAGATATGCACATTGATTTTAGAATAAAAAATACCACTTGAAAGATGACATCACATGAATATGAGAATCATTTTCAAAAATGATATTCGGGAGAGATTATCTACAATTTGGACTTTGGCACATATTAGATGAACAATTGAAGGACAAACTATGTGACGTGCTCCTAAACAATTTAAACCTTGTAGGTTTGCTCTAAGGGTTAAGAATGAAACCTAGCAATCCTACCATAAGATATACCTAGTGTATGCATGACAAAGGATTTAAGTATGCAAATGCAAACCTAGGCATGAAAGGGAACTAGATGCTAATTGAAATTGCAAGAATTTAAATCTTAATACCACTTGTAGGAAATACCAATTGAAAGAATTTACATCTAGTTACCTAACATGGGAAGGGAAATTTGGGTCCATAGTATTCACTAACCCACTTGACAATTGACATGATCCAATGTGATGCACCCCATGAAATTCACCCATACTTTGCCAAGTCTCCAAATTCCCCAAAGTCCATTGGACTTCTCACTTCCCTTTCAGGATCCAAACCTTTTTGGTGCTCTTCATGTTGGAAATGATCTCTTTTGGCACCAAAAAACATTTGACCCCATTGTTGGCTTGCTTGTTCACCTTGATGGCCACCACCATGTCATTTTTATTCTTCTTCAAGAGATAAGGTGTGGAGGCCTTTTTGTCCACCTTGTTGGTCTAGGTGTTGGAGAACTTGCTTGTTTGCTTTTTCTCTTTCTTCTTTGCTCCTCCCCCATTCTTCACCTTGCACTCATAGGACTTGTGGCCTTCCTTGTGGCACACATAGCAAACCATGGTTTGTCCTTCATCAAGCTTCTTCACTCCCTTGATGGTGTTATCTTGATGAAGTTGGGCTTGATTCACGTTGCCTTTCACTTGAGTCAAGTCCTTGGTGAGGTGAGCCACTTCTTGCTTGAGTAGCTCATTCTCCATTGCAATGTCTTGTGTGCATGTATCTACAACAACTTTCTCAACACAAACTTGATTGCACAATGGTGAGTCTAAACATAAATCAATGCAAGAAGTAGAGGCATCCTTTTTAGGCATATTAAAGATGGAACTTTTATTTTTAGGTGCCTTGGTGGGGGTTGTACCGATGGCTTCAAGATTAGCAACTTTATTAGTTAGCTCATCATAATGTTTGCACATGGTTTCCATTTTAGCAAGCAAACTTTTATAAGCATCTTGTGAGCTAGCTAACTTTTCTTTTAATTTTTCATTTTTCTTTACAAGTTGCTCATCATTGATTGTGCATGCATTTGTTGTTGCACTAGCCTCAAGTTGCTCAATTTTAGTAGATAGTTCAATGTTGAGATTAGCAAATGTCTCATATTATTCAAGCAAAGTTTTATATGCTTCTTGTGAACTATCTAGCTTTTCTTTTAATTTTTCAAGCTTCTTTTGTTGACTAGTGCAAACTTTAGCATAGTTAAGATTTTGTTGCACAATTTCATCATAAGAAGGTAGCTCGTCATCACTATCACTATCATTGTCACTATCACTAGGGATAGACACTTTGTTACCTTGTGCCATAAGGCACATATGTGAAGTGCTTGATGATGAGTGCTTGTGCTCGCGCCTCTTGTGGTGGTATTCTTCTTCACTTGAAGAATCATCCCATTACCTTATTGATGTGAGGGCTTTATCCTTGCACGCCTTCTTCTTTGTCTTGGGTGTGGACTTGTTTGGAGAAACTTCCACAAAGTGCCCCAACTCGCCGCATCCATAGCATCCTCTCTTTCTTTGCTCATTTCTTTGACTGGTGAAAATGTAATCTTGAATTTGGATGGGCACACCCTTGACATTGAGTATTCAGATCATCTTCTCCACCCTATTGATAAGTTTGATTGATTCTTCATCAAGGTCAGAGGTGGAGGAGGAAGATTGATCATCATCACTTGAATCATGATCATCATCTTCTTCATCTTCACTTAAGGAGCTTGAGCTTAAGCTTGTCTCAACTTTTTTGCCCTTCATCTTCTTTTTCTCACTACATGCGAGAGCTTTGCCTTTGTTTGATGAAGGGGCTTCTTCTTAACCCATCTTGCTTGATATTTCAAATGCCACTATCTTGCCAATGACTATGGTCGGGGTCATGGTGCTCAAGTCCTTCATGTTGTGAAGGATGGTGATGATGCTTGCATATTTATTTTGTGGTAGCACGGAGATGATCTTCCTCACGATGTCCACATCATCTAGCTTGGTTAATCCTATTGAATGAAGCTCATTGATAATTAGATTCAAACAAGAATACATATCACGAACAAGCTCATCATCATTCATTTCAAAGGAATCATAACTTTGTTTAGCTAGACAATGTTTTTGCTCTCGGACATTAGATGTGCCGTCATGGAGCTCTTGGAGTTTTAACCAAATTTCATGTGCCATATTTAAAGTAAACACTTGGTTAAACATATCCATGCTAAAAGATTCAAACAAGCAATTTTTAGCTCTAGCATTGAAATGAATTTCCTTTTCTTCACTCTTTGTGGGTTTATCGTGATTTTTAATGGGTTTTATCCTGTCGCGAGTGACTCTCCAAACACCCAAATCAACCACCTCAAGATGACAAGCCATTCTAGCTTTATAGTAGGGGAAGTTAGTGTCATCAAAGTGCGGAGGCCTAGAGGCATCCATCCGAACCACTCTAAATAGCGTCGGCTCAACGTCAGTGAAGCCAAAGGTCCAAATTGAGCCAACCGGGCTCCGATACCACTTGTAGGGGACCATGATGCCTAAGAGGTGGGTGAATTAGGCAGCTTAAAATTCTGACTCTAAACTATTGCCTCTTTTTCTACCCTTAGCAAAACCTATGCAAAAGATAAACTATCTCAATGTGCAACTACGGTTTAGCTAGTGTGTTTCTATCTCTACTGCAAAAGGAGTAATACAAACAATGTAAATGCGGAAGCTAAAGAGCAAGGTAGAGATATGCAAACTCCCATCGATGACTCTAGTATTTTTACTGAGGTATCGAGAAGCGCGCAAGCTTCCCCTTAGTCCTTGTTGGAGCCCCTCGCAAGGGCCAAGCTCCCGATCGAGTAACTCCGTGGATAGCTCCAGGCCTTCCCCATGTGCAAGTTGGTCTCCGGTTAAGCCACTCATGGCAAAGCCTCTCCCAGATCACTCCCCACCATCTTCACTATCAAGCTTTTGGCCAAAACACCGCGGGCCTTGTTCCCTCACGTACACGGTGGCGGCCACACCACAAACGCGGTTGGTGTGATCTCGTAAGACTATAGGCCCCTCCGATATACAACAATGGTGCGCGCAAGCACCGAGTGGTAAGAGGTATGCAAACCTCACTAAACACTAGGTCTAAACCTAGAGCAAGCGCATAAGTGGTGGTGTAATCAACCTAAGCACTTCGCAAAGCACCTACGCTAATCACCTAATCAATCACTAAGCACTATGCATGTGATCAATAAAATGGTGTATCAACACCCTAGATATGTTTACTCAGCTCCACACTTTTCAAATGGCCGGTTGGGGGGTCTATTTATAAGCCCCATGGAGAAAGTAGTCGTTGGGGACGAAATCCCACTTTTCTGCTTCTGATCGGACACTCAGGTAATCCTAATCGGGTGCGTCCGGTCGTCCCGACCGTTACAGCGCGCGTCAACTGATCGGACGCTGATGGCGTTTGGTCACATGCCACCGGACGCGTCCGGTCGCAATTTCACCGCTCTGGAACCTCTCTGTACTCGATCGGACGCTGCAGTTCCTACGTCTGGTCGATTAGCCGCCAGCGTCCGGTTAGTACTAAATCTGTTGCCGGGATGATGAACAGTGTCATCGGTGCGTCCGGTCACTTTCAGTACTCAGCGTCCTATCGCTGCTGCAATCGCCTTCTATAGCAGAGCAACTGATCGAACACGTCCGGTCCCTATAAGGGCTGCGTCCGGTCACTGCGTCTGGTCACCTCTGTGAGCTCATTTCTTCGCGATCTTGCATCCGGCTTGGTTCCTATCTTTGTGCTTGGACTTTGCCTGATATCTTGGGTCTTCTCTTGTGCTTCTATGGTCTTGCTTAAGGTGTTGATCATCGGATCATCATGTCACCTTCGTTCAAGTCATGTCTTGCACCCTATTGAACTATAAAACAATCACTTGCAAATTCATTAGTCCAATTTGGTTGTGTTGGTCATCAAACACCAAAATCCAAAGTAAATGGGCCTAGGATCCATTTTCCTTACACCCGGACTCGCACGTGGTGGTGGGAGACGCACAGCGGAAGGGGGGCTAGCCATAGCCACACCACGCGGAGCTGTTCTCGGACGCACCTGCGACGGTGGGAGGCGCGCACCAGCAGGGGCGCCGGCCACCGCCACACCGTGCGGAGCCGTTCTCGGATGCCCATGATGGTGGGAAGCGCGCACCAGCAGCGGGTGCCGGCCGCCGCCACACCGCCCGGAGCTGTTGCCGGACTCGCCCGCGACGAGGCGCGCACTGGCAGGGGGCGCCAGCCACCGCCACACCATGCGGAGCCATTCCCGAACTCGCCCACGACGGTGAGAGGTGCGCACTGGCAGGAGGCGCCGGCCGCGCCACACCATGCGGAGGCGTTCCCGAACTCACCCGCAATGATGGGAGGCGCACACCAGCAAACATTGGCGCCTGGATAGAGGAGAGCGCTGGCCGCCGCCACATCATGTAGAGCCATTCCCGGACTCGCCCGTGAGGGTGGGAGGCGCGCACCGGCTAGGGTTGCCAGCCGCTGCCACACCGCGCAGAGCCGTTCATGGACTTGCCCGCGACGGTGGGAGACACACACCGGCAATCGTCCGCACCTGGACGAAGGAGGAGCCCATAATGACGATGTCGTGCGTGGCCGACCTGGGGAAGAGGGAGGGGCGCTGGCCGCCGCCACACGGGGAGGCCGCCACACGGGAAGGACCAGTTTGGCTTGTATTAGTTCATTTTCTAAACCAATTACAATTTACCAATTTAGATGACTTCATTATGCATTACAACTGATCCGGCACCGTGAACTTTGTAGCCTTGACTTCCTCTGTCTCGAAAATTTTGTTCTTGTCTACTTATCTCTCTTCTTTAGGGTCAAAATACAAGCATAATCAGGGCGAGCTGAAATTCCAATTCTCGTTCTTCTGAGTGGACTAACGAAATTCAAATAAGCAATCAAAAAATCGCAGCTGTGCATTGGTGTACCATTTCTCGCTTTGAAATCTCCACTGTAAGGCCCCGTTGAGTATAGTAGTATACTGGCTATTGGAAAACGATTCATTATTCATCAAAACTAGGGTTCATAGAAACGTTACTATAGCTACCTAGCCAAATAGTTCAACAAAGTGATTCTTATTGACTAAAGAAGCATTTCTACAAAAACTCGGCCCATATCCGGAACGTTTGCATAAGAATCTAGAACCCTACCGAACACATCTCAAAACTAGAAACTCTTGCAAAGAGACACTGGAGTCCAAATGGCTTAATACACTTTCACACATAAAGTGGACCCGTACTCTAACCAACCCGCTTACACTTGCATCATCCTCATTTCACATGAGGTTACACCCTGTCATATTGAATTATTAATACACACATGGAGATCACCATGGGCCTAATTCAAACTGGATTAGAATGTCGCAAAGCATTAGATATTCCTCTTTGAATTAACAGTAATAATTAACTCACAGTGTAACTCTCGAAGAGAGAATTATTGTTAGACACAAGCAATTGCTTCACGTCATGAGGAGATCAATTTGTTTTCGAAAATAACATAAGTGAAAAGGATCTGTCAAGTCTAGAGGAGAGTTGAATAGGCCTGTTTAAAATAAAACTTAATACGGCAGTTAGTAACAGGTACGACACTGCTGCACTTTTATGCTGCACTGCCACACTTTTACATGCCACTGCCGTGATGCAGCGGTGCCGAGCAAAACTGGGGTGGTGCCACGTATCAGATCGAGTAGCTCTACTTTCAGCTCCAAAGCATACTTCAAAATCTACCTATTAAAACTTAGATCGAGTAAATCACTAATGTTCCTAGGGTATTGTCCTATATCATCACCCGAACAAACTTGGAAGCTAAGGCACAAGTATATCGGGAGCAAACTCTAATATACCAAGATAAAGAAGTAGAGCACAATACAAGAAGGATTTATGTCGTGGTTCAGCTCATCATTAAGGGCTTTCCTACCTCCACGTTGTTGAGGAAGCCAACAAGGCTTTGGTTTCGCAAATCCTATCCTCTTCTCAAGTAGAGCACAAGTCTCTTGATTTGAGAGTTCTTACTGGATGTTGGATGAGTTCTCAAGTCAAGAGCACAAGCCACAAGTGGACTAACGAAATCAAATAAGCTATCAAAAAGTCGCAGCTGTGCATTGGTGTACCATTTCTCGCTTTGAAATCTCCACTGTAATGGCCCGTTGGATATACTGGTTATTGGGGAACGATTCATTATTTATTTATTTATCAAAACTAGGGTCCATGTTCCTGTTTCAGGTTCGTAAGTGAGAAACTATGTTTTCATGTGTTCTCCCCTGCAATATGAAATAGGAGAAACATTTCTGCTGGTTTACGTGGACTCTACCATGAAACTAAGGGTGCATTTGGATGAGAGGCTCAGTTCCGTTTCTTCCTAACATCGATAGAATTCGTGTCAAACATGACATACCTGTAACCGATACTATAGCTACCTAGCCAAATAGTTCAACAAAGTGATTCTGATTCACTAAAGAAGCATTTGAATAGAAAATCGGCTGAGATCTGGAATATTTCTATGAGATCATAGAACCCTACCAAACAACTAATTCTAAAACTAGAAACTCTTGCAAAGAGACCCTAGAGTCCAAATGGCTTAATACACTTTTACACATAAAGTGGACCCTGGACTCTTACCAGCCCGCTTACACTTGCATCATCCTCACTTCACATAGAACTCACTCACAACACGCAAGGTGAGTTTACACCCTGTCATATTAATACACATATGGATCACCATTGTCCTATTCAAACTGGATTAGGATGTCACAAAGCATTAGATATTCCTCTTTGAATTAACAGTAATAATTAACTCACAGTTACACTCACAGAGAAAGAACTATTTTTAGACACAGGCAATTGTTTCACGTCATAAGATCAATTTGTTTTTGAAAAGAACGTAAGGAGATCAATGAATGATGTGTAGAAATAACTCTTATGCTATACATTAGTTTCAGCTTTAATTTATGGCCAATTTGTAATCATTCATGTTATTTTTCCACTACTACAAAAAGTTTATTACCACCGGGTATAAACCCTTTTCACCACCGTTTTTTTGCTTCGGCGGTGATAAAAAATTTCATCACAGCCGGTGAAAATGAAGATCATCGCGGGCTCCTTGTAGAGCCGATGGTGGAAATTAGAAAAAACAAAAAAAAAACTACTTGCCCTCAAGTTGAGCCTGCTCGCCACTGCTGCCACTTAATCCACTCCGCAATAGCCACTGCCTACGCCGTCACCCGCTAAATCCGCATCACCATCTCCTCACCCGAATCCATCGTTGTCTCCACGCTCGGTCCACTGCCACCACGCTAGATATAATAGAGGGACAGAGCTAGGGTGAGGGGGTTAAGAGAGGGGACAGAGAAAGATAGGATGAGGAGCTCACCTCATACATGTGGTGGGGTCCATGCACTAGGGAACTAGGGGAAGGGATGCCGTGCGTGAAGGAGTCGCCTACAGACTGGGTGTGGAAGCGAGCCACCAGGGTCACCGCTTGCTAGTGCAGGAGGAAAGGAGAGAAAGAGAGAGAGAGAGAGACATGAGTGAGGGAGGGAGAGAGGATAACAGGGCTGGTAGAGTGGGCCCCAAGATCCGTGCTCTCCACGTGGTAGCCAATCCTAGGGATCGAGCCATGTGGCCACACGTACCCACTTGTCATCCGCTCTCAAGAAGCACAACATATGTTGGTTTGTTGAGCAGTAAAGAGGCGCACGCATGTTAGTCTACCGATTTTTCACCGTCGGTTACTATCCTGACCCAGCAGCGAAAATAACTTTCACCACCGGTTTATTTATTACGAACCGGCGGTGATATGTTATCATCAGCGGTTCCAATAAAATCGACAATAAAGATATATTGGTGAAAACTATTTCTGTAATAATCTTTGTTGATCTATCCCTGAATGGTGGTTGACGCTCCACTGACAAAAATTTCTCGTCAAAACTACAATCAAGTCAAAGTTTGCCCTTGTATTGCACTAAATAATTTCAGTTTCCTGTTGTCTCGCGTGTGTCTAAATTCTGTTTCCTGGAGCAAGGCTCTATACATTGCCCATGAATTTATTTATTCAGAGAACAGCTTATTCCAGTTACTTATTAGCTTGCTGGTTACACTGTTTGACATTCTTTTTCATGTAATTTTGTAGTTACACATTTTTTGAGGGAACATGGTAGTTACACTTTCAGATCACCAAGATGCCTTTTTGTGTTGTTGAGATCCAAATTTGAAGCAAAAAGCTCTCCTCGCTCCTCTCTCTCCCAACCTTTGTGCTAACCCTAAGTGAGAGATTGAGAGCACTACGTGTTGATCTTGTGAGCTTCAAGTCATCTCCTCCCTCTCTTCTCCCTCTCTAAGCTTAGTTTGTGAGAGGTTGGAGAAACCCCAGTGTGTGCATTTGAGGTTGCATTTGGTGGCACTAGGTAATCTTTATGAGTGTGGATTTCTTGTTACTCTTGGTGATTTCCATCACCTAGCTGGCTTGGTGCTTGTGGTGGACCGTGGAGAAAATCTTGGTGGTTGTTGGTGTCTTTAGTCTTTGTCTATTGTGATGGGCTTTGTCCTCATCCCCGCGGGAGATTCACTAAGAGCAACTATAGTGAAATCAATCGTGGTTTGGAGAGGTCCCTAGTTTTCTACCGACATTCTAAGTGAAGCGGTGAACTTGGGATCCACCTCAATAGGGACATACGTTGCCAGGAAGCAACCGAACCTTGGAAAATTTCATCGCGTCACTTTCTCTGTTGGTTTGCTTTTTAACACTTGCTATTTCAATTCATATACATTGTGCTTGTGTTGTTGCTTCGTAGATCAAGATCTCTAATAGTCATTGTAGCTAGTTCTCTTATTTAGTAGTGCAACCTAGTTGTTCTTTGTGCTACCTCTTAGTTGTTTTGTGGAGCCTCTAGTTGCTTGTTTGTGTGAAGTCCTTGCTCTGGCAACTAGAATTGTGTAGGAGGCTTGCGTTGTATTACATAGGCTAGGGAAGTAGTGGCTTTAAGGGTCATCTCTTGTACTAACACCTTTGCCTAGTGTTTGTGAGCTTGTAGAAAAATTAATTAGGCTATTCACACCCTCTAGCCATCCAAAAATTCTTTCAAGTCCGGTGAGTGTGACTCTTCTCCATCACATCTTTTGTTGATCCATCATCCAGTGTAAGTAGACGTAGACAATGCTAGTTGCTTCACCTTCCATACTTTCTTGGTTTTCTTAGGTACTTTCGGTGTGGAGGTCGACACTTCGGGCTTTGTCCCCTTGTTGGCCTTCTGCATTCTCTCATGGAATCTTTGTGGATGTTCTGTCCTCTAGAAGGTTTCCCATCAGTCCCTTAGTTCACCCACCTCTAAGGGTGTCACTTCGACCTCTTGTATATTCTTGAAGTTTAGCCTGTACTTTATTCTGATCATAGAACATTCTTCTACTCCTGATCTGAAGTCGAGCTTTTCCTCTTTTCTTTTCTTATTGTTTATAATTCTGTATAATACATGATCATGGACTTACTTGTCCTAGATGTCTAGTTTTTAGGGGAGATTCTACCGAAATTTCCAATGATATTTTTAGTCATAGTGAGTGTTGACACAGAATTTTTGTCCCGTGCCGAGGACACACGCAACAAGCCGGAAGGGTCCGCTCGATGGAGCAGATCCGTCTAGCTTCAGCGCAGGGGTGGTCGATCCTGCGCAATCCTCCCAAGGCATGCCAGTCAATTTGACCCTGCAATTGACAATGAGAGAAAGTTCATCAGTAATTAAGGGTGGAACTTGCCGGTGTTGCCAGACAGTTCCGAATGTACGGCTATGAGAGCCGATATGAGAGGAAATCGGCTAATTAGCCGATTCCAGTATGTTCATGAGAATAAGTCAGTTAGAGTTCATGGAGTCGTATGAAGAGAATCGGTTATCATTCAGGATAAACATCATTTAAACAAATATTAATCAATGGAAATAAGATATCAATGATGATCGGTCCATATTGAGCCAATGATTACGAGTAACCAAACTCCTTATAAAGAAACAATTCAACATCACTTAATCGTTTAATAAAGATAAATCTAATAAACATGTTAGATCTCATCTATCACCATGACTATTGGGGCATGAGGCAGAATCATGCAGGCCGTAGAAACAATAATAGACTCGACGACCCTAACTCATTACTAATATCAGTGGGGCATGAGGTAGAATCATGCAGGCTATAATACAATAACAAGATCATGGGGCTAACACATCTTTCAACTTATCCCTACTTCAACGATCTCGTGATGTGAACTATTTGTGAAAGCATTCGATATCGGCTAAACAACCGATATAGGCATAGCGCACAGTTAAGGTCATGCCTTCTCAGGAATGGGTCTATCAACCAACGATCCCCACTCCACAGTGCCAACAGTGGGGTGAGAGACAGAATCCCATAGGCCGTGATGATGGGCCATGAAACGGTTCTCGCTAACCGATAGATCTACTCAATATCGAGCATGCCTTAACCGCACGCTATGCACGATTAAGATTGATGCAAAACAACCGATAAAAACATAACTCATCACTTAAGATGCAGATTAGATTGGTTCTAGATTAGCAAACGATGAGTTAAACAAGATATAAGGCCGATCCAGATCAATCTCAATCGGGCAGAGTGATATTGCTGTAATTAAATAAACAATGAAAGCAATAAGCAATATCGGTAACTTAATGAATCTATCAAAGACTGCCACTCTAAGATAGAGCCGATAACTTGACCTTGATCCAATTCAAGTAGTGGGGTTTGAGGCAGAATCACACAGGCCATACTTGAATTAGACAAGAATCGATAACTAGCTTATACCAGAGCCGCAGTAGGGGTCGACCGGATCGATGCAGCCATACGAACAGAGGTATAAACCATGACGGTACTTACAAAAAGCAGTGGAGGTCGACCAGATCGATGCAGCTGTACTTGCCGAAGAACTCGCCGAGATCTACTCTACTCCTACTCCTAAGGGGTGGCCGGAGCCAAAAAAAGTAATTGACTTGTATTTGATTGATTGGTTGTCCTTTCTACAATAGCCGGGGTTTCGTATTTATACCCGGAGCCTAAAATGAACCCTACTCGAGCACAACTTAATACAATCTTTGGCATAATGAAAATATTTCTAATTTAAGATAACTTGGACTCTAATCTTTCCCTTTTTGTAGAGTCTAACACATTTTTGTCCTAGCGTCGAGCGTAGCCTCCATCGTTATCTGCTGGCGCTGTCCGAAGAAAGCCGATTCCTAGATTTTGCATCTGAATTAGCTGTTTCTGATCCGCCCACAACCGATCCCTTGATGATACGATCCTGGGAGCTTCTGGGTCCCTGTGACTCTCCTTACAAATTTTGGTGTAAACACATGCCCCCCAAATTTGGGACAAAAGGAATTTTTTTCCAAAATTACCATGTTCGTGCTCCTGATAGGCCCGTAGTCATGGGTAAGGAATCTTGATCTAGGGTCTACTATTTTTCACCGTCCATATCAACTCATGAGCCCATGCTTCAAAACTTTTTCAGAGCATTATTGCTTCACGGGCATTTTGGATTCATCCTTCCAAGCTGGCTATAAAAATGGCTATCTGACCTTGGTGAGAGCAAACTCAATGATTCAGCCATGTTCTACCTTTATCTACCTCCTTGGGTGTTTCCGATCCCGCTGGATCCTCTATGGTTTATCCTTTTGCTATGTAGATCTTGAGTGATTAGGAGAATTCTTATGCATAGGGTGATTGTGTCGCTCATTCTAGCGTCCTGTCGAGCAAGAGGATCAGCTATTGCAGTTAGGAGAATTCTTGTGATATCACCTGAGTCTTCTCTCCATGCTCGCAAAGCTATCCTAGTGTTTTGCAAGGGCTAAAATGTGTGGATACCTTCCCTTGTTTGCTCCACTGAATGCCCACTAGGAAAGCCACAGGCTTCTTCCCCATAGTTTTTTGATTTATCGAAAAATTGGTTGAATTTATGTTTAGGCAGGCGATTTCCTCTCTCCTTGGGCATAATGTTAGCAATGGGCCAACGTCAACGCCTCGCGATAGACTTTGGCCTTGTTGGGGCCCGGACTCCCTTCAATCCAAAATAAACTAGATAGGCTGACCTCTAGTAAAATCTCTGAATCTTTTTCAGATCTTCTATAATTTGAGGAAGCAATAAGTCTGAATCTGTTATCTCCTCGTTATCCGTCTCCTGAATTTCTGGAGTGCCATTCCGCTTCTGTTTCTGATTCCAACCTCACACCCTAGGCGAAATCTATCTCCTCACCTTCCTGGGCTATATAAACGGGCCTCGGTAGTTAATCTAAGGATAACTCACTTTGTCTCAAACCTTCTGCACCCTTAGCATAGTTCCTGTTTTTCCGTAGGTCAGAGATCATGGAGAACCGCAAGAGGTTTCCTGAGAAGGTCTTCATCGGGTCTGCATCATCGCGTCAGCGCCTTCGTCGTCAGTAGGGTATATCTCGTGATGCCTCTGCTGCCTCAGGGAACAGGGCCGACTCCGTTCGGCCTTCAGGGCCTTCCTCATCGATGGCTTGCCGCCAGCCCCCTTGCCGTCAGATGAGGTGGATTGATAATGACAGTCTGCTTGCCTCCATTGATCGATAGGGCCAGAGTCTCACTGAGTGTTTATCCCTCGCAGAATCGGCCCTGGCCATGGTTCGATATCGATCACCTCCTACGATCGATTCGGTGGAGGATAGGTTGGCCAAGGCCGAGGCTAGAATTGTAGGTGAGATACTTGTCGTGACCTCTGCTTTCTTTTCAATTTTGTCTCCAAGACTCTGGTCACCTCCCCTTTGAATCTTTTAGATCTATCTGCCCAACTATAGAGCCTTCGATCAGCTGTGGATCATGCGGTGGGATTTGTCAATGCTAGGGGCACCGTTCCGATGGTTCGTTTGCAAGACATCCCGAATCGTGTTAGAGAGGTTGCTCTCCATGGCGTTTGTCATGGCGCTGCCATGGCGTTGGCTGCTGCCCAAGCCCGCTCAGGCCAAAGTCTTCAGCTTCTTCCCCATGGTTTTCTAGACGCAGCATACCCTGGGGAGCAGGAGCGCTTGGTGGAGGAATTCATGAGTGCTGCCAATTCTGTAGCTTTTAATACCTTGGCCGATGACATAGTAGGCAAGGTTTTCCTCGGCCCGTAGTCTGTAATAGGTGATATTTAGCAGATAATTTTCCTATCTTGGCACCATGCGCATTACTTTTGTTTATGCTTGCTTTTCCCCCATGGATGATACACATTATACCAGCTTTTACTCTTCTGAATCTATTTTCGCACCAGCAGCGATACCTTTCTGGTATCGGCCATTAGAGCTGTCAGTTGAGCAAATTGGTCGTTGAGTATTAATCCAAACATTAGGGTAATATTCCTTCAAATATTCCCTATTGATCTGCTAAATCCTTCTCCTCCCAGCGTCTCCAAAATGTACCAGGCGTGCAATGCCTAAGCTGATAAGGTTTCCCCTGATTATGCGACCATACCGGCTGTCTCGCTTTTTGGTCATCATAAGTGTGTCTTTGAGAGCATTTCTAGATCAGCTGGAGAAGTCAATAGCTTGTGGGAGCTGATGTCATTTGACTAGAAATGCCGAGAGCGACCCATGGTGCCCTAGACTTGAGATCTGCATGTCATCACGGATCTTGTGTAGAACCGGTCATATTCTTTGTTGTTTACTCATGCCTCCTTCTTCGGCTAAAGAGCCAATTCGATATAGCCAATCTAGGCCCTTGGTTTAACTAAGTCTGAAAACACGGCTTTCATTAAGAGAACCCTTTGATTTCCTATCTTTCAGTTGCTCAATGTTGTATTTCCATTGGCATTAGCGAAGTGGCGCTTCGCCTCCTATTAATTGAGGTTGCCTTTTGCGCGTCCCGAGGCATCTGTCCCTTCGCTTCATGTCTTCAAATACCAGTCGATGTCTTTCGCCTCGAACACATCTCCATCCGCAACTGTTCCTTTGCTCTTCTCTGCCTACCGAAACCCTGTAGCGGTTAGATCTAATCATTCTTCATGGCCGGTGAAGATAACCGAGGCAAGCGCACGGCGGAGGAAATCCTAGAAGAGAATATGCCAATGAATCAGCGCCTCCGGCGCATGAGGTGAGATTGACATTTCTTGTTCATGATGATGAACAGTTCTGATCCGCCTATAGGTTTATTGTGAATGACAGTCTCCGCCCTCTTCCCATGGCCGGTGGGCCCTCTCATGTCGCATCTTCTGTGCTAGCCTCGTCGTCGGATTCTTCCAATTCCTACAACAGTGATGATGCCCGACGCTATCTTCACGAGTGGAGGATGGCTTAAAACCGTTACTCCGAGGCGACTTGGGAGAACAGCCAACTGGAGATTCACCTCGGGGTTTCCCAGGCCGCCCTTCATGCAGCTAAGGAGGAGGCCAGCGCCGTCTGAGCGTAGCTGGCCGAATCTGATGCCATGGTGGTGGGTAAGATGAATCCCATGAAGGCTTCTTACTCTGACTTCTATTATCTTCATCTTGACCGTCTTCTTGTTCTTGTGATTATCAGCCCTGACAGCACAGTTGGAATCTCTCCAACTAGCGATGAACACAGCCATAGACGCTATCAATGCCCAGGGTTCCTCCATCGACGCTCGTCTCCAGGACGTCCCGGTCCACGTTCGAGAGATCGCCCTCCATGGCATTCGTCATGGTGCGGCGGTGGCGCTGACCGCGGCACAAGTCCGAACTAGGTACAAGCTTCACGCCATGGAAACAGGTTTCCCAATGGGCGACGGCCTGAGGAGCACAAGGACCTGCTTGAAGAATTCACCATGGCAGCGGAGGCCGTAGTAGACATCACATCCACTCAGGATATGGTGAACAAGGTCTTCGATTAGTTTGTATTTAAGATAAATCAATGAATGAAGACTCCTATTCTTTTATGACTATGTTTCAATGTAATGCCTTCATGTATGACCATGAATGCTTCTCGCTCTTTTTGTTCTTGCTCTATAGGCGATATATATCGTATCGGCTATTAATGTCTTTGAAGATGTTTATTTTTTGAACTAGAGGCGATACCCTCCTGGTACCGGCTATTAGAGCCGATAACGAATCGGCTATCAGATGTTGATCAGACGCTAGGATAATGTTCCGTAGAACTTCCAATATCAAAGGTCAGACGAGTAATTAACCTAGGTCAAGCGTCCTATTAAGCAAAACAGAACTTCTCTTAAGAAATTCATTAACTCTGAATCGCACTTACACTTTAACTCAGCATTCACATACGTCGGCCTAAACCCATCTCCAAGACTTTCCTTTGATCCAACGGCCGATGTGAAGCTATCACTTTTCCACTAAAACAAACTCTCAGAGCTGATTGCCTACATCGGCTATTGGCTTTTATTGCTGATTTTAATAAAGCCTCATTCCCATGTCTTGCCAGAGAAACATTTGAAATCTTCTAGTTCCCAAAAGATTGGATCGGCTGTTGCGATGCTTACGGACTCATCAGCACGAACCAGTTCGACATCATCTCCATGCCATTGAATCAAACACTGATGCATGGTCGATGGTATGCAGCAATTCGCATGAATCCAATCATGACCGAGGAGTAAACTGTATGATCCTTTCCCATCAATGACAAAGAACGTGGTGAGTAGAGTTTTACTCCTGATTGTCAGTTCGACGTTTATTGCCCCCTGGGTCTTGGATGTATTTCCTCCAAAGTCTCTAAGCATCATGTCGGTCTCAAGCAAATCTCCTAGTCCCTTGCCAAGCTTACAGAAAGTGGTGTATGGCATAAGATTGACAGAAGCACCTCCATCCACCAACATCTTGTTCATCGGTTTCCCATCAACAAAACCTTTCATATATAAAGCCTTTAAGTGCCGATGCTTGACTGGCTTATCAAATATTGCTTGCTGCACAACTGTTAACTTGGCAACCATCTCTTCATACTCTGACTCATCGTAGTCTGAATAAACTTCCTGATATACTGGAGCTCTGAATTCTGATGATAACAGAAAAGCCATTTGGATATTAGCCGATGGCTACCTCTTATCAGTTATCTGCTTGGTATGCCATACTTGAGTTTTACCGAGTGCCTAAGCCTGTTCCATCTCTCTGTTCCTTAGGCGCTGCACCCTCCTCTTTTGGCTTCTCGTCAAATCTCCTGGGCACCACTGGCCTTCCTGCCACGTGTATCTTTTTTCAGTGCCTTCCTCTTCATGATCAACCAAGTCCTGTCCAATGACTCTTTTTCCCAACCGATCATGAACACTTTCATTTTTTAAGCGCCGGTCCATGTTGTTATGATGATATGCATCTTGAGCATGGATAGACCGGCGGTTGGTTCGAGATTGCCTATACTCCCGATATTGATTGCTACATTCTGGACAGTCATGTCTGGTAGGCAACTTCAAACCTTCATTCCAGCAATGTCTAAAGAAGGGACAATTCCAATGTATTTTAGCTTGTTCCCTTTCATACCTCTCTTCTTCTAATTGATGCTGGTATGCTTGATCTTTTAACCAACGTTGATAATCCTTTTCCTTCTACCGCTGCCATTTATTCAACAGAATCCGAGATGTGACCCACGGCTTTGATGTCTCTGCTTTCGATGTCCTCCTCTGCTCGTATCGGCTTTTTTGTTTGGCACGACGTCTTCTAATCTCTCTGTACTCATCAGCCGATATTTGCATTTCGGGATCGACTGTCCCAGCTTCTCTCGATTTGGTTGATGTTAGGACCTTGGTTTTTCCTTTGAACAACCCAGCATCAATCATGTTCTGATCTCCTAGGAAAGGATTATTATCGACTTTCATCTTTCGAGGTGTATCAAATTTGAGCCTCCCTTGCTGAATAGCTCTCTGTATATGTTGCCTGAAGATTCTGTATTCATTAGTGGAATGAGAAGTAGCATTATGGAATTTACAGAACTTCTTGTTCCTCAACTGATCAGGGGGCAACATGACATGACCATCAGGCAACTTGATCTGCCCCTTCTCAAGCAAGAAATCGAAGAGCTTGTCCGATTTGGTAACATCAAAGTCATAACTCTCCTCAACTCCTCTTCCCCGAGGATTTGGCACCATCACTGTCTTCTTACCCCAATTCCATTTAGCTGCAGCAACCTCTTCTTCTTCGTCTTCATAGCCATCATCAACTGAATATGGATCCTAAGCTTCAGCTACTATGGTGTTCTTCTGGAATCAGGTATCTCAGCGCATACTCTGGAATTAGCTATTGAGCGCTGCTACCCGTTGAGCCAATTGTCCCAAGTTGTCAAACTCTTGTCCTAGCAGCTTTTCTTTTCACATTGGTTGCATTCCTTGGACGGCTAAAGCAACCAGTTGATCATTGGCCAAGCTCAATGAGAAACACAGATTCTTAGTCTCTCAGAATCTCTGAAGAAACTCAGTGCCTGATTCATTAGTCCTCTGTCTCATGGTTGTCAAATCAGTTATTTTCTTCTCTCCAGTCCTAGTATAAAAATATGTATGAAATTTCTTCTCTAGGTCGGCCCAATTGGCAATGGAGTTGATTGGTAATGACGAGAACCAAGTGAAGGCCGGCCCTGACAGGGACAAGGAGAAGAAATGAACTCGATGGGCATCCTCAACTGATGCTTCGCCCAATTATGTAAGATATCGACTAACATGTTCTATTTTGCTTGTACCGTCTTGACTAGTGAACTTGGCGAACTCTGGGAGCCCGTAATTTGCAGGAGGAGCGACCAAATCATACCATTCCGGATATGGGCATTTGTACGAAAAAGTCATTCCTTTTGGCTTCAAACCGAACTGATTCTTCATCATCTCGGTCACCTTGAACATCAACTCGTTAGCTTGTGGATTTGGATTTCTCGGTACTTGCTGACCCATCTATGGATTGAAATCCCGCATGCCTTGATATCCTGGATTTGGTATCATGTGGAGGGTGTTATAATCCATGCCATAATGATAGCCTTGTGGAATCTCAATCTGTTGGGTCCTTTGCTGGCTTGCTGCTTGAAGTCTCTAATTATAGACATAAGGATCTATATCTCTACGGACCCTCTGAATGGATGGTGCTATCTTCTGAGCCAACGATGGTATGTGGCCTGATGTGCCAAAATTGATCATCTGGTTTTGACTTTGCCCCACCGGCTGCTGCGCATGCTGTACTGACGGTCCAGGACTATATTGTATCTGATTTATAGCAGTACCCGGAGTTTGTTCAGATGAACCTTGAAGTGTCTGGACACCACCATTACCAGTTGGTGCTGCTTCTTGATGACTGGTACCGACTTGATTAGTCCCTTGGGTTAACGGATCTAGAATATTATAACAAGTCGATCCAACCTGACCAACTGGAATTCCATGAATCGCCTCTTTCATGGCGTTGTGAAACACGTCAGCGAAAGCTTCATTGCGGCTTGATAGAGCATCACGAACAGACTTGTCTATGGCTTCCGTGAAGAAATGCCTTTCTTCAGCTCCGACTGTATCTGTCTGCCCATGTAGCAGAACTCTTGGTAGTGGAAATTTCTGAATAATTGTGTTGTCACGTGTTTTGGTGTAGGACAACAAACACTTCTTCTGAAATTCTTCCGTAGCTTTGTTGATGGTATCCTTATCTTCATCAGGCAGGTCTTCATAATGTACCATAAGGATGCTGTCGTTGTTGTGAACTGCCATGACGATTGTGGTGTCCCACTGAGCGTGCCAGAAACATGTGTCGACACAGAATTTTCCTGTGCCGAGGACACATGTAGCAAGCCGAAAGGGTCCGCTCGATGGAGTAGATCCGCCTAGCTTCAGCACAGGGGTGGTCGATCCTGCGCAATCCTCCCGAGGCATGCCAGTCAATTTGACCCTGCAATTGACAAGAAGAGAAAGTTCATCAGTAATTAAGGGCGGAACTTGCCGGTGTTGCCACACAGTTCTGAATGTACGACTGTGAGAGCCGATATGAGAGGAAATCGGCTAAATAGCGGATTCCAGTATGTTCATGAGAATAAGTCAATTAGAGTTCATAGAGTCATATGAAGAGAATCGGTTATCATTCAGGATAAACATCATTTAAACAAATATTAATCAATGGAAATAAGATATCAATGATGATCGGTCCATACTAAGCTAATGATTACGAGTAACCAAACTCCTTCTTATAAAGAAATAATTCAGCATCACTTAATCATTTAATAAAGATAAATCTAATAAACATTGACATGAATTCACGTACCCATGTTAGATGAGATCTAACATGTTCATTAGATTTATCTTTATTAAATGATTAAGTGATGTTGAATTGTTTTTTTATATAAAAAGGAGTTCGGTTACTCGTAATCATTGGCTCAGTATGGACCGATCATCATTGATATCTTATTGCCATTGATTAATATTCATTTAAATAATGTTTATCCTGAATGATAACCGATTCTCTTCACACGACCCCATGAGCTCTAACTGACTTATTCTCATGAATATACTGGAATCGGCTATTTAACCGATTTCCTTTCATATCGGCTCTCATAGCCGTACATTCGGGACTGTCTGGCAACACCGGCAAGTTCCTCTCTTAATTACTGATAAACTTTCTCTCCTTGTCAATTGCAGGGTCAAATTGACTGGCACGCCTCGGGAGGATTGTGCAGGATCAACCACCCCTGCGCTGAAGCTAGGCGGATCTGCTCCATCGAGCGAACCCTTCCGGCTTACTGCGTGTGTCCTCGGCATGGGACGAAATTCTGTGTCGACAGATTTATTCCATGTATTTGTGTTTGTGACCTGCAAAATAATGTTCTCCAAATACATGTGGAACTTGATTAATAGTAAATGCATATGTGATTAAAATTGCTATTTTATCCTCTTTTTGTGACTTATTTGGCAGTCGGATTTGGTCGTTAAGGACTGCCAACACCCTACGTCTAGCAGCTGATGATCCTTATACTCAGGAGCATCTAAAATCTGGGGGTCACAATAGAGTGTAAGGGAGAATGAGATAGATTTGGTAGGGGATTGCTCGATGCTGATCCTAGGACGCCTCGCCGCTGGTGGGGCCTTCCCCCTCGCCAAAGAGGAGGAAGACAACGGGTGCGGTGGAGGAGCTCTCAGGGCCCCTCTCTAGATTGATCTGCTCTCGGTGTAGAGCTCTAATGGAACCGTGAGGACTCAAATGATCTGCGCGAATTGTCCTCCCCCCTCTTAGGATCCGACCTCCCCCTCTTAGGATCTAACCTCCCCCTTATGTATCGAGGTTGGTAGGATACATGGCAGTTTGGGGGGTTGTCTCTATGGTCTACATGTGTCGGAGTTCAGGAGGGTCTTGCAGTGGCGCTATATGGACCGTGGCGATGTCGTTGAGCCGAAGAAGCTCTGGGCGTCGTCTGGCTGCTCTATTCTAACATACTGAGTGTCAGGCTCTGTTGGCTTAGACTGGCCTCCCCTAGGTGCACCTGTTGGAGGCTTCTTGGTGGCAAAGGAGGCCGGCTCGATGGGCTAACGGGCGGGCCTAGGAGCCCTCGAGCCCCTGTAGCCAGCGAAGGAGTTTGTCTTCTTACGTCACGCCCCGTGCGTGACCCTGTCGGAGGAGTAGTTGATAGAGCCGCGCCAGCAGGGCAGCGCCGGGGTGCCCGCGCGCCTCGGTGCTCTGGGCGCACCTTCTCATACCCAGTCCCTAGCTAGCATCAAAGGCCAGGAGGGAGCCAAGGACCAGGTTCAAGCTTCCGTCGATCGGGAGCCTAAGGCTCGGTCGAGCTCCCGAGCCCCGAGCAGTGGCGGCGGGCATGCTTGGCCTTGGCCAGATTCCTTGGCCTGAGGGTACGCGCGAGCGTACCCGATGGGTATAGCCCCAAAGCCCCCGGGCGATCCTGGAGGGGCCGTCGCAGGGTCTCTCGGTCAGAAACCTTTGATCCCGAGGCTTAACATACACCTATGTTAGAATATCGTCACATGTCTAAGCCAATAGTGATCATAAGGATATCTCTAACAGTTACAAAGCGAGCAGGCAGAGTTGATCAAAATGACACTGCTGGTTCTAATCTTAATCTGACAGTGTTTTTAAAACTATCAATGTCGGTTTAGGAATAGAACTGGCATTGATGTTTTTTATCACTACCACTTGCCCATCGTTGGCTCAATTTCTAGCCATGATAGGGGGTATTGACCCGGCAGTGGAGTGCTACTCTGAGGTAATGCACTTTGTAGTTGATGACCTTTTCAGTTGAATTCATTTAATGCACAAAAAAATTCATTTATTTTTATTTTTTTCAAATGAGATCGGTTGGAGAAAAGTCCTAGACCAAAGTTGTAGAACTATATGAGATCTGAATCTTTTTAGTTCAAACTTTTATCATTCGAATTCATTTATCGTCTCAAATATCTATTATAATATTCACTACCGTGAATACAAAAGGAATGTATCAGCCACTTAGTCATAAGAGACTTTGTGTTATTGAAGCAATGAAACCTAAGGTTGTGAATTTGATCCTCCAATTAAGGCAGCACCCGCGCAAAAATTCACGTGACTTGTGATTCTTCATATTTGCTATTTTTTTATCTAATTTTAAAATTCTAAAAAATATTTTTTTATAGACGGCTAGAATTCGACCTGCCTCTAAAAGTCGATTTCTAGCGGCCGGCCGAATATAATCCTATGGCCTAAGCCTGTGTGTGGTAATGATAGAAGCTAAAGGATATTACATAAACTTTTTTTTGACAAAAGGATATTACATAAACTTGATTATTATGTATGTATCTTTGCAATGCTACTTTAATTTCAATAGGTATCGGTTCAGGCAGTGTTACTTACATTTCAACGTGATTGAGACGTGGCAGCATAGATTCCTACATGGCCGTTTGCCAATATCCGATTGTTCTCTATTTTTGTCGTATTTGCAACTGCTCATTAAGTTTAGATCTAAATTGCACTGTCTCTTTTAAAAACTATCTGTAAAAATTTATGTATCAGAACTGCACTGAAAAATAATTAATTGATTCCGTACGTTAACAGCGCGGGATCTGTCTCAAAAACCTAGATCTGACAAAGTAACGTGTGTGCCAACCAAATAACATGTGTGTGTGCTCAGTCTCGTATGTCCCTGTTTACAGATGAAGGAATCTGTCTCACGGAGAACATAATAATCAGTACAAATCAAGAGATACAAGAATTTGAGCAATGAAATTGAGACCTAGGAGCATCTCAGCCGGTGGAGAAACCTCCTATCACCACCGGTTCGGTGTATGGTCCGGCAGCGAAACATACCCTAGAGATCACCGCCAGATCGTAGGCAGAGGCACTAGTGAAAATACTTTTTTATTGTCAGTTGAAGTGTCGACTGCGTCTTGTCGACCCTCGAACAATGTAGGTTACAAAACAGTTTCACCGCCCGTTACAAAATAAACAGCAGTGATAATGGTGCCGGGATGACCCTTTTCATTAGTAGTGTAGGTTTTTCCTTCCACATTGTAGATCGATGTTTTGTGAGTAGGGGAATCAAAGGGGTCACACATGGGAAACATATGTATACTGGTTCAAATACAAGGTACACTCTATATCTAGTGGAGAATTGATCTCTTATCTTGCAAGCTCGGAGGGCTCCATACCCCTTTTTATATAGTGACGGGGGTAGGGTTGCAGATGGTCCTACACGGTTACTAATAGGGTTTCATAGTTTATTACAAGAATAATCTAATATGTTCTTAGCAAATCAAAACAAACATCTTGGCTTCCAAGGCTTTGTGACCGATGGTTTGCTTTCCAAGTCGTTGACATACCTCGTTTGGGTTGTGCTTCTCCTTCGACAAGCCCGGCCGACTCTGTCCATGTTGGGCTCTTTTTTTTAGGCAGTAAGGGTACCCATGGTCCATGACACCAACGGTTTTGATCTGACTCTTCTTTTGGAGTACCTTATCTGATGAAGTCGTTTTGTAATAATTTGTGTCAAATTTATGAGGTGGGGGTTGGAAGAAGCTATTTTTTTCCAGCTATGGCTCACAAAAATGGCTCTAGCTCCTGGGCACGGCTCCTTACAAGGAGACACAAGAAGCCAGACCTGGATCCGTGCCAAACTTATGAGTAATAAATCAAAAGGTTATCATAATAGTAAGTGGCTAATTGAAATACAAATTAATGAGTTATGTATCTTTTATTATATAGATGGATAATTTTTATGCGTTTTTTGTCCTTTTCTTTTGCTCGTGCGGACTTCTGGGAATTTTGATTTTTTCCCTCTTCCCGTTAGTCCGTGTGGGACAATTTTTTTTCCTTTTTCTTTTGCTTCCCTGCATCGTGAATAGAGTTCTTATTTCTTTTTTGTTTCCAATAAATACTAAAACAACAAATCATAAAAGCAATGATTAAAGACCATTGAACTCTAAGCCTTTTATAGAATAGAGATTTTCACCACCACATTGTTACTTATCTTACTAGAACATGGTTTAGTTAATGGTCCAATTAATTAAACTGTAAACTAAAAGAATTAGCCATTTTTTGTCTGGTTCATTCTAAATAAATACGTCTCCGCATGCACCAGTACAATCCATGATGAGTGTTGCCATGTGGATAATAGGGAGAGATGTCCCTTCATCATCACCATCTAACACACCTATACTTGACATATCAACAACTAATTCCTTTTCAATTTAAATAAAAAACATAATTATAGGATTTTACGGATCCTCAAATATTATCAATATTAACTTTTTATATTATATATTATTGATGTCATTATCATCGTAAAAACAAATTGTAGTTTTAAAATTTTATAGAAGGATAAAACAAAAATAGCTATATAGCACTCCCGTTCTTATTTTTCATGAATATTTTTGATACCTTATTTTCTAAGCATTCCTATTCTCGTTTTCCATAAATACTCGATAGCTTTTTGTTTTCTCCTGTTGCAGCGCACGAGTATATTTGATAGTAACTAAAATTTTCTTTGCGTCTCAATATGGTAAGGGGTAGTTGCATCGAGAGATTAATAGCTTGTTCGGCAGGACTGAAAAATAAGCAAAAATAGTGTTCCGGCTGATTATTGTGAGAGAAAAATAATGTTCTGTCTGGAAACACTGTTTGCGTGAATAGTGAAAGTGTGACTGCGCTGGCCAGCCCAGCCCCAGCCGGCCAGCCAGCCGAACGCAGCCTAAGTTTTCAAGTGGATGCATGAAGGATTGAGATTTGACTTCTTTATATATGGTTTGTTTGATCCACCAACTAAATTTTAACCGGCTAAATTTAGCTGTTAGGAATCCAAACGGCCTAACTAAAAGATCAGCTAAAGTTTAGCTGATTTTAGCTACTTCAACCTAGCTAAACCTAGTTAAAGTTTAGCTAAATCTATTAGCTGGAGGACTCAAACACCCCAGCTAAAGTTTTGCTAGAAGAAATTTTAGCTGGCTAAAGTTTAGCTTTAAAATTGTAGCTAGCTAAACCTTAGCTGGTTGGATCCAAACCGGCCCATATATAGGCAGTGGCGGAGCGTGAGCTAAAATCAAGAGGGGGTCAGTTCCATATGCTCATGCTACACCTAGCTAGCTGTTACTATCTTCCAGGTTGCGCTTTGTCTATGAGCAAGAGAAGCCAGCAAGTACATGAAAAAATGAGATGGCGTGCGTAAAGATCGTTTGATGACACTGTGTATGATCTCCTACATCATTCAGTACAATGCCCATCAATACTTTAAGAATAGAGAAAATGCTTGAGAGCCGTAATGAGCAGCAAGTGCAGTAGAGCAGTCGCTGTCAGACATACATTGTCTTACTTAGCAATTGTTGTCCGCAACATCAGCCAACTGCCATGGGGAATCTTCCACTTGTATATTTCCCAGGCCAAAATAGAGGCACCCGGTAGCGTAGCCAAAGCCAAAATAATGAGCAAATGCGTCTTGTAGTTCTGCCACTTGTATACTTAATACTTCTCAGGCCAAAACAGAGGCACACAGTAGTGTAGCCAAATCACCAAGTTTGGCAATCATATATGGACCACGGTGTGTACTACTGTCTTGTAGCTCTTCTTCCACTTGTGTACTTCCTTCTCAGGTCGTTGTGCAAGAAAGCTCCCCCGGGATCTGGTAGCCGCCGTGGACTCCAGCTCCCTCCAGGCCCATGGCAGCTCCCCGTCATCGGCAGCATCCCGGCTCCCTTGTGCACCGCGCTCTGCGGGACCTGTCCCTCCGCCACGGCCCTCTCAGCGTGTTCCTTAAGTTCGGTGAGGTCCCGGTGGTCGTAGCATCCACGCCGGACGCCGCAAAAGAGGTGATGAAGACCCACGACGCCATCTTTTGGACGAGGCCACTGAGCTTCGCCATGAAGACGGTGACCAAGGACCGCCTGGGCATCGTCCGGGCTCCGTACGGCGAACACTGGCGCACCGCCATCTCCGTCATCAGCAGCATCCACCATCTCCGCGGCTCCCTTGTGCACCGCGCTCTGCGGGACCTGTCCCTCCGCCACGGCCCTCTCATGTTCCTTAAGTTCGGCGAGGTCCCGGTGGTCGTAGCATCCACGCCGGACGCCGCGAAAGAGGTGATGAAGACCCACGACGCCATCTTTTCGACGAGGCCACTGAGCTTCGCCATGAAGACGGTGACCAAGGACCGCCTGGGCATCGAAACAGCAACAACAACGCTGCAGTGGGCGATGGCTGAGCTGATGAGGAATCCGGCCAGGCATCATGGCCAAGGCACAAGCTGAGGTTAGGGGAGTGTTCATGGGCCAAACGAAGGTAACCGAAGATCGGCTAGGCGAGCTATCCTATCTGCAGCTGGTCATCAAGGAGACCCTACGACTGCATGTCCCGGGGCCATTGCTCGTGCCAAGGGAATGCACGGAACAGTGCCGGATATTGGGCTACGACGTGTCCAAGGGAGCCATGGTGCTCGTGAACGCCTGGGCCATCGCTAGGAGCCCGGATTGCTGGGAGGAGCCGGACGCGTTCCATCCTGAGAGGTTTCTCAGTGACACGAGAGATTTCAAGGGCAACGACTTCGAATTCATCCCGTTTGGCGCCGGGAGGAGGATCTGCCCTGGGATGGCATTCGGGATGGCGAACATAGAGCTCGGTCTCGCCAGCTTGCTCTTCTACTTTGACTGGAGTCTCCCGGAGGGCGTCGTTCCCGGTGAGATGGACATGACCGAGACCATGGGGATGACTGCTAGGAGCAAAGCAGACCTCTTGTCTGCTACTCCGTGTGTCAAACTGCCGAGTTAATGTTAATTTGAATAAGATGCTCTATTCACAAAAAAAAAATGAATAAGTTGCTCGAGCTTGAGCTTGTATGTAATCCTGTCGAATATGTTTACGCTTTTGGTAGTTGTTTAAGTTGGCGTAGAATCGCAGGTGAACGATGCCATGCTCGTTCCATGCCATGACCGCCGTTGTGTGCTGCCACGTCATGACGTCGCGCTGCGCATGCCCACGCCTGATCCAAAAATGGAGGAGACCGTGGAGCACATCGCATGGCGGAGCGATCGGGCTCCAAGCCTATCTATCCAATTATGTAATGGAATCAGGGACGGATCCAGCGGTGGGGCGGGCAGGGATCTAGCCCCCCTACCGCCGCCCGACCCATGGAGCCCCCCCTAGAAATTTTTGTCATAGATGCATCTTGAGGAGAGGCTAAAGCTATCTAGAAGTTGAAGAAGCCCCCCACCCTAACATTTATCCTAGATTCGTCCCTGGAATGGAAAACAACCCGAAAAGCTGTGGCTATTTAGCAGCGAAACTCTCTCATGTTCATCCACTCTCGCATGTGTGTGTTTGTGTGTCCAAGTTCATGAACTCACCGTGGTGATCGCGGCCGGAGCAACACCATTGCCGATCCAGGAATCAACCGCCATGGCACGGTTCCAACAACCGGTATCAAAGCTGGTTGGAGGGGCGTTCTGGCAGTGTGTGGCAGTGTGGAGGATTCCGGGTGGTCACATCCTCCCTACCCCAAGTGTCGGCGGAGAGAGATTGTGGAGAAGATGGGCAACACAATACCGGGTACTAGCACGACGTCTGAAGGCGTCAAGGAAAGTTCCCTCTCATGGCCGATGCTTACCCGCACGAACTATGCGGAGTGGGCTTTGTTGATGCAGATCAATTACGAGGCAATGGTGGTGATCTTGTTCATCGCATAAGCACTTCTGGACTTGTTTTCTACCTTGGAACCAGTTTAGGGTTTAGGAAGTTAAGCTGCTAGACAACATATTGATGAAAGTCCAAACATGTTGAATTTCCAGGAAGCAAAGACAATGGAAATGGCCAATTAAAAAACAGTTTTGCTATTTATGTGTTGACAGTTTTCTTGCAAAGAAATCTGTCAAATTTTGAGCTATTTGTTTTTGCTCTGTGATGTGTGTTCTGGTTGTTGGATTTTTTTCAATGCTTCTAACTTTGTTGGAACTACTTTTCCTTTAATTCTTTATTATCAAAACTGTAAAAAAATTTAACACATAAATTAGCCATACGGTACTGTAACAGGTTTTCATTTTCGGAAATTAAAATTTATCGGGGGTCACAGATAAAGAGGATAAACATGATATATCGGAAATATCGGACCAAATTCAAATAAAATTTAATTTAAATTTAAGTAAATTTAAATAAATTTAAGTAAATTTAAATAAATGTAAATAAATTTAAACAAAATTTGTACGAAAAAGATATATATTTTCTTATCGGCACCTACGGATAAAAAGGATGTATCGGAAATATCAAGAGATTTCGGCCGATAAATTTTTCCCTGACTGTAACATGACGAATTTGGAGAGGAACATGAAAATAGTTTGCTGACTGTATTGTTGTCTTTAACTCTTCATCCTATTCAGTATGCAGGACGAGTGGTGCAGGATCCAGCGAATGCAACGGTGAACAGGCCATAGTGCATCACCACGACAGCTGAACTGATCGCATGGTTACAAAAAACTCTTGTGGCATTCCGGGTTGAAGAAGTGGTCCTATACTCCTATCAACAAGATTTAAGATGAGGAAGGTGTAGAGTCAGCTTAACTCATGTGATGTCATGGAAGCTGAACTGCCAAAACGGATGACAATAAAACTCAATTCAATGCTGATGCGTGAAAACAAAATGGACCAAAGGAGGATCTAGGGAGGCAGCCAACGCACAAGTTTGGCCGTTTCGAGCAGGATGGAGTTACTTGAGTGAGCTAGGAGCAGCGGTAAGGAAGACAAAAGGATTGGACGCTAAGATCATAGGAAACAAAGTCAATCTAACAGCTGAAATAATACTGATGATGTGGCTTCACCAGAGAAAGGAGAAATACCAATCAATGAGACTTAGTGGTTCTATCTATCTAGGTTATATATAGATTAGTGACAGTAAGATTTCAATTGAATTTTTTTGTATTTCTTGAAAGATGGACAGATCCAAAATGTGGTGACAATAAATGGCGAAAATTATCCCATGTTTGACTGCTGATTTAAGTTAGGTTGATCTTTGTCTTTTTTACGCTGATGTGTGAGCTCAGAAATCATCGATTCTTCGCCACTAGAGGCCAATCGAACCTGGCTGTCAGGAAGGAACTGAACCCAAAATAGGAATCTGTTCCAGCGTCCCTACTCACTAAAGAATCACTTGTGAGAAGGAAGGAGAGAAGAATGGAGATGTAAAACTGAAACCACCACTAGAGAAGAAGGAAGAGACAAAACTAAAACTATCCTCTTTGCTATGACTTTTTGCCAGGAGTCAAACGATCAGACCAACCACTGGAGAAGGCCTAGTTGTGGGGTAAACTGGTATATACGTATAATTTTTAATATATGGAATCAAGTTCTGTTACCAACTCTGCTGCTACTACCCAAGGTTTTCATTTTCGGAAATTAAAATTTATCAGGGGTCACAAATAAAGAGGATAAACAGGATATATCGGAAATATCGGACCAAATTCAAATAAAATTTAATTTGAATTTAAGTAAATTTAAATAAATTTAAACAAAATTTATACGAAAAAGATAGATATTTTTTTATCGGCACCTACGGATAAAGATGATATATCGGAAATATCAGGAGATTTCGGCCGATATTGGAAACCATGCTACTACCTGAACCGGCAATAGGTGATGCAGAAGGAGAAGAAGCTGCGACAGGAAGGCCGAAGCCCAGAGCTGCCAGGGAGAGAAGGCCCAACCCGTTTATTACTGGCCCATCGTGGATTCGTTAGTGACGAGAGAGTAGTACTTAAAGGGAGAAGAGAGTAGAGAGAGGATTATGAAAATTGTAAACCATAACTGAATTCTGTTAATCACTCCTCATCCTGCCTATCGTGATGTGCTTCTTCTTCCCCAAATTCCTAAATCCTAATTCCCTTTTCTAGCCTACGCTTCTGCTAACAAGTTCTTTGAAAAAGCCAAGATGGATCAGATAGTAATAAATGAAGTTGCCATCCAAAGGTTGAGGTTGGAAATGAGAGCACAATATAATTTGAATTTTAGCAGGAAAGATATCGAAATGTGAGTCAACGCTTGAGCAAGTCAGCCCTCAGCAATAGCTAGCGATCGTCGGTCAGCTACCACCAGAATGGGGCCATCGACTCAACAACGACTTGAGAGTTGAGACATGACAGTCAAGCAAATCAAGAAGAGAATATGCTTCCTGCTTTCGTTTCTCCGTTTCGTCAAAGACGACACACATCATCACCGGCACGGTGTCGGTGACCAAGCTCCTGCTGCCGTCCAGGGGGCTCGAGGGTAACATCTCGGCGTCCCTCGGCAACCTCACCGGCCTGCGAGCTGCGATGCCTCGACCTGTCGCGCAACTCGATCGCTCTCCGGCGCGCGGCCTCCCGCTGGAGCTGATGTCGTCAGCAAGCGTCCTCGTCCTCGATGTCAGCTTCAAGCGCCTCAGCGGCGAGCTGCAGGAGCACTGCCCCTCCCCGTCGTCGCTTGCGTACCATCCTCTGCAGGTACTCAACGTCTCCAGCAACTTCTTCTTCGGAGATTTCCCATCCACGGCGTCATGCCGTCCTCTTTTTGCTTCGGCTCGCCGTCGTCCTTCGCCGTGCTTGATCTTTCCTGCATCCTGTTCACTGGCGCCTGGCGGCATCCCCACTAGTATAGGTGAATGCTCTGCACTCCGAGTGCTCAAGGTTGGCCACAACGACATCGGCGGCGCTATGACGCTATCCCTGACGAGCTGTTGTTCAATGCTACCTCGTTGGAGCATGTCTCTATTCCCCATGGTAGCCTGACAGGAGAGCTTTCAAGGTGCACTTATGGCCAAACTTGGCGGTGTAGCGATCCTTGATCTTCAAGGCAACGACTTGGTCGGTGAAATTCCAGACTCCATAGGCCCTGTTTGTTTGCGCTCATAAGCGCGTTCGCGACGGGAGAAGCCGGATACGCCCGCCAAACGGCTCGCGGCAGCATCCATCGCAAACGCGGCGTCTGCGTTCGCTTACCTTCCCGCAACGACGATTGGAAAAGCGTCCGAAGGGTTGCGATTTGGAAATCGCGAGCGCTTTTCCTCTCCCTGCCCCTCCCACCCGACCCGTGCGCGCTCACGACGCCGGCTTCCCTCCCCGCCGCCGCCGGGTTCTTCCCACCCCGCCTCCCTCCTTCATCCCCTCCAGCCAGATCCGGTGTCGGCTCTCCTCCCCGCTATCGCCTCCCTCGTCCCCTCCGTTCGGACCGGCTGCTGCACCACGCATGCCGGTCGCCCCTCCACGTACAAGCTCTGCCATGGCCATGCCGGGGTGCTGAGCGAGCCGGTCAACCAAGCTCCGCCTCGGGCTGCTTATACAAGGGGCGCCCCTCTCGTCTCTTGACTCTCCTCCACCACGCCGAGCCGCTCAGCTCCGCAGCCACCCACTCCTCGCACATCTTCTTCCGAGCGCCCGTCGATCTCCTTCCCCGCGCTGCAATCGGTTGAGGTAGCTAGCCTACGTGAATCCCCTACCTCTCCTCTCCCTCCCCATGCTCTTGGATTTGGAAATGGTGGCCGAAATCGTTGTCTCGCGAAGCTCGCCGAGCTGACGAACACGAGCACCTGCACCTCCCGTCCGTGTTCCCTCTCTGCCTCCATGTCTATTTCCTTGCTTCCTTTGACTAGTCAAGAGAGAGTAAATGAAGGCGTACCGGTGTACCCAAATTGATGTTATTTTGGACTATTACTGTATAGGGGTACATAGGTCAATTTACATCCAGGACAGATAATCTACCAGAAATAATCAGGACAGCCAAACGTCCAGCTTATTCAGACGGCAGATTCTCTATATCGTGGCTTATCAGATAAGTCTGCTCAGCTTATAAGCGAGACTCAGAAAAGTTGAAACAAACAGGGCCATAGTCCATAGGCCAGCTTCATTCATTGAAGGAGCTGCATTTGGGATACTGTCAACAAGCATGTATAGGATAGCTAGATTAGCTCCACTCCTTTCATTTTGTGTACCCGGCCAGCCACCTCTCCTCCTTTGTAGGATCTGCATGTACTCATGCGTGGCTAGCCAGAGCTAAAGCTCCTGTATATGTAACCTCAACGAGTGTAATACAAGTTGCGGTTATTCTTCCCAAACTCTTCTCTTAGATGGTATCTGTCAACCTTTGATCCAATTTCTCACCTTCCGCTGCTCACCGGCCATGGCGAGTCCCACCAGCTCCATCTCCTCCGTTGGCACTAATCCCTTCGCCGCAGCCGCTGAGCCTTCTCCTCCCTCAGCCTCCACACTCATTCTCATCAACATTCGTAGCCATGTCCTGTTAGTGTTGATCTCATCCGACTCGGCCCAACGGTCTAGTCGGGCCTTGATCCAGTGCCCTGATAGGGGGCATCCAACCAAACCAAGGTTGATGGGCCCCCGTCGCGTAGCACCATATAGAGGGAGGTGGGGGCCAGAACACATGACACAAGGTTCACCTGAGCCGCTAGACGCCCCACCTAGTCTCTAACCCTAGACCGGTCGAGAGGGGTGCTGCTAGCGACGGGAAGCGCCACCACCGCCGCCGGACGATGCCACCGACATGGACAACTCATCCTTCTCCAAAGCCGACGGTCAGCCACTCCTACATATCCCTCTCTCACTATCTCCCTCTCTGTATCAAGTTATAGGTCAAATTGAACTAAATAAGTATCGGATTCACCCTCTAATCCACACCTAGATGATCCTAAAAAGCTATCAATGGTATCAGAGCCGTCGATCTATTGTGTATATTGAGTGTGGGATAGAAAATTAAAAAGAAATAGAAAAGACAGAGAAGTAGAGGGTCCGATCCGGTTCGGATTGGAACCCTAACCCCAGTCGGGGTGAAGAAATCAGAAGAAAGAGGGTTCAATTCGGCTGATTTGGATCGACCCAAACACGAACCCTAATGAAAGCATCTAGGCCCCTAAGTGGATTTTGGTGATTAATGTCAATACAAGATTACTATGACTAACGTGTGTTTTGCAGAGGCAATTAAGTTAGGTCATGGTAATGGAGATCGATTGGGCAATCGAGGTTGTCATGCCCCTACGATGGAAATCATTTCGGTTTTCAAAGGATGGACGACAAGGTTAAGGATAACTAGTTCTAAGTGTCAATTGAAGTTGGAGAGACACTTAGAGTAGTTTAGGACTTTGTTTTTCCTTTGGCCGTACTATTAAGGGGGGTATGAACGGGTAGCTTGACCTAGTTGAGTCTAGTGAGTTAGGTGTGGTGCACACTTGTTAAAACTAGCTCTAGGTAGCTCCTATGAATGCCTAAGATCCTTTGGAGCAAACTTCATTCACATATGATCGAGAGTTGGAAGTGAATGGAGGGTCAAATACTGACCGGACGCTGGCTCCGGTGCGACCGGACGCTGGCCGCAGGGTCCGATCAGTTCATTTGACCATGAAGAACAAGTCTAGTGTGATCGGATGCTGGAAGGTCGTGTGACCGGATGCTAAGGGCCAGCGTCCGGTCGACTCCAGTAAGGGTCCAGACTTGAGAAAGTGCGACCAGACGCGTCCGGTCAGTGGTGACCGGACCCTGAGTATCCAGCGTCTGGTCATTTACAGTAAGCATCCAAGAGTGACCGGACGCGTCCGGTCGGTACTGACCGGACCCTGATAGCGTCCGGTCATCACTTGAAAACTGTTCGCGGATTGAACTGACCGGAGTGTCCGGTCAAAACGATCAGAGCGTCCGGTCATCCCGCAGAAGCTCATAATGGTTCATTTTTCAGGCTGCCTTATAAATAGAAGCTCCACTCGTGAGTGGAGGGACTTTTGCTCATTCCAACAGCTGAGAAACACGTTTGTGAGTGTCAAGAAGAGCAAGGTCCTAGTGAGGTGTTTGTGATTTGAGAATCCAAGAGAGTAGCCTCACTAGCAATTCAAGAGTAGCAAAGTGTGCATCCATCTTCTCATTAGGCTTCACGTGGTCAAGTGAGAGTTCATGCTTGTTACTCTTGGTGATCGCCATCACCTAGACAGCTTGGTGGTGATTGGGAGCTTGGTGATCACCCGGCGGAGCTTGTGGGTGACCCAACTCAAGTTGTGAGCGGTTTTGGGTGATTCGCCGCGACGGAGTGTCGAAGAATCAACCCGTAGAGAGCACTTGATCCTTGCGCGGATCAAGGGGGAGCTACACCCTTGCGTGGGTGCTCCAATGAGGACTAGTGGGGAGTGGCGACTCTCCGATACCTCGGCAAAACATCGCCGTGTTCCTTTCTCTCCCTATTTACTTTGAGCACTTACTTTGAGTATTTACTTTGAGCAATTCAATACTTGTTTTACATTCATAGAATTGCTATGCTAGAGTGAGTTTGGAACATAGGGTGCAAGTCTTTTGTGCATTGATTTGATAGAAACACTTTTCTAGGCACAAGGGATTAATTGCGCTATCCGTAGGATTTGATTATTGCAAGAAAATTTAGAATTAGCCCAATTCACCCCCCCCCCTCTTGGGCATCTTGATCCTTTCAATTGGTATCGGAGCCTCGTGCTCATGTTTTTAAGTCTAACCGCTTAGAGCAAGATGTCTCACGGGGATGGACCTCCTCCTATCTTCGAGGGGGATGATTTTCCATATTGGAAAATTCGCATGGAGGCTTACCTAGAAGCTCTAGATGTTGGAATTCTTAGAGCCGCCTCTCAAGGGTTCCCAACACCTAAGAATGCCGCACAACTTCAAGGCGATGAAGTAAACTATGAAAAATGGAATGCAAAGGCTCGCAACACCATCTTTAGAGGCCTTTGCAAAGATGTGTTTAATCGTGTAAGGAACCACAAAGACGCCCATGCACTATGGTCGGACGTTTGTGCGCTCCATGAGGGAACCAAGAGTGAACATGAGGAACGCTATCATCTTGTGATTAAAAAGCTAAATTCTTTTGAGATGCTTCCCAAAGAAAGTGCTAATGAAATGTATTCTCGTTTAAATGTTCTTGTAGAGGAAGTCAATGGGCTTGGACTTACTCAAATGTCACCATCTGATGTTGTGAGAAAGATCTTGAGTGTCCTCCCCATTGACAAATATGGGCACATTGTGACCGTGCTACATCAAGGTGATCTTTCTGCCGCTACACCGACACAAATCTTGGGAAAGATCAATGCTCATGAGATGTACATGCACATCACACCTCAAGATGGCTCATCCTCTACAAAGAAGAAAGAGAAGGACTTAGCATTCAAAGCTAGCCAAGATAAGGGCAAAGCAAGACTTGAGTATGAGAGCTCAAGCGATGAAGATGATGAAGAAAGTCTTGCTCTCATGGTGAAGAAGACCGCCAAGATGCTAAAGAAGCTAAACAAGAGTGGCATCAAGTTTGACGGTAAGAAGAAGAAGTTCTTCACTAGCTCAAGAAGAAAGCCAATCTCCGAGATGGATTGCTACAATTGTGGTGAACTTGGCCACCTAGCTCATCAATGCACAAAGCCCAAGAAAGACAAGTTCAAAAACAAGGGCAAGAAAGATGATTCAAGTGATGAAGATGAAAAGAAAAAGAACAAGCCATACAAGAAGAGAGATGGCAAAAAGAGGGACTTCTACAAGAAGAAGAAGAGTGGCAAGGCCTACATTGTCGGTGATTGGCTCATGGACATTGATTCATCAAGTGGATCATCCGATGATGAGAGTGACAATGAGAAGGTGGCCGCCATTGCTATTGATCGTGCATCCTCACCGCCACCATCGCCATCATCCTCTACACACCTATGCCTTATGGCCAAGGGTGAACGCAAGGTAACTAAGAGTGATGATAGTAGTGATGATGAGCAAGCTAGTGATGATGATAGCGATAGCGATGATGACTCACCTACATATGATGATCTTGTCAAAATATTAAGAAAATACACTAAGATCATTAGAAAGAGTAGAGCTACAAATGAAAAACTTGATGCTAAAAATG
Organism: Miscanthus floridulus; assembly: GCF_019320115.1. Classification (NCBI taxonomy): domain Eukaryota; kingdom Viridiplantae; phylum Streptophyta; class Magnoliopsida; order Poales; family Poaceae; genus Miscanthus; species Miscanthus floridulus. The sequence goes on from NC_089593.1 coordinate 55,605,437, forward strand.
ATTTACTTTTAGCCAAGTGTGATACAATAGAAAAGGCTAATGATGAGCTCAAAGAAACAAATGATTCTATATCATCCAAACTCAAGGAGCTCAAATCTTCTAAGAAAGAGCTTAAAGATAAACATGATAAACTTGAGTGGGTGCACAATGAGCTTATCACTAGTCACAACAAGCTAAAAGATGAATATACAACTCTAAAGATCAATTATGATACCCTTGTTATTGCACAAGAATTCTTACCAAATGAGCCACATGATGCTACTAACCATGTTGTTAAGATTGATATAGCTACCTCATGTGATGATTTAATTGATGAGAGCATTGAGCATGGATCTAGTAGCAAAGGCAAGCAAGTGGTTGAGTGCAATGACTATGATGAGTATGTCAAGCTCAAGAGTGACCATGAGAAGCTCATGAAAGATCTTGAAGAGATGAAAAGTCACAACACCATTGTGCTAGAAACTCTTGATCATGACAAAGAGTTGATCCTTGAGAATGAGAAGCTCAAAGAAGAAAACAAGAAACTCAAGGAAGAGAAGAACAATGATATTCTCAAGGAAGAGAACAAGAAGCTCAAGATGGAGAAAGAGCATCTCAAGGTGGGATTGAGCAAGTTTGCTAGAGGCAAGCATCTCCAAAGTGAGCTACTCATGAATACCGTCATGAAGATGGATAGAAGTGGCATTGGATATATGGCAAGTGTAGAGAAGAAGAAGGCTCAAGCTCAACACCAACAATCAAAGCCAAAGCTAAAGCCAAAGAGATGTTTTGAGTGTGGACAAGAAGGCCACTTTGCTCATGAGTGTCAAACTCCACCACCACAACCCTTGCCCAAGCATGCTAGACCCTTTGCTTTCAATGCTCACTACATGCTTAGAAAAGATTCTAGTAGAAAGATGAAAGTCATGTTCTTAGGACCCCCCAACAAGAGTAGGCCTAAGAAGATTTGGGTGGCTAAGTCACTTGTTGAGAAGGTGAAGGGCCCTCAACAAGTTTGGATCCCTAAAGCTTGAATCTCTTGTGTGTAGGTGAACTACAAGACCGGTGGAAGTCATTGGGTTATTGATAGTGGTTGCACTCAACATATGACCGGTGATCCTCGTATGTTCACCTCACTAGATGAAGAGGTAGATGGACAAGAGAAAATAATTTTTGGAGATAATTCAAAGGGCAAGGTTAAAGGATTGGGCAAAGTGGCAATATCAAATGATCATTCCATCTCCAACGTGCTCTATGTCGTTTCATTGAGCTTCAACTTGCTATCCATTGGGCAATTGTGTGATCTTGGCTTCCAATGCTTATTCACCGAGAAGGAGGTTGTTGTATCCAAGGTAGATGACAACCAAGTGATATTCAATGGATTTAGATACAACAACCTATATCTAGTTGACTTCACCTCCAAAGATGCAAACTTGAAGACTTGCCTATTCACCAAAACAACACTTGGGTGGCTATGGCATAGAAGACTTGCTCATGTTGGGATGAGCTCACTCAAGAAGCTTATGAAGAATGATTTGGTGAGAGGGTTGAAGGATGTGAAGTTTGAGAAGGACAAGCTTTGTAGTGCATGTCAAGCCAGCAAGCAAGTTGCAAACACTCATCCAACCAAAGCTTTCATGTCAACCACAAGAGTGCTAGAACTCCTACACATGGATTTATTTGGACCAACAACATATAAGAGTTTGGGAGGAAATCTCTATTGTCTTGTGATTATGGATGACTATTCAAGGTATACATGGGTGTTCTTCCTTCATGATAAATCCGAAGTTGCATCTTGTTTCAAGAAGTTTGCCAAGAGAGCTCAAAATGAATTTGAAGTGAAGCTCAAGAAGATAAGAAGTGACAATGGCAAAGAGTTTGACAACACAAACATAGAAGCTTATTGTGATGAAGTTGGAATCAAACATGAAGTCTCCGCAACCTATACTCCTCAACAAAATGGTGTAGTTGAGAGGAAGAACCGGACTTTGATCACTCTTGCAAGGACAATGCTAGATGAGTACAACACCCCCGAAGCTCTATGGGCGGAAGCAATCAACACCGCATGTTATGCATCCAACCGCCTATTTCTTCAAAAGTTCCTTGTCAAGACACCGTATGAGTTGCTCAATGGGAAGAAGCCGGACGTCTCCTTCTTTAGGGTGTTTGGTTGCAAGTGCTACATCTACAAGAAGCGACAACACCTAGGGAAGTTTCAAAGACGTTGTGATATAGGTTTTCTTGTTGGTTACTCATTGAAGTCCAAAGCATATAGAGTATTTAATCATGCCACCGACTTGGTTGAAGAAACATATGATGTGGAATTTGATGAATCTAACGGCTCCCAAGGAGCACATGAGAATCTTGATGATGTAGGTGATGAACCATTGAGGGAGGCTATGAAGAATATTCCGGTGGGAGACATCAAGCCAAAAGATGATGAAGATGATGTACAAGTCATTGACCAACCTTCTTCATCAAATGTACCACAAGATGGTGAAAAAGATGGGAGAGTAGAAAATGAAGATACTCATATCTCCCATGAGCAAATGGTGGTACAAGCACAAGATGTTGATGCTCCACAACCTCCTCCTCAAGTGGTCAATAGAAGAAATACACCTCTCCTACAAGATCATCCACAAGATCTCATCATAGGGAGTCCAACAAAGGGTGTGATGACTCGATCTCAAAAACTTACTTCATTTATTGCTCATCACTCTTTTGTCTCTTGCTATGAGCCCACCAAGGTAGAAGAAGCTCTTAAAGATCCGGATTGGATCAATGCCATGCATGAAGAGTTGAACAACTTCACTCGCAATGAAGTTTGGACTCTTGAAGAGCGACCAAAAGGTGCAAGAGTCATTGGAACGAAGTGGGTGTTCCGCAACAAGCAAGATGATCAAGGTGTTGTTGTGAGGAACAAGGCAAAACTAGTTGCAAAGGGGTTCTCTCAAGTTGAAGGTTTGGATTTTGGAGAGACCTTTGCACCGGTTGCAAGATTAGAATCCATTCGTATCCTTCTTGCATATGCATCACATCATGAGATGAAACTATATCAAATGGATGTGAAAAGTGCATTCTTAAATGGCTTTATTAATGAACTAGTCTATGTTGATCAACCTCGTGGGTTTGAAGACCCTAGATATCCTAATCATGTTTATAGGTTGTCCAATGCACTATATGGGCTTAAGCAAGCCCCAAGAGCTTGGTATGAGCGCCTTCGGGACTTCCTTATTGAGAAGGGCTTCACCATTGGGAAGGTCGACACCACACTATTCACCAAGAAGCTTGATGGGCATATCTTCATTTGTCAAGTATATGTTGATGATATCATCTTTGGATCATCAAATGAAGACTCATGCAAAGAATTTGGTGAATTGATGTCTAAGGAGTTTGAGATGTCAATGATTGGTGAGCTTACATTCTTTCTTGGTTTTCAAGTCAAGCAAATGAAAGAAGGCATCTTCATCTCTCAAGAGAAATACACAAAAGATCTTCTCAAGAGATTCAAGATGGATGAATGTAAGCCAATCAAGACACCAATGCCTACAAATGGACATCTCGACCTAGATGAGGGAGGTAACCCGGTTGATCAAACTCTCTACCGTTCTATGATTGGTAGCTTGTTATATTTAACCGCATCTGGGCCCGACATCATGTTTAGTGTGTGTATGTGTGCTAGATTTCAAGCTAGTCCTAAGGAAACACATTTAATTGCCGTAAAAAGAATCCTTAGGTATCTTAAGCACACACCAAGCATTGGTCTTTGGTATTCCAAAGGAGCTTTATTTGAATTAATTGGCTATTTGGATTCGGATTATGCCGGATGCAAAATTGATAGAAAGAGCACATCCGGAGGGTGCCATTTGCTTGGTAGATCACTTGTGTCTTGGTCCTCCAAGAAACAAAATAGTGTGGCTTTGTCCACCGCCGAAGCGGAATACATTGCCACGGGTGCTTGTTGTGCACAAATATTATACATGAAACAAACTTTGCTAGACTATGGAGTAGTTCTAGAGAAAGTACCTCTTTTGTGCGACAATGAAAGTACGGTAAAACTTGCAAATAATCTGGTTCAACACTCTCGCACCAAGCATATAGACATTCGCCATCACTTTCTAAGAGATTATGTGGCTAAAAATGATATATCACTAGAAGGTGTAAGATCCGAAGATCAATTAGCGGATATCTTCACAAAACCGCTAGATGAGGCTACATTTTGTAGATTGCGGAATGAGCTCAATGTACTTGATTTTAGTAACTTCACTAAAAATTGAGCTTGTGTTGTCCCTTGCATTCATTGTAATATACAACATGTTTAATTTGTGGCAATGCACATAGGGCTTGTCTAACATGGTTAAGATAACCACCGAAAAGCGTGTGAAGAAGCTTAACCTTGGATCAAACTTGACAAGCAACTAGATTTACTTACAAGTATTGCATATGCATGAATATTGTTTTGTCGTTTTGTTCCATTTGCCCTCTTGTTGCCTATTTTCTTAAAAAGAATTATAGCCTAAGGCAAAATATTTTGAAAAATATGAGGGTTTGAGAGAGGTCACTCACATCAGTCCTAATTGGTGTTTATTTGGATCTTATTCAAGTTGGGACTTGATTGGGAACAGGCAGCGCAAAGGAAGTTTGAAGATTTGCTGGAAAAGGTGCACTGGACGCTGCACCGGACGCTGCTGTCCAGCGTCCGATCAGTTCACAGGAGGTGAACTGCTGGTGAAGGAGTGACCAGACGCTGGGTCTGTGCGTCCGGTTAGGAAGGGTTCAGTGTCCGGTCGATCGAAGGAAGGACAAGTTGTACTGACCGGACCCTGCCTGCGTCCGGTCATGGACCACCGGACGTGTCCGGTCCCGATTCCAGAGGATTTGGACCTCTTTGGAATCAATCAGACGCTGGGTGGTAGCGTCCGGTCGCTACCACCGTAGCGTCCGGTCAGTGGATCTCGCGCGTTTTCAGGACTCTTTTCCGTTTCCTTCTTTGTTTTGCTTCGGATCCTCATAAAACCGCGCCTCTGTGTTCCCTTTCCTTGACCTAACCCGCGCCGCCAAATCCCCGTGACCGAGCCCTAGCCAGCGCCGCCGCCTCCTCGCGCCCAAGCTTGCCGTGCCGCCGAGCTACTGCCTCACCGCGCCTCTGCAGCACCGCGCCGGCCACATTGCGCCCAAGCTCGCCGCCCCGCCATCCAGCCAGCTTCGCTCGAGCTTTCCAGCGCAACCCCGCACCGGCCCGTCGCAGTCACCGAGCCTCCCTTGCCGCCACTGCTCACCCACGCCAGTGTCACCGCGCCATCACAACTCGCAGCGCCGCCGTGCCTCCCCGCGCGCCACCGTGCGACCGGCCCCCTCTTCACCGTGAAGTGCCATGAACCCTAGCCCCTTCTCCTCTTGGTAAGGCTAGCCTCTGGTTTCAATTTGAAATTGCATAGATCCTTTTGCAATTCAATGCACTGATTTCACAAATTCTAGGGCCACTTCTTGTAACCCTAGCCCCTGCCGGTTCCGAGTATCCCCCGCGTGTCGCCTTATCTTTTCTTGGTTTGCAGATCATCAGGTAGAAAGCCATTCGACTCAATTTCGCATCTACATTGCTTTATCTATTAGGGTTTCGCATCTATTAGCAATATGGTATTTATTTGTATATCCATCTATTCTATCGTGCATTCCGTTGTTGTTCTTGTGGCAGTTGGCAGTCAACTCGGAGCCAAGCTCGCGAGTAAGGATCGAGGCCAAGCCTCGAGAGGTTCAGTCTATCTGTTGATCCTCATCAGCGTCAGTTCACCATCTTGTTAGTTCAGATGGCCCGCACCAAGAATGTTGGTGGTGGCCCAGGTGATGATGATCGGAGGCCCCCGCCTCGCCAGCCTGCCGGATCAAAGGGCAAGTCAACCAAGCGAGTGACATCCAAGAAGCAGAAGTACCCCGACGCTGAGACAGCGAGAGCAGCAGCTGTTGTAGAGGCCGTAGAGCATGCCAAGAGAGGTGGTGCCCGTAGCAGAGTTGTCATTGTAGATCAGCCAGTTTCACCTGCACTGAGAGCTACGATTGAGGATGTTGAGCGTCATCACGGTAGTCCAGCTAAGACTGCCATGTTTGCAGGATGATGGGTTGCCATTGAGGAGGGTCCATCAGCAGCACAGGAGCCAGCTCAGCAGACTCAAGAGAGCGAGTAGGCTCAGCAGACCCAGGAGGCCGAGGAGACAGAGCCGGCACCCCAGCTTCGCCACTCTGGACGGACCCATGTACCAGTCTTGCCGAGGCCGCCGACACAGTAGAGGGGATCACGTCCTCCACCTAGACCATAGGGTCCACCTCCAGTGGTACACCTCGACTTGAGGGCTGCTACCGCCAGGCAGGTTCAGCAGCTGCGTTTTGTTGAGTTTGAGGTTTGGTTTCCTCCGAGGAGGGATGAGAGAGCAGCTGAGGGGTTCTACACACCACTGCAGGAGGATTTCTACAATGCTTATCTCAACAGTGGGGCAGTGTTCAGATCTCAGAGAGTCTGTTAGATAGAGTCTATTGTGGCAGCAGCAGGAGAGAGCATTCGGCCATACTTGTCATATTTGCTAGGACTGATAGATTTGATTGGACGGACGGGGATATATGTACCATCTTGGGTTCGTCAGTTTTATGCTTCACTCTACATCGATCCACATCACAGATTCATTCACTTTGCTTTCAGAGGCAAAGACTACAGGGTGATGAGTGGCAGAGCCAGAGAGATACTGAGGCTACAGGAGCAGCCTGTTAAGATGCATGAGGTTTGCTATGGACAGCAAGAGCCTCCCAGGCGTCCTCATGGAGGGTTGGTGCCCCCTATAGATTTAGTGCGACATTGCTTCAAGGAGTCGTTTGGAGAGGGGTCGAGCAGGAACCCCAGTGACTTGACTCCTACAGCGAGGATACTAGAGGCCATCATCAGGAGGACACTGCTTCCCAGGTTGGGATACAGGGAGGGCCTGACTCGCTTACAGCTCTGGCTTCTCAATGACATCATGTAGCAGACAGTTTTTGATATCTGAGATCTCCTGCTTTTAGAGATGGAGGATACTATAGCTGAGGGATTCAAGGGTCGCAGGCAGCTTCCCTATGCTCACTGGATCATGTTCCTCATCCGCAGAGTTGTGCTTGATAAGCCCCCTGGTATGATGGATGAGTATAAAGGTGCCACCACAGAGTTCCTAGCTTACAACCTGTCATAGAGGATCAGACACACCACTCCTCAGGCACCCAGACAGCCTAGCCGTCGTCCCGATGTGCCAGAGTCCGTAGCTCAGCAGGATGAGATCATCAAAGGGATTGCAGCCACTGAGGAGGAGGAGCTAGAGGCACAGCAGGAGGTGAGCGAGTACAGTGACAGCTCTGACGATGACTACTAGCCTATACCTCAGATGCCTCCATGCAGGCACGATGCAGAGGCCGGTAGCTCTAGTTCTGCTCCACCTGCTCCACAGACAGACCCCGCTCTCATTGCTATTCTTGAGCGGATGCAGTAGGATTAGACATGCCAAGCACAGGAGACAGCTGCCAACTTTGCACAGTTTTAGGCTCGTTAGGACGAGTTCCAGTGGCAACAGCAGCTCCTTCAACACCAGCAGTTACTTATGCAGCAACAGCTCATGGGATTCATGCAGCATGTAGTGACAGCCATTGGGGTCCCACTACCACAGCCTTCGCCCCAGCTTGCATAGCCTCCTACCACTTCGACGACTCCTGCAGTACAGCCGAGTGGGCTCCAGAGTCAGGGACAACCTCCAGCTCAGTTTGCTTCACCTCCTATACAGGTGTCCCAGTGGTTAGCCTCACCCGTGGTAGCCCCGCAGTTCACTCCATTTCAGACGGGCTTCACACCAGAGCAGTCTTCCTCGCTATTCGTGCCTGAGACGTCAGTCTCCAGGAGCCTTGGTGCATCCTTCAGCGAGTTGACCGACATGCCTACTCCGCCGCATATGCATACCGCCGGTCCGTCTACAGTAGCTCCAGTCGCAGTGACTACTCAGAGGCTCCCCTCGTCTATCACCTCGTCAGATCCTACGATAGACATACTAGCAGCTTCATAGGCAGCACCAGCCCCAGCTCAGACCCAGACCGCTTTAGCGACACTTCTGCTACAGAGGGTCAGTCAGTTCAGAGCTCAGGGTCAGATGATGATGGTGCCCAGTTCTAGCTTGCTCCACGTACTTCAGCGCCCGACTCGTCCGCTGTAGCCCCACCGACCGACCCTTAGTTTTTGGTGTTTGACGCCAAAGGGGGAGAGGGTTTGAGTATGTAGTCTTAGGGGGAGCGAGTTTTAGGGGGAGCTAGTTATCTAGTATTAGCTTATTATATACATTTGGAGTTTTATTTGTGTGATACACTACCACTTTTGTGCATTCGTGTGTTTACTTTCATGCATACTATTATATATATGTGATAGTGCTATCTACGTGATTGTGATATATGACATGTGTGATTTCTACTTTGCATTATCTATATGTCATATCACTTGTGTTATGCTCATTTGCTTTTGCTTCCGCATTTATACTTCAAAGCAAATGAGCTTTGTTACTTGTACTCATGCTTAATTCATATCCTTTGAGTACATTGTGTTGGCTTGGGTCATATAAGCTTGCCTAACTCTTTTGTTCTTATCGACAAAAGCTTATATGAACCAAGCCCTTCAAAAACCTCACTCCATAACATACTCGAGGTGGTATTGTCATCAATCACCAAAAAGGGGGAGATTGAAAGCATCTAGGCCCCTAAGTGGATTTCGGTGATTAATGTCAATACAAGATTACTATGACTAACGTGTGTTTTGCAGAGGTAATTAAGTTAGGTCATGGTAATGGAGATCGATTGGGCAATCGAGGTTGTCATGCCCCTACGATGGAAATCGTTTTGGTTTTCAAAGGATGGACGACAAGGTTAAGGATAACTAGTTCTAAGTGTCAATTGAAGTTGGAGAGACACTTAGAGTAGTTTAGGACTTTGTTTTTCCTTTGGCCGTACTATTAAGGGGGGTATGAACGGGTAGCTTGACCTAGTTGAGTCTAGTGAGTTAGGTGTGGTGCACACTTGTTAAAACTAGCTCTAGGTAGCTCCTATGAATGCCTAAGATCCTTTGGAGCAAACTTCATTCACATATGATCGAGAGTTGGAAGTGAATGGAGGGTCAAATACTGATCGGACGCTGGCTCCGGTGCAATCGGACGCTGGCCGCAAGGTCCGGTCAGTTCATTTGACCGTGAAGAACAAGTCTGGTGTGACTGGACGCTGGAAGGTCGTGTGACCGGATGCTGAGGGCCAGCGTCCGGTCGACTCCAGTAAGGGTCCAGACTTGAGAAAGTGCGACCGGACGCGTCCGGTCAGTGGTGACCGGACCCTGAGTATCCAGCATCCGGTCATTTATAGTAAGCATCCAAGATCGACCGGACGTGTCCGGTCAGTACTAACCGGACCCTGATAGCGTCCGGTCATCACTTGAAAACTGTTCGTGGATTGAACTGATCGGAGCGTCCGGTCAAAACGATCGGAGCGTCCGGTCATCCCACAGAAGCTCATAACGGTTCGTTTTTCAGGCTGCCTTATAAATAGAAGCTCCACTCGTGAGTGGAGGGACTTTTGCTCATTCCAACAGCTGAGAAACACGTTTGTGAGTGTCAAGAAGAGCAAGGTCCTAGTGAGGTATTTGTGATTTGAGAATCCAAGAGAGTAGCCTCACTAGCAATTCAAGAGTAGCAAAGTGTGCATCCATCTTCTCATTAGGCTTCGCGTGGTCAAGTGAGAGTTCGTGCTTGTTACTCTTGGTGATCGCCATCACCTAGACGGCTTGGTGGTGATTGGGAGCTTGGTGATCACCCGGCGGAGCTTGTGGGTGACCCAACTCAAGTTGTGAGCGGTTTTAGGTGATTCGCCGCGACAGAGTGTCGAAGAATCAACTCGTAGAGAGCACTTGATCCTTGCGCGGATCAAGGGGCAGCTACACCCTTACGCAGGTGCTCCAACGAGGACTAGTGGGGAGTGGCGACTCTCCGATACCTCGGCAAAACATCGCCGTGTTCCTTTCTCTCCCTATTTATTTTGAGCACTTACTTTGAGTATTTACTTTGAGCAATTCAATACTTGTTTTACATTCATAGAATTGCTATGCTAGAGTGAGTTTGGAACATAGGGTGCAAGTCTTTTGTGCATTGATTTGATAGAAACACTTTTCTAGGCACAAGGGGTTAATTGGGCTATCCGTAGGATTTGATTATTGCAAGAAAATTTAGAATTAGCCCAATTCACCCCCCCCTCTTGGGCATCTTGATCCTTTCACCTAACACTAACCCACAAATAGTAGGTGGGGAAGATGAACAGTGGGTTCGGCCAAACCCAAACCATTGACCCAAACCCTAATCTAGAAGAAAGAAAGAAAAGAGAACCTACCGACCGAATCTGCGACTAGGGAAGGGGAAGAAGCAAAGAGACAGAGGGTTTGAACCCTAACTCAAACCCCAAGCACTAACCCAAACCCTAAATCGGATCAGCTCCGAGAAGAAGGGAAAAAGATGCGAACAGAGAGAAGAAAGAAGGGGAAAGGGGGAAGGGCATGGGAGGTGGCTCACCAGCCTCCACTCACCGAGTCACTTGGGAAGGACCTTAGCATCGGTACAGACCGGCCGCGCTAGGGCACCGCTGCCAGGCCGCTCGACGGCGGCACGCTCACCCGCTGGGGAGTGCGTGCGTCGGTGAGGGGGCGGCGACAGTGCCATCATCCTCTTCTTCTCTGGTCTCTCTTTAGTGGACACTGCGCTCTGCTCTCCGTCACGGCAGTCAATAGGAAAGGGAGGGAGTGAGACTGAGATAGGGTTTGGGGGAGCCGGCTGCAGCTGCTGGTTTTGTTCGCGGGAAAAAGAAGTTGAGCCGACGATCTTGATCAAGCGACTACGAGCGGCCGGGCCAGCTTTCGGCCCAGGCAGGCACGAGCGCCGGGCCACTTTCCCGGCCCAGGCCCAGGTTGCGAACTAGGCGCGGGGGAGTGCGCGCGCGGCCGTGGGCCGCTTTGCCTGTTTGGCCGAAGACAGTAAGAGAAATGTGTCAGTTTTTCTGTTTTCTTTTTTCTTTTTCCAGCAAATGTTTATTTTTTGGAAATTGATTAATGGCTCAAGAAAATTAGCAAAAGAATTTTTTCTGTGGATAAAATCCACAAATTATGTTTAAGTTTCTGCTGCAAAGTTTAATGTTTATTATCTTCCAATTAAATTCGAACCAATGGGAGAATTTAATTTGAAGAGCAGTTATATTTAGTAAATTATGATTAAGTTGATCCTCTAATTAAATTAGAACCAACGGAAAAACTTAATTAGAGGAGTAGTTCATTTTTTGTTTAGGTAAGATTATGGTATTGTTATTTTCTAACCAACATTGATGATGACAATATTATAACGAATTTAAGTTTGAGGTTTAAATCTCTGGAAAATTTTACACCAACGTGGTGAATTTTTTAGAGAGTTGATAAGGACCAAGAAATGCTCCTGAACTAAAAGAATGTATTTCATTATTAAGTTTCCGCTGCATTGATGTTGATTATCTTCTAATTAAATTCGAACCAACGAGAGAATTTAATTTTGAAGAGTAGTTATATGGATTTCAAGTTCATTTATAAGTTTTATGCATTAATTCTATTTTCTACCCAACGATGATGTAGAATTGATGTAGAAGCATATTGTATGTTTTAACCGGCGAGATCACTCGGCTGCATGCCAACGGGCTGCAGTGCTGGGGTATGTGAATGAAAAGGCTTGAGTGAAGCCAGTTCAGGACAGTTTTGTTAGTTTACTAATTTTTTGATTAAATTGGAACCAACGGAAAGATTTAATTGGAAAATAAAGTATAAGTGAATGTTTTAGTCGTCATGACTAAGTTTTCATATATATGTATCCTGCATGGGAGAAATTTTGGCATAGTAATTATGCTAGTTCATCCAGCATGGAGGGAGAAGTTTTGTGATGACTCATATGTTTTTGTATCCTGCATAGCGACAAAAGTTTGGGTAGCTCTTATGCTATCCTAGTATCGACCATGGTACAATAAAAATGCATCGTCATGGTCAATACTAACCAAAGGATAAGAAAAAGATGTAAGCGTGACTTGCAAAAGTACTGCTAATGAAAGACCTCATTGAGTTCTTAAAGTGAATTAAGGAAAGTGTACTCCTAAACGGATCAAAAAATAACTTTGTTTACATGACACAATCATGTGAATGAAGTAAGTTATAAGTGTCTTCTCGTTTACAGGCTTTCTAAATAGTTATCGAAATTATGGCAGTAAAGTTCATGCCATATTTTGAGGGGGGGAATATTAAGATCAATTAAGAAAAATACTCTTTATTAAGAGTGAGATAAAGATCAATTAAGAAAGATACTCTTCATTAAGAGTTAGATAAAGATTAATTAAGATGAAACCGTTGGAGGAGTACAACGTCACAACAATGATACCCCTAAGCAGAGAAATAGCTAAATTCCTAGACCTTTTAAAGTTTCGACAGGAAGATAGCGTAGTCAGCCTCAAAGATGTTAAGGTAGCACTTAAAGCGTCATATAAGGTTTTAACAAATTAAACCCAAAATAAGATATTTGAAGATACACCATCTTTAGAAAAGATGGGAAGATCTGGGAGAGCATGATATGTAGAAGTATGTAGAGACCTAAGACTTGAAGAGAAGCGGGGCTGCGTGCCCACTTCAGTGATTCAAAACAACGAATTTCTTAATACCTATTGATGTTGTATGACTTATACAACACCTGTTGTTGACTCTTCGAAGAAGATAAATAATGTAAACAAGGATCTTGTGATACAGGAGCCTGTAGAACCAATTGTCTCTTGGCAATGAAGGGCCACAATAGCCCTATATGAAAGTGTCAGTAGCTGAGGCCACAGAAGGTTTCAAAGAATTAGTAAACCAGTTTTCTGATGACTATGAAGTCTATGTTAGTAAAGAAATTCAAATGAAGGGTGATCCCACCTCATTTGAAGAAGCCATGAGAAGCGTTTACTCATTTAAATGGCAAGAAGCTATGAAAGTTGAAATGAATTCGATGAATATCAATGATGTTTGTGACTTAGAAGTAATTCCTAATGGAGCCAAAACAGTAGGTTGTTAATGGGTCTACAAGACAAAATGTGACTCTAAAGGGAATGTAGAAAGATAGAAAGCTCGACTTGTAGCAATATGCTTTACGCAAAGAGAATGAAAAGATTACAATGAGAGTTTTCTCTCTAGTCTCATGCAAGGATTCTTTTAGAATCACAATGGTGTTAATGGCACATTACGATTTAGGGTTACGTCAGATGGATGTAAAGACAACATTCCTCAATGGGGATTTGTATGAAAACCATTATATGGCACAACCTAAAAGGTTTTGTCATGGAAGGAAAGAACATATGGGATGCCGCCTGTAGAAATTCATTTATGGGTTAAAAGTAAGTCTCTAGACAGTAGTATTTGAAGTTGATTAAAACAATAAAAAAGTTTGGGTTTTAAAGAAAATGAGAAGGACAATAGCGTTTATACAAAGTTCAAGAATGGAAAATTCATTTTCCACATCCTGTGAATAGATGATATTCTACTCACTAGTAGTGGTGTTAATCTGTCATTTGAGAATAAGAAGTTTTGTCCTCAAGTTTTAATGTGAATAATCTTGGTGAAGCGTCATTGGTTCTAGGAATCGATATGAGTTCACCAAGATAGATGAAAAGGGGTATTAGGACTATTGCAAAGGCATACTTAGAAAAGATTATAAAGAAGTAAAGTATGCATGCGAGTAAACTTGCGCCTGCTCCTATAGTCGAGGGTAATAGTTTTGGGAACTTTAAGTGTTCCAGGAACCGATATGAGATCAAATATGCTTCAGCTGTTGAAAGCTTGATGAGTGTACAAGTATAAGTAAAAACTTACCCTGACATAGTTTACGTATCCGGGATATTTTGGCAGAAGTCCAATCCATATATAGATCACTAGAATGGAGTTGAAAATGTCTTGTAATTTTGCAAAGAATCATAGGCCTCATGCTGAGTAAGAAAGAATAAGTACTCTCAAATAGTTGAGGGTACAAATGTTAAGTCATAGCGAGATGTGTAGTAAAATCTACATCAGTTGCTAACACTCGCAGTTGGAGTATTATTGTGGAAAAGCTCCAAAGAAACAGTTGTGGTGTCATCAGTGATGCATACCATAGTATAGCTTGACATAAGGCTTAAGGAACAAGCAAAAGGAGGTTAAGGGAATTTGTATCCGGATTTAACAATGGTAGACAACAGTAATAACCATTTAAAGTAAGTTAACTCCTAAGACAATAGGTCAAGTGTGCTGCCAAACACATTGACACTAAGTTATATGTTGTAAAGGAGAAAATCCAAAATTATTTTAAAAGCATTGAGCACATAAGTACCAAGTAAGTACTTGCGGATCCGCTTACCAATGGCTAACCACCCAGTGCATTCAGAGAACACACAATCGACATGGGTTTATGGAAAAGCTAATGATTTCTTAATACTAAGGGCCTAGTTGAGTATCTATTTTAAAACAGAGAGGTGCATTGTAGCTATTAAGTCTAATGGCAACTGACCATGACGATGAAGCACGCTCTATGCACTGATCTGTGATGGAATGGGAAAAGATAAAGAAAGTTAAGTTTAAGTATGAGGTGAGATCAACGAGGAGATTGCTAGTGTTGATCTCATCCGACTCGGCCCAATGGTCGAGTTGGGCCTTGATCCAGTGTCCTAATCGCGGGCATCCAACTAAACCAAGGTTGGTAGGCCCAGTCGCGTGGCACCATATAGAGGGAGGTGGGGGCCAGGGCACATGACACGAGGTTCACCTAAACCGCTAGACGCTCCACCTAGTCTCTAACCCTAGACCGATCGAGAGGGGTGCTGCCAGCGACGGGAAGCGCCACCACCGCCTCTGCACCACCACTGGACGACACCACCGACATGGATGGCTCATCCTTCTCCAAAGCCGACGATCAGCCACTCCTACATCTCCCTCTCTCATTGTCTCCCTCTCTATATCAAGTTATAGGTCGAATTGAACAAAACAAGTACCGGGCTAATCTACACCTAATGATCCTAATAAGTTATCACATCCCTGTCATCCTTGCCACCGACGACGGCAATTTTCATCGGTGGTGCTCCTTCTAGCTGACATTCAAGAAGTTCGGGATGATGAATAACATCGATGGCATGGTTGATGCCACAGCCACGATTGATGATCCCAAGTGGTTGTAGATTGATTCCTGCATCCGCCAGCTCTTTCCTACTGCTAGAGGAGCTCTATGAGAATCAGCACGGCAAGCTAGCTATGCATCACGCCATGGTCATCCAAGGTGGTAACCGCCCACCTCCCGCCACCGGTGCTCCATCGACTGGCAATCCTCCTCCTGGCGGTTCTGGATCTAGCAACAATGGTGGGCCTCCTTCGACCGCTAGAGGTTTCAGCAACACCGCCGATCACGGTGCCTACTCCGGCGGCAACCGATCCAGGTGGCGGTGGCCAGAGCAGCGGCGCACCATCCTTCCCCATGAACACCGGATCACCGTCTAGTCCTGGCCCACCTTCCCCAACACCCCATGGACAAGGCATGGTCTAGGCTTTGGCCATGCCCTTCCATGCTCTAGCAACAGGCGTCCTCGGCCCACGCTCCGACACTCCCAACTAGTAGGCCTTCGTGCCTAATGGGCCGCATCTAGCTCCGCACGCAGGCTACCCTAGGGCATCTCCAACCTATGACCCAAATGCGCTGCTTGCTGCCCTGGCAAACGCCGGTGTCCCACCTGCTAGCACCGGCACCTCCGATTGGTTCCTAGACATGGGCGCCTCGTTGCACATGGCTTCAACACCTGGTAATCTTCACTCCATCCAACCCCTTTCGTCTTCTACTTCTGTCACCGTGGGCAACGGCGCCTCTTTGCTAGTTACCCACCTAGCCGCCTCATCTATCCCCACCTCCACGTCACCTCTGGCTTGTCGCAATGTTCTTGTTACCTCTTCTTTGATCAAGAATTTAGCATCTGTTCGATCGCTAACCTGTGACAATGTTGTGTTGGTTGAATTCGATCCTTATGTTTTCTCCATAAAGGATCTTCACACCCACCAGGTGAAGCTCTAATGTAACTATAGTTGGCCAAATGGGCCACACGGCATGGCACTAGCATGGGCACGGCCAGGCATGGCTTGGCTAGGCACGACACTACGCGGCACGGTAGACTAATCGTGTCGTGCCTGTTAGTGCCGCTGTGCCGATGTGCCGGCCCAGGCACAACACTATCACATCTTAGTCGTCTTGTGCCGTGTCACTGGGCACGGTGGCCCAACAGTGCCCATGCCGGCACTGGCACGATCTGAATGTTCAGAATCACAAACTGATCAAAGACAGTCACATAATCACACAAACACAACAGAGAACAAAAATAACATTTTATTTGGAGCTTTAGTGCAATGGTTGCCTCATTAAAAACCTGTCTAGGTAAAACTCACCCTTATGAGAAACCCTAAACAGAAAAAAAGAGTACAGCCCAGCTCCAGTAGTCCATAGTCCATAGTCCATAATATTATAGTCCCATTACATAAATGATAACTAATCAAGATAAAGTTCTTCAAATGCTTCTTCAAGCTCCTTGTCCTCCACCGTGTTGTAGCCGAGCTTCAGCAGCCTCCCAATCTTTGATGCAAGTCAGCATCTCCACCATTTTAGGCTTTAGCTTCCTTCGCCGCTCCTCGATGATCCTGCCAGTCATACTAAAAGTGGATTATGAAGATATGGTTGAAACAGGAACAGTTAAAATATCTTTAGCCATGATTGACAACACTGGATATGTGAGTTTGTGCTCATGCCACCAGTCCAAGGTGTTAAAATCATCATCTAAATGGTTCACAGTGTCACAGTCCAAGTAAGAAACAAGTTCATAAACATTAGTTACTGAAGAACTTGCAGCCTGCAGCAGGGCAGTTGCAGATGTATCTCTAGCCATGATTAGAGTAGCAGCTGCAGTATGCATACCACCACCACCACCAACATCACTATCATCATCATAAATTTCATCCCAAGCAGACCTTTTTTTACCAGATAGGTTAGGAGGGGCAGTCCTCCTCAACCTAACACCTCCATATTTCTCCTCATACTTATTGTAGACATCAGTAAGTCGAGCTCTAGTGCCAACCTGGTAAGCACTATAATCTGTACTAGTAAGGGTACCCAACCTCCTAAGCACTCTAATGAAACCTTTTATTTTAGCTCTGGGGTCCAGGATGAATGCAAAAGAATAAAGCAAAGGTATGTCCCTCCAGTATTTATTATATTTGTCTATCATAGGTTGAACCACAGGTCTGATTTGATTATCATTAGCATAATTCTTTAGGTGCATAGCAATCTTAACAAGATAATGAATCATGAGTGGAGATGTAGGATAGTACACACCAGACAATGCAACTGTAACATCATAAAATAGTTCAAGAAATTTAAGCACCTTTTCTACCATAGCCCAATGGTCATCAGTTAAAAGCAACTGACCACCTTCAGCCCTAGGATATTGAGCATGGATGAAAGTAGTGAATGAGACCTTATGTGGAAACAAATGCTTAAGCATTAGGTATGTAAAATTCCACCTAACTTCCATGTCTAGTTGAAATTTTCTAGGCCTAACACCAGTGGCAATGCAGTAACTTTTATATGCAGCAATTCTCTAGTTAGATGAGTTTAAGAAAGATATTGCAATTCTAAATTTTTCAATCAAAGGCTTAAGAGCAGTTAGGGCCTCCTTAACAATCAGATTGATAATGTGACATGCACAACGCTGATGCAAGAACATAGAATTAACTGCATTGTCTAAATCACCACTATCATTAGATGATGCATTGACCACAACTTCAATACCAAGATATTTAGAAAGAACAGGTCTAAGTTTTTGCATGGCTGATACATTAGATGATGCATTGTCCAAAGTAACAGCAAATACTTTTCCAGTCAAACCATAATCAGCAAGCACAGATGCAACAAGATCAGCAATGTTTTGTCCATTGTGGGAATAATCAATAAGCCTAAGACCAAGCACTCTCTTCTCTAGTTGCCAATCAGAGTTTATGTAGTGAGCAACAACACTAAGGTAGTCCTCTTTGGCATTACCAGACCAAATATCATAGGTTAGACACACACAATTAACACTAGCAGAACTAACAGTCTCAACAAACTTAGCCTTCCAATCAGAGAAGTATTTAAGCATGTCTCTAGTGGTGGTTTGCCTAGAGACTGAAACAAATTTAGGATTATGAGCAGTTCTAATGTATTCTTCAAATGCATATGATTCTCCCGAAGAGATAGGAACATCAAGCCTAGCAAGCAATCGAACCAGTTGAGTACGAGCAACAATAGGGCAGTACTCCCAATTGCGCATGCTACCATCAGGATTAAAAGAGATCTGTGACTGAGACATGCGAGTTTTTTCACGCCTCCTAGGGCATTTATCCCTATGCCGGGTGAGGTGACTAGTGCCACCACAAGAGAGCCCAGAGTATTCCTTAGAGCAATGGATGCACTTAGCTCTATACCTGACCTTCTTACCATTCACTGTTTTGAAGAGTTTCTTGATATCAAGCCACACTGCCAAGGTAGAGGGACGGGACCCCTTGCCGTTATTCTCTTCCCCGTCCTCTGCTTGATCATCGCAGGGCCTGAGGACAATGGGAGCTTGAATGTTACGGCCGAACAGCTCTGCAGCATCCTCACGCAGGTCGTCCTCCGACCATTGGAGGTTTCAGCAACAACGGTGGGCCTCCTCCGACCACTAGAGGTTTCAGCAACACCGCCGATCACAGTGCCTACTCCGGCGGCAACCGGTCCAGGTGGCGGCGGCCAGAGCAGCGGCGCACCATCCTTCCCCGCCAACACCGGATCACCGTCTAGTCCTAGCCCACCTTCCCCAACACCCCATGGGCAAGGCATGGTCTAGGCTTGGGCCATGCCCTTCCGTGCTCTAGCGGCCGGCGTCCTCGGCCCATGCCCTGGCACTCCCAACCAGCAGGCCTTCGTGCCTAATGGGCCGTATCTAGCTCCGCACATAGGCTACCCCAGGGCATCTCCTACCTATGACCCGAACGCGCTGCTTGCTGCCCTGGCAAACACCGGCGTCCCACCCATTGGCACCGGCACCTCCGATTGGTTCCTAGACATGGGCGCCTCGTCGCACTTGGCTTCAGCACCTGGTAATCTTCACTCCATCCAACCCCTTTCGTCTTCTACTTCTATCACCGTGGTCAACGGCGCCTCTTTGCCGGTTATCCACCTAGCCGCCTCATATATCCCCACCTCCACATCGCCTCTGGCTCTTCACAATGTTCTTGTTACCCCTTCTTTGATCAAGAATTTAGCATCTATTCGATCGCTAACCAGTGACAATGCTGTGTCGGTTGAATTCGATCCTTATGTTTTCTCCATAAAGGATCTTCACACCCACCAGGTGAAGCTCCGATCTAACAGCCATGGCGATCTCTATCCACTACAGCCTCCGACGCATCAAGCTCTTCACGCCACCGCTACCTAGGTCGATCTTTGGCACCAACGACTAGGATACCTGGGTCGCGATCAGCTTGCTACAGCTCTGCGCTCAAACTTCTCCAGCCTGTCAAATCTGGAAATTTTGGATCTCATGTCCAACAGCTTCACTGGAGCAATCCCAGAGAACATCTACTCATGCAGCAAGCTAACGATGCTACAACTCTCTTACAATAGATTCCATGCCCAGGTGTCACCGAGTCCTGCCAATCTAAACTCCCTATCATTCCTATCACTTGCCAACAATGCTTCAAATGCACTTCGTGCACACGGGAGCCCCAAGCACATCACACTCTAGCTTACTTGGCTCACATTTGATACAGGCCCATTGTGGCAGAACCTCCTAAGGAATCAGGCCCACATGCACCTATCGTTGTCTTAATAGACCTCGGATAGCGTACATGAGTTCCCAACAACTCAACAGGTCTGTCGGGTGTCCTCGGGAAACCCGAATCATCCACGATTCTCTTTTCGAACAGGATCCCAATCATAGACATTGCATATTACAACAGTTTATTCAAATATATTCATCAGAGTAAAAGATAGCGGAAGTCTTAAGATAACATAGTTACAAACCAGCTGTTTTCAAACTTACAATACCATAAGTGTCATACAACCATAGTAGCGGGATAATATTACATTAACTTTATTTATCATACAAACTAGTGCCTTGTCCAAAGGCCATTCATTACTCCTCATCGTCATTGACTTCAAACACCGACATGCAGCAGGGACCAAAACAAGCCTACGCATGCGACTCACCTGCAACAAGGGTTAACAAACCCTAAGTACAAAAGTACTCAACAAGACTAACCCGACATAACGGGTGTAAGACTTTAGGGATGCAGGGGTTGGGACAAGGTAAGGATGTAGCAAAATTCAAAGTCCTTTGCCAAAAGCTTACTATATTTATCCTATTCTCAAATTTTACACCTAAGTCCTTTTAGTTCATTATCTCAACTAAATATACATTTCCCATATTCCATTCCTTCTCATTCCATTCTTTTTCTCATATTTTAGTAATTCACCAGTCCTGCATTGCTTCTGTAATGAATCGAGTCTCCATATTTGTGGAGCACCGGCAATTCGAATTGATTCAAGTCCTAGCTGGGGATTCCTTATCACACGACATATGTAGAACTCAATCTTGCATATATCAACCTCGCTACCGGATCCTCCTATACTAAGCCGTCTCCACGCCACCCGAGAGCACAGCACACCTCAAATCCGACCTCATTCTAGCCACACGGGTACACGCTACTCCCACCATCTCTCCACTCCCAGTGCGTGGGCATTCGTCTTAGTATCGGATTAGCCGAAATAGGCTTACCGAAGTATGTGACCAGTACTACAAAGTGTCTTGTTCAGAAGATCCACAATGAGTGGCCTTTAAGCGACATAGTCGGCAACATTACCCACCATTCAAGACAAGTTACCCGACTAGTCTCTAGTTCATTCTATCTTCTCTTTCTTTGGCCAGTATGCCATCTTTGATTGTATCGAAACTTTTACTTTGAAAGCCTACCATAAAGCATACTAAGCAATCTACGCCTTTTTAAAAGAAAACATCTTCAAGGATGGTAAACAATTAACAAGGTAGGCAATGCATCAAGTAGGTAACATTTGAACTTAATCAACTTAATGCAATAAGTAACATAGGTGATAAACTTTTCAAAGTAAACAAGGTAAGGGTTTAATGCATAAACCGGGGCTTGCCTTCGTTGACGATCTCAGGTTTCGGATCAGTACCACGATTATCGAATCCCGTGACAACCGGGGTTTCTTCCAGAACTTGTTCAACTAGAATCGTTTCGCTCTCAGATTCTACACGAAATGATAACATATGCTTTAACATGATGATAACGTAAACATGATGCTTGCACGGTACATGAAATGTAAAAACACCCCGCAAATGATTTTCCTTCACGGTATAATTGCAAGCCAACAAAACCAACTTGTAAACCTACCATCAT
Source organism: Miscanthus floridulus (assembly GCF_019320115.1). Taxonomy (NCBI): domain Eukaryota; kingdom Viridiplantae; phylum Streptophyta; class Magnoliopsida; order Poales; family Poaceae; genus Miscanthus; species Miscanthus floridulus. Next base: position 55,626,972 of record NC_089593.1, read on the forward strand.
GAGCCACACATGTAATTTGACCAAATGGATATTGAAACCCTACTAGCCACAAAACATGACCAAAACAAGATCCAACACTAGTCAAACACTTAGGGTTTGCCTTTATTTATTTTTGAATTAATTTGGAATTAAGCCCAAAAATGAACTTGTTCCAAATGACCTAAAAATTTTATGTAAGCTTCCTCATGACAAAGTAGTGTACCAAAACAAATTTCAAAATTTTTGGAGTTATATAGTGGCCTACAAAAATCATGGAAATTGCATTTATTAATTAATGGACTGAATATTTGAACATTAAAAATTTAGTCAAATTTCAAGTTTCAAATTTTTAAACCATACTAGAGCATGTACAGAGGCTACATACAAAATTTCAGAATTTTTGGAGCTAGTATGAATTTCCTACAAATTCCCAAAGTTTTAGCACTATTCATAATTTCAGAAAACACTAAATTGTAATGTTCTTCTTCCTCACTCGCACTGACAGACTGACCCCACCCGTCAGTGACTCAAACATGTCACGACGGTGCTGCCCTCACTGGCCGACCTCAAAATGCACCGACGATGATGCTCCGGCGAGGCAGACCTCACCCAAATGATCTACACACTACTACGAACCCATCCCCATCCTTGGAATGGCAGAAGGTACACCGGAGAAGACTCTACGCCAGCCACGGCGGCTCGAGCATGTCGACTCACGGCGTAACCCCAGCAAGACTGTGGTAGAGTCAAAAGCGAAGTGAACATCACGTTCAGTATCTCACTACGGTCACACCGGTGGGCTTGGTGAAGGTGGAGATGGTCTGGAATGGCCTGGCCACGTCGAGACTATGGATGAAAACAGGACAGGAAATTCCCGTACCGACCGACACCGTATACCGCATTAACCGACCGCATACCGTTTTTGCAGGAAAAACAGGAAACGGGAAACCGACACCGTATTTTAGGCAGGAACGGGAACGGAATCAGTTAAGAGATTTTCCCGACCGTATTCACGGTTCCCGTATTTGGGCAGGAAAATTCCCGACGATATTCCCGTATTCCCGCGCCGGCCCACTGAATGTCTGAATCACTGATTGATGCAGCCCAGCCCACTCCCGTCCGCTAGCGGCCGGCCCACTGAATGTCCGTATTTGGACTTGTGAATTGAAAACTACTTGTGTTACTGTTGTGGGCTTGTGGCTGCTGGCTGGAGACTTGTGGTTGACTGGTTGTGGGCTTGTGGCCGCTTGTTGTTGCCTGTTGGCTTGCCTGTTCACATGCACTATTTTTTTTTAATTTGAACTGTTGCCTGTTGGCTTACTATGAATTGTGAACTATTGTTTTTTGCCTGTTAGCTTGCTGTTGCATATGGTTGCTATTGTTGCATCGAGCTCATTGTTTTAAGTGGTTACATATATTGATGTTCCCGTTTTGTGTTACCGCTTCCCGATCGTAATCGAGACATTCCCGTTCGAAATATTCCGTTCCCGATATCCCGTAATACCGGTTTCGTTTTCCCGTCCGGCCTTCCCGTTCCCGTTTTCGTTCCCGACAAAAAAATACAGGAGCGGGAATGGTTAAGACATTTTCCCGACCGTTCCCGACCGTTTTCATCCTAGTCGAGACGATGTTGGCGGAGCTCCGGCCGGGCTCGGGGAAGAAGCAGTTGCGCCGGGCAACTCCGGCCAACCCAAGTGGCGTAGGCAAGCCACAGAGAAGCGCAAGGCCGAGGCGATCGCGTAGGCGTAGCTGGGCACGACGGATGCTGCTTGATGGAGGCTACGGTGAGCGGCGGAGCAAGCTGACGGCGGAGCAGAGCAGAAGGGGAAAAACAGGAATGACGACGGCGACGGCTGCTATTTATAGCCAGGCAGGGACTGCCCGGTGACGACAGCACACGGACAGACCCGCCACAGCACCAGCTGCGTGTCAAGGCGTGAGGAAGCAGCGAAATCCGATCGACGGCGACATCCGCGTGGCACCGGCGGCAAGCAGAGAGGTGGATGTTGATTTTTGAAATATTTACAGAACTGCCACTGCGTCCATTTTTCAAATTACTCACAAATTTTCTAAAGAAGTTGAAAATCTCCAAAAATTAAAGTTGTTCAATTTTTCAAACTCTACAACTTTGCTTCTAGAAATATTTTCAAATTCCGCCTCCATTTTGAAATTTGAATTTGGGGTGCATTTGAGCATTTGAATCATTTCAAAATTACTCTAAATTTTATATGTAAACTTGATAAACTTTGAATACCAAAGTTGATCTACATAAAATAATCTCCAACTTTGCTTTTTGCCTCAACCCCAAATTCCACATGGATTTTGAATTAGCCAAAAGGGGTAAAAAGGACTTTTATAATTTGAATTTGAATTCAAATTTGATTTGTCTTCCTTTTACTTAAATTTTGATTTTTGACCAGTAACATGGCCCATTAGGGTTATTTGAGTCAAAAGACACATGACCTCACATGATCCCATGAATTTTCACCCTTGTAGTCATGATCTTTATTTAGGGTTTTGAATCACATCACATGAAATAACAACATTCTGAAATAAACCTTATTTAGTGAATGCATTCGAAACTTTATACTATATGAATGCTTTGCAATGCATATGATGACATGTCAAATTTTAGTGCTAGGTCAAAACACCAGAGGTGTTACAACCCTTCCCCCTTAAAGAAATCTCGTCCCGAGATTTAAAACTTAAGGCTAAGTAATGGAAAAGGAAATGTGTCAAGCTAACACATCATAACTTTATTCAAAAGGCTAGTGTGGGGGTTTTTCCATTCTGTTAATAACAGGACAAGTTATAATATAGACAAGGTATTGCAACTAGATAGAAGCGAAGAAGTCAGGAAAGTTCTCTTCTAAGTAATCCTCGGACTCTCAAGTAGCTTCATCTGCAGTATGTTGATTCCATTGTACTTTGTAGAACTTGATTATACGCCTTCGAGTAACTTGATCTTTCTGATCTAAGACTCTAATGGGGTACTCGGCATAAGTCAAATCAGGTTCTAGTTCTACATCACCAAAGTCGATCTCTTGGTCAGGTACTTGAAGACACTTCTTTAACTGAGATACATGAAAGATATCATGTACCGCTGACATGTGATCTGGTAGCTTGATGCGATAGGCAACTGGTCCACATCGTTGTTGGATCTAGAAAGGACCGACATAACGGGGTGCCAACTTTCCCCGAATCCCAAAACGATGAACTCCTTTCATCGGTGATACCTTGAGGTAGACATATTCTCCCACTTTGAATTCTAGCGGTCGTCTCCTCTTATCAGCATAGCTTTTCTGTCGGGATTGAGCTACCTTCATATTGGCTTGTATGAGTTTAACTTTCTCTTTAGCTTCCTTAACCACATCTGGTCCAAAGAACCAACGTTCTCCAGCTTCTGACCAATTTAAAGGTGTTTGGCACCTACGGCCATACAGTGCTTCGAATGGTGCCATTTTAATGCTCTCTTGATGGCTATTGTTATACGAGAATTCAGCTAAGGGAAGGCATTCATCCCATTTAGCACCAAAGGAAAGGACATATGCTCTCAACATATCTTCAAGAATTTGATTTACCCTTTTAGTCTGTCCATCTGTTTGTGGATGATAAGCAGAACTACGGATAAGTTTAGTTCCTAAAGACTCATGTAGACTTTTCCAAAACTTGGATATGAACAATGACCCTCTGTCAGAGACAATGGTCATGGGTGCCCCATGCAGACTAAAGATTCTATCAAGATAAAGCTTTGCATACTGCTCCGCTCGATATTTATCTCTGACTGGTAGGAAATGAGCTATCTTGGTTAGACGATCAACAATAACCCATATTGAATTGTAGCCTGCAGATGTCCTGGGCAATCCTACGATGAAGTCCATACAGATATCTTCCCACTTCCAAGATGGAACTAGCAAAGAATGTAATGGACCTGTAGTCTTCATATGAACCGCTTTGACTCTCTGACAAATATCACACTTGGCTACATATTGAGCTATTTCTATTTTTATTTTGGTCCACCAATATCTCTTTCTCAGATCATGATACATTTTGTTGCTACCTGGATGAATGGAGTATCTGGTAGAATGAGCTTCATTAAGAATCTGCTTTCGTAGCTCCGGATTTTTGGGTACTACCAATCTATCCTTGAACCATACGACATTTAATTCATCAATCTTGAAACATGTTGATCTCCCAGATCTAACTTTATCCTTAATATGGGCTATGCCCTTACTTTTCTGTTGAGCAGCAATGATCTGATCTTTGATAGTGGACTCAACTACAATGTTGGACAGGGAACCTTATTCTATGATTTGTAAATTCAGATGCTCCATCTCTTGACACAATGTTCGCTGCATAGGTTCTACAATTAGGCAATGACAATGACTCTTGCGACTCAGGGCATCGGCAACCACATTAGCCTTGCCCGGATGATAGTGCACTTCTAAATCATAATCTTTAATAAGTTCCAACCATCTTCTTTGCCTCATATTCAACTCTAACTAGGTGAAGATGTATTTCAAACTTTTGTGATCCGTATAGATATGACATATATTGCCTAATAAATAGTGTTGCCAAATCTTGAGTGAATGGACAACAACAGCTAATTCAAGATCATGGGTGGGATAATGTTCTTCATGCTTCTTGAGTTGTCTGGAAGCATATGCTATGACTCTGCCTTCTTGCATCAGAACACAGCCAATACCAATTCCAGATGCATCACAATAGATATCAAATGGCCTCTCGATATCAGGTTGTGCTAATACTGGTGCAGTTGTCAGCAACTTCTTCAATGTCTAAAAGGCCTCTTCACATTCTGTTGACCATACAAACTTAGTTTGATTTTTCAATAGTCCAGTAATTGGCTTCGCAATTCTAGAGAAGTCAGGGATGAACCGACGATAATACCCTGCCAACCCCAGAAAACTACGAACTTGATGAACGGTGGTAGGTGCTTTCCAGTTAAGGACTTCTTCTACCTTGCTCGGATCAACAGCTATACCTTCAGTAGATAGCACATGACCCAGAAATTGTACTTCCTCTAACCAAAATGCACATTTGCTGAATTTGGCATATAGTTGGTGATCTCTTAATCTTTGTAGAACAATACGGAGATGTTCCGTATGTTCCTCTTTGCTCTTAGAATAGATAAGAATATCATCAATGAATACCACGACAAACTTATCCAACTCGGGCATGAAAACTGAGTTCATTAGGTACATGAAATGAGCCGGGGCATTGGTCAGCCCAAAAGACATGACTAGATACTCATATAGACCATATCGGGTAGTAAATGCTATCTTCGGCACATCTTCTTGTCTGATCTTAATCTGGTGATAGCCCGATCTCAAGTCTATCTTTGAGAATACCTTAGCTCTCGCAAGTTGATCAAAAAGCAAATCAATTCGGGGTAAGGGGTATTTGTTCTTGATGGTGACTTCATTTAACGGCCGATAGTCAACACATAACCTTAAGGTTTGGTCCTTCTTCTTTACAAAGATAGCAGGGCATCCCCAAGGTGATGAACTGGGTTGAATGAAACCCTTGTCTAACAACTCTTGTAGTTGCATTTTTAATTCTGCTAGTTCTTTGGGTGGCATCCTATATGCTCTTCTAGACACTGGTGTTGTTCCTGGTTTCAGATCAATTCTGAACTCTATGTCTCGGTCTGGTGGCAGACCAGGCAGATCATCAGGAAAGACATTCGTAAACTCACATACCACTAAAATTTTCTCGACTCCTTCAACAATAGCTGCACAGACTGTTTCCACTGTACTTTTAGGAAAGGGAAGTTGGATGAGAAGTTGGTTTTACTGCCAGGTGCATTTACCCTTATGGTTCTATGCAGGACATCTATGATAGCCCTGTGTTGAGTTAACCAATTCATACCAAGGATCACATCTATATCTTGATCCTTTAATATCAGCATATTGGTAGGGAACTCATAACCTCCCAAATCAATAGGTACATGCTGAACTACCTCCCTTGTACAGATTCGTCCCTCGGGCGACTGTATATGATAGGGTTCTTTTGTTTCCCCAATAGCTATCCCATGCTTCACAACAATTGTACGATTGATGAATGTATGGGATGCACCAGAATCAAATAAGGTAATTGCAGGATGCTTAGCAATGGGAAACATACCCATCATTACTGGTTCTCCTTCTGGAATAGCTTCCACTTGAGTATAGAAGACTCTTCCAGTTTTCTTCTCAGCCTGACCCTTCTGATTGTTCTGAGCATTGCCCTTGTACTGATTCTGAGCTTGATTAACAGGGGCTTTAGGTGCATCAGGATTGTTCTTCCTAGGATACGGACATTCTCGGGAAAAATGTCCAGGCTTACCACAATTATAGCATGGAAAATTGTGATTCTGGGGAGTAGCATTACGGTTTGCATTATTTGTATTGTTTTGCTGCTGCGGTGCTTGATGAGTATAAGGCGTATTAATTGCAGGGCAAATGAAGATTTGCTGCCTGCTTTGGCCTTCTTGTGGGCGGAATGGCGTATGGCCATGATTCTGAGGATGGTATACTATCTTTTGATGCTTGCCACTTGATGATCTGGAAGCAGATATTTTCTTCTTTTTCGCCTCCTTGTGTCGGCGGTAATTCTCTTCCGAAGCGATAGCAATGTTAATTGTCTCATGGTAAGTTGCGTTACCACAAGTTGCCATCATGGTCTGAAGTTTAGTGTTCAGGCCTCTAAGAAAATGATTCTTTTTCTTCCTATTAGTATTCACATACTCAATAGCATACTGTGACAGGTGGTTGAAACGCCCAACATAATGCATCACCGGGTGCTCCCCTTGCTTAAGAGCCAAGAACTCTTCTAACTTCATGGTCATCACACCGTCTGGAATATAGTGTGCCCTGAAGGCATCCTTGAACTCCCTCCAGTTGATTTGGTGACCAGCGGGTTGTACTGCTACCAAATTTGCCCACCAGGCACCAGCAGCTCCTCGGAGTTGCTGTGCCACAAACCTTGGTTTCTGAACCTCGGTACAGTGAATCAGCTTGACCTTTTGCTCTATTGTCCTAAGCCAATCGTCTGCTTCTAAAGGTTCTTCTGCCTTAGAGAACACCAGTGGATGGGTGTCAGTAAAATCCACATAGGTTGACTCGTCGTTTCCATTATTACGATGGCCACGATTAGGGTATGGTGCCTGCTGGTTCTGCGTCAATTCCCTTAACAGCCTAGCATTCTCTACTGTTGCGTTGATGAGTGCGGCTATGGCATCTGCCATAGTCGAAGGCATTGGTGGAGGATTTGGGCACTCATCATCGTCATGCGAGCCACTAGCACCAGTTCAGGTGATAGGACGAGGCATCTGTTAGAGAAACACGTTTACTTACATTATTCTTTATTGAAAGCATTTAAAAAGGTTTCATGCTACAAAGGGTCCTTATTTATATTACATGTCTTATATCCCACAAGACAACCCTAGTTTTCTAGGAAAGCAGTAAAGGAACTATTACTACTCTAAGCTTTCAGTCTTCGGCATCCGTGCCCATATCGGATGAAACCTCATCTTCATCTGAGAAGTACACTAACTCCTCAGGATCCTTCTCCTCTTCTTCATTCTCGACTTCTCCTGGATCTACAATCATTTCTTCATCTGTAACTTCACCATCCCCATGAGGAGGATGAAGTTGAGCGTACAATAGGTGGACATTCTCATGAAGAATGGCATTGTCCATCTCCAGGTCTTCTACATAGAACTCCAACTCATGGATGCATTCATTGGCCACATCCTCTCGTGTCCAGGCTTCATTCCGCAGCTCCATGGTCATGGTGATGCCCCTTTGCATTTCCGCCAGCTCTCTTGATCTTTGGCATGAGCTCGACGAAGAGTATTGAGCTCCTTGTTGAGGTTCTCGAGGTTGGCGGGATTGCTTGAAGATCCTTCCTCTCCTAGGTTCTTGGCACTTCCTTCACCAAGCTCGTGGTTTCTTGGTGCCAATTGGTGACGAGGGACTCCATGAGGTCCGGTGGACTTACGTGCAGTTTTCTTGGTCTTTGCCATAGCCTATAGAATTTAGGGTAGGACTATAAGAATAGCTTGAGGATAATGGAGGTTAGCAAGAATGGGATTGACATTACTTACCCACCCACTATTAAGGGGAATTTTTATGCAAGGTGCTCAAGCATGATGCATGAATCAATCTTACGAATCTAAGTACAAAAGATTCATATAATCATAAGTACTAGAATTTTAATACATAGGACAAACCTAAGCATATTATCCACCATAAACTTTCAAATAAGACAGGATTGAGGCTAGATCATAGGTAAGAAGAAAGAAATTTGAACTTTAAAATATCAAGTTTACTTTCTTTGATCCAAATCAATTTGAAGGTTTTCCAAAGTAACCTACAATGATCTTAGATGGGAACTGCTCTGATACTAGCTGTGGCAGAACCTCCTAAGGAATTAGGCCCACGTGCACCTATCGTTGTCTTAACAGACCTCGGATAGCGTACACGAGTTCCCAACAACTCAACAGGTCTATCGGGTGTCCTCGGGAAACCCGAATCATCCACGATTCTCTTTTCGAACAGGATCCCAATCACAGACATTGCAGATTACAACAGTTTATTCAAATATATTCATCAGAGTAAAAGATAGCGGAAGTCTTAAGATAACATAGTTACAAACCAGCTGTTTTCAAACTTACAATACCATAAGTGTCATACAACCATAGTAGCGGGATAATATTACATTAACTTTATTTATCATACAAACTAGTGCCTTGTCCAAAGGCCATTCATTACTCCTCATCGTCATTGACTTCAAACACCAACATGCAGCAGGGACCAAAACAAGCCTGCGCATGCGACTCACCTGCAACAAGGGTTAACAAACCCTAAGTACAAAAGTACTCAACAAGACTAACCCGACGTAACAGGTGTAAGACTTTAGGGATGCAGGGGTTGGGACTAGGTAAGGATGTAGCAAAATTCAAAGTCCTTTGCCAAAAGCTTACTATATTTATCCTATTCTCAAATTTTACACCTAAGTCCTTTTAGTTCATTATCTCAACTAAATATACATTTCCCATATTCCATTCCTTCTCATTCCATTCTTTTTCTCATATTTTAGTAATTCACCAGTCCTGCATTGCTTCTGTAATGAATCGAGTCTCCATATCCGCGGAGCACCGGCAATTCGAATTGATTCAAGTCCCAGCTAGGGATTCCTTATCACACGACATATGTAGAACTCAATCTTGCATATATCAACCTCGCTACCGGATCCTCCTATACTAAGCCGTCTCCACGCCACCCGAGAGCACAGCACACCTCAAATCCGGCCACATTCCAGCCACGAGGGTACATGCTACTCCCGCCATCTCTCCACTCCCAGTGCGTGGGCATTCGTCTTAGTATCGGATTAGCCGAAATAGGCTTACCGGAGTATGTGACCAGTACTACAAAGTGTCTCATTCAGAAGATCCACAATGAGTGGCCTTTAAGCGACATAGTCGGCAACATTATCCAACATTCAAGATAAGTTACCCGACTAGTCTCTAGTTCATTCTATCTTCTTTCTTTCTTTGGCCAGTATGTCATCTTTGATTGTATCGAAACTTTTACTTTGAAAGCCTACCATAAAGCATACTAAGCAATCTACGCCTTTTTAAAAGAAAACATCTTCAAGGATGGTAAACAATTAACAAGGTAGGCAATGCATCAAGTAGGTAACATTTGAACTTAATCAACTTAATGCAATAAGTAACATAGGTGATAAACTTTTCAAAGTAAACAAGGTAAGGGTTTAATGCATAAACCGGGGCTTGCCTTCGTTGACGATCTCAGGTTCCGGATCAGTACCACGATTATCGAATCCCGTGACAACCGGGGTTTCTTCCAGAACTTGTTCAACTAGAATCGTTTCGCTCTCGTATTCTACACGAAATGATAACATATGCTTTAACATGATGATATCGTAAACATGATGCTTGCACGGTACATGAAATGTAAAAACACCCCGCAAATGATTTTCCTTCACGGTACAATTGCAAGCCAACAAAACCAACTTGTAAACCTACCATCATGAGCCACACATGTAATTTGACCAAATGGATCTTGAAACCCTACTAGCCACAAAACATGACCAAAACAAGATCCAGCACTAGTCAAACACTTAGGGTTTGCCTTTATTTATTTTTGAATTAATTTGGAATTAAGCCCAAAAATGAACTTGTTCCAAATGACGTAAAAATTTTATGTAAGCTTCCTCATGACAAAGTAGTGTACCAAAACAAATTTCAAAATTTTTGGAATTATATAGTGGCCTACAAAAATCATGGAAATTGCATTTATTAATTAATGGACTGAATATTTGAACATTAAAAATTTAGTCAAATTTCAAGTTTCAAATTTTTAAACCATACTAGAGCATGTACAGAGGCTACATACAAAATTTCAGAATTTTTGGAGCTAGTATGAATTTCCTACAAATTCCCAAAGTTTTAGCACTATTCACAATTTCAGAAAACACAAAATTGCACTGTTCTTCTTCCTCACTCGCACTGACAGACTGACCCCACCCGTCGGTGACTCAAACATGTCACGACGGCGCCGTCCTCACTGGCCGACCTCAAAATGCGCCGACGGTGACGCTTCGGCGAGGCAGACCTCACCCAAATGATCTACACACTGAGAAGACTCTACACCGGCCACGGCGGCTCGAGCACGTCGGCTCACGGCGTAACCCCGGCAAGACTGCGGTAGAGTCAAAAGCGAAGTGAACATCATGTTCAGTAGCTCACTACGGTCACACCGGTGGGCTTGGTGAAGGCAGAGATGGTCTGGAATGGCCTGGCCACGTCGAGACGATGTTGGCGGAGCTCCGGCCGGGCTCGGGGAAGAAGCAGTTGCGCCGGGTGACTCCGGCCAACCCAAGTGGCGTAGGCAAGCCGTAGAGAAGCACAAGGCCGAGGCGATCGCGTAGGCGTAGCTGGGCACGACGGATGCTGCTCGATGGAGGCTACGGCGAGCGGCGGAGCAAGCTGACGGCGGAGCAGAGCAGAAGGGGAAAAACGGGAATGACGACGGCGGCGGCTGCTATTTATAGCCAGGCAGGGACTGCCCGATGACGACAGCGCACGGACGGACCCGCCACGGCACCAGCTGCGTGTCAAGGTGCGAGAAAGCAGCGAAATCCGATCGGCGGCGACATCCGCGTGGCGCCGGCGGCAAGCAGAGAGGTGGATGTTGATTTTTCAAATATTTACAGAACTGCCACTGCGTCCATTTTTCAAATTACTCACAAATTTTCTAAAGAAGTTGAAAATCTCCAAAAATGAAAGTTGTTCAATTGTTCAAACTCTACAACTTTGCTTCTAGAAATATTTTCAAATTCTGCCTCTATTTTGAAATTTGAATTTAGGGTGCATTTGAGCATTTGAATCATTTCAATATTACTCCAAATTTTATATGTAAACTTGAAAAACTTTGAATACCAAAGTTGATCTACATAAAATAATCTCCAACTTTGCTTTTTGCCTCAACCCCAAATTTCACATGGATTTTGAATTAGCCAAAAGGGGCAAAAAGGACTTTTATAATTTGAATTTGAATTCAAATTTGATTTGTCTTCCTTTTACTTAAATTTTGATTTTTGACCAGTAACATGGCCCATTAGGGTTATTTGAGTCAAAAGACACATGACCTCACATGATCCCATGAATTTTCACCCTTGTAGTCATGATCTTTATTTAGGGTTTTGAATCGCATCACATGAAATAACAACATTCTGAAATAAACATTATTTAGTGAATGCATTCCAAACTTTATACTATATGAATGCTTTGCAATGCATATGATGACATATCAAATTTTAGTGCTAGATCAAAACACCAGAGGTGTTACACCCATTGCGGACCGGATACTCGGGAGCTCTTGGTCCGGGCCCGAGTGCCACGCCTTGGCCCGGGTTCTTCTAGAGACGGGCTCAGGTGGGGGGCGGTGACAACGAACCACTGGAGAAATCATCTTTGCGATTTCTTTTGGTGCGTTCTTCTTTGTGGAGTGCTATATGATCAGACAGTCTTGTCCCGAAATTTGGCGGTGCAAACCCCGTTCTAGTTTCTGATAAACTGGTCACTTGTGACTGTTGTTCATATTCAAGATGAATATCTAGTGAACAAGGTTTTTACCGATTGTTAACCAAATTTTAGCTCCTGTTCAGGTTTAAAAAAAATCGAAATATATGGCACTGAAGGAGATTTGTAATTTGGGATTTGCTGTGAGTCATCGAAATCCTTTGATGACGCACGTAGCCATGGAAGATGATGTGAACTGAAACGACATAACTGTGTCACTGTTGCGTGTGTTCAAGTATTTGCTTCTTGATGCCTCCCCATCTATTGATTGAATTCCTGAACCAAATCAGTAATGCTAGAAGTTTTGCAATGACCCTTGTCTAGTACTACTTTAATAAGTACTCAATGTCAATATTTTCAGTTGTTCTGTAGCTTATGCTCTGTTTTCTCTTTGGTAGATGCTCATCTGCTTTATGAAATCAATTGGATGCACTCTGACTAGATTCTCTTTTTCATCATTAGATGTCCTCATGAACTGTCTGTGCATGCTTAGCATCTGTGCTATTTTTTGGCCCATTTAAATCAATCACTTTAATATTTTTCTGTCTCCACCTGAATTTTCAAGATTGTGCCTTTTTGTCAAGCCATAGGTCATGTCATTGTTATATGGGTTGCCACGCCAAGGCCCATAGTGCTGAGCCATGGGCCTTCTTTTTTGAAACGGTGCCATGGGCCTTTTTATCACCCATGTGCCCTGGCTTGGGAGCTCATATAGCTATGCAAAGGTTCATGCTGTGACCAAAATGGTTATACGTTCAAAATTAGCTAGAGCAGCTATTACGAAAAGAATAGACTTAAGTGCTAAATGATAAAAAAAAATCCACATGCTTGCAACTTATTGCTGGCTGAGGAAGTAAATACATTGATGAAGCCAAAATTAACCTTGCAGGAAGATTTGCGCACCGAAGGACATTGGACCAAGCTGTTGGGTTTTGGTCAACGGTCGTTTTGGATATCAAGGAGCAAGGATTACCGAGGATCGTTTTGGGTCTAGGGTTTTGGATTTTGGGTCAGACTTATTAAAGTGGTAGGGGTGTGTATCACATACATTTATCGTATCAGACTTACCCATCTGGAGTCCACTACCTCGTCCTTGTATATGGAGTTACATTTTGCGCAAGATTGGGAAAGAGGTCCATCTGACCAACCTTATACAGCCTCATAGTTCAGCCTGTCCTATTCGCTTGAACTACTTCAACGGTACTTTTCAGTGAACGAACATTGTTTTTTTCTCACAACAAATTAGCATAAGCATCAGTATAAGCCAAATTTCAGCGAATAACATGTGTTTTCCTCTCACAAGAAATTAGCATAAGCTAAATTCTACTGTTTTTACTGCTAATAGCATCTGCAAGAGTGCAAGTCCTAGTTTTGACAGCTGCAGAACATATCTGCAGGGGAACAAAGTAAAACTGTGATGGCAACAGTTGGGTACAAGTCACATCTTTTTGTGCGATTTGTGCTGGAATTTGTTGTCTATTGCAATCATAGTGGGATCTATCTGCTCGTGTTGCAATCATAGTGGGATCTATAGATGCTCGTGTTGCAAATCTTGATTATGCTGAATCCACACACTACCGGATTCAGCTTCTTTGCCGAGTGCCTGAGGCACTTGGCAAAACCTTTGCCGAGTGTTACACTCGGCAAAGGGCGCTCGGTAAACAGTTTATCCGCTAATCCTTCCCAACTTGAAGGACAGAAGCTCAATATGTCCACCGGATAATTTCGTCTTTTCATTTGATTTGATTTGTTCAGGTATTTTCAGAAAAACAAAAAGATTCAATCAGTTTTGCGGCTGCGGGATCATGCTTTGTGATTAGAGCTCTAGGTTTATACTGTATTTTGGTTCTGTTTATATTGTTGTGGGCTGAATTACATATGTCTGCTATCACTGCTACAAAAATGATTTGTAGCAACGCCGTACTTTTTTTAGGGGTGGCTTTCTACAAATGATGCCCAAACGAACCACCTCTACAAATCTAGTGTGTAACATCATTGGTGTTACACAGTGAATCACTTGCTAAAACATGTCATCAGTATCATACTTAAGTGATATTACATGTGGTGTGATGGATACGTAAAGCATTGTAACTTAAACGAGTCGTAAAAACGTAAAACGAAAAGTTAGTTCATGATTTATAAAGTTAGCAAGTAGAGATGTTAACTAATTTTTATTGAACAAAAATGTTATAAAACATATACGTGACACCTTAATAAAGTTTGAAGTACAAATTTTGTAGAAAATAGCGTAACTTTTATTTTAACAAGATAATAACGCTAGCTATCATTTCTAATAGCTTGGGAATCAAATTTGAAGTAAATCCAACTCAAGACTTAGTCAATTTCATAAGTCTGAAAACAGATTGACAAAGCTATGTTTGGTGATTTAATCTATAAAAATTGAGTTTAGGAGTGGTGTCGTTCTTTAGCTCTTGTTGATAGTCTAAGGTGCCCTCTTTAGAGAAGTGAAAGTGGTTTGGGGATTGGATCAACAGTGTAGTTGTTTTGAACGCTTTAAAATCCATGCACAGCGTGTTCTCGGGCTATTTTTCCCGGCTGGACGCGATCACCATGCCGAGAGGCCTCGACGTCGTGGCGCTTGGTGCGTGCAAGCGCGTGCGTTCACCAGCCGGAGCTGCCCATGCTCTGGCCGCATCACTGTCCGCCTCGGGCTGCCACCGCGCGGAGCCGTGGCTGCCCGACTCACCACGTCGCGCTGCCCCCGCCTGCTGCTGTTGCCACGTGTGGCAGAACCGCCCGAAATAACGCACTTATGAAGGCGCTCGTCTTCCACTAACACTAAGCACCCCGAGAGCAAGCTATATCGGGCGGGTTCCGTCGGGTACACCCCAAGGAAAAGCCCGAAAGATCCACATTTTTTCCCAAGGATCCAATAATAAGAACGAGTTACAATACTTAATCCATTTCATACATCCAGAGTTCTTAGAAATTCATTATTACATTGTCAAATTCAGAGTGCGGAATATTAAACAGCGGAATGATAACAAACATCTATCGATAATGAACAAGGATCTATCTGTGCCCACTAGAAGAATCCTTCACACAATGGTACTCCTCAAGTTGAACCTGCAATAGGGGTAAATAAACCCTGAGTACATAATGTACTCGCAAGACTTATCAGACTAGTGGGAATAATTTCTCGACTCCAAGGGATATGCAAAGCTTTATGGTTTGCTGGGTTTCTTTTTGCAGAAAGCAATTCTAAGAGTGAATCCTTATTTATGTTATTATTAGCAGTCATGATTAATTTATTATCTAGCCATTCTATGTAAACACATGTTCTACTTTCAAGCAAGAGTTGAGCAATCAGTTTCATTTCATCACCTTTTATCTTTCAGTTCTTACTACGGTGCTAGAGTTTAGATAAGTCGTAACGACACGGTGGCGATTCACGAATCAATGTGCCCAGCTGGGTACCCCGAAAACACACACCCCGCTTGTACCCTAGGCACAAGCGGGACCAACCCATCACCCTCGTGTCACGGGGTCTAGGTCCCCGTCCAAACTTGGACTCCAAGCCTCCGCTCCTAAGTCCCGGACTTAGTACGGTGCTTAGACCTCCACCATCCCCGCCTCCAATCAGTCGGTCCAAAAAGAGCCGGAACCCACGACAAGAGAGCAACAAGTCTTCCCTACGCCCATACCCAAGTATGTGCTCGAGATAATAAGTCTATGACTTGCCTAGCGTCTAATGCAACTGTCAGTCCTTAACCGACACAGACAGGGAAAAAGTGTAACCAAGCTATGCCCTGTTGGCCATAGGACATTACCTCTTACACCCACCAATACCCAAACCATATCCTTGTCCGGTCACCATTTTCCTTTCCACCATTTTATCATGAGTGATCATAATTATCACCTATTGTGAGTAACAACAGGTCACTCGCTACCGAACTCCTGAGCATAGCAGCTACTCGACCTATACTAGTAGGACTCATAGATAGATATATCTATGCATTTAGTTTCCATAAAATGCCTATAACGTAAGTTCACATCATATATATATTCAGTGATCATTCAAAAATAGGGGTTATGCACCAGGGCTTGCCTTAGGCAGGCGGTGGGTCAACAAAGTCAGCAACGAATGGCTCCGAGGCTCCCTCCTGTACGAGAACCTCCTCGTCGTACTCCTCAATAATCTCCTTGTAGTCATGTTCGTCCGTAGGCACGAACTCTACCAACCCGTGATCTACATGCATGAAATGATGATGCAATACTTAGTAATACGGCAACAACAACTCTTAAAATACGAATACATCTGCCATTCTGCTGAGCTAGTTCTACTGGCTAAGGTGTTAAGTTACCTAATGTTACCACTAACAAGTATGAAACATGACATATACTATCTTAGCAACTAAAGGTATTCTTACTCTTAATACCGATTTACTCTATACATGATAAAACAAGTAGTACTAGCTACTCTATTTATAAACCTACTCTAGGGCTACAAAAATTACAGTGAGTACATAATAATCTAATGAACTTACTATAAAAATTTCATGGCTAAAGCTATCATTAATGTGCCACAAACATTCCTACAAATATTAAGCTAACTAATACTAAGCTTTCTAAATTGAATTTATGAATCTATCATTATCACACCTAACTATAAACTAACTACACCAACAGATAGATAGCATTTTTGTAAACCTAACCAATTTTGTTTCACTATTTTTGGACATCTATAGAATTTACTATTATTTTTCAAAGTTTAGCTCAAAACTAAATTGAATAAACATTCATAACTTCACTGGAAATTGAAAAACCACATTCCACCGCGCGGCCCAAAGCACGAGTGGCTCGGCCCACTTTGGCGCAACGCGCGTGCGCATGCGACGCACGACGCGGCCCATGTGGGCGTGGCCCAGTCCGCGTGACGACGGCCCGCGACGGGGAGGACCCGCATGCATCGATCATCTTACAAAAATGCCCTCGGCCTACCCGGTAATCACACGAGCACTAAGAGCACTATTCTGCCAGTCTGCTATCTTACAACTACGCCCCTCCCCCTTTCCATCTTTACCATGGCCATACCCTCGCCCCCCACCCCCTGCGCTCGCACTGGCGTGGTGGCACTGGCACCGGGTAGTTACGCCGGCCAGACCAGTCCCTCCCCACCCCCAAATGCGAGCTGATATCTACCTAGGCGCGAGCGCGAGACGCTGGGCAAAGAAAGCGTGAGCTAGGACGCCGCAGTAAGGCCGGACCATGGTGGCGGAGCTCCTGCAACAAGGCGGTGGCGTTCTGGTGAGTTACAACAGCGCCGGAGTAAATAGGGTAGCGAGTGAGCTCCAAGCACTCACCACGGACCCAGTCAAGGTGGTAGTTCGGTCGGAGGCGGCCCGAGCCAAGCTGGCCACGTGCGTATGGACGGTGCAGTGGTGCACAGTAGTGGCATTGCTGCATCAGGGGTGGCTAGGCGGTGGTAGCGACTTGTCAAGGGTGCGCAGGGTGATGAGTAGGTGGACGCAAAGTTGGTGGTGCAACAAATTGAACGCGAGCAGCTCTGGAGAGGGGGCTTGCATTCGACGCATATCGACACGGTCTTATTGACACGGCGGGAAGGAAGCTCCAAATTAGAGCATGGCACAGCAAGGCTCACTGCAAGCTGGGGTCGAGTGGTTGGCTGACTACACGACGGAGCCATGGGCAAAGTTAATTGGACCGAGGTGCCTCCATTGACCCAAATTGAAAGTGTGGGTCCAGCGACCATGGCGACAGAGGAACAGGTGACGGATGGCATGGCTTGGCCCGTCGTTGCCGTGGCATGACGTGGCTATCAATCGGTGCACAAACGCGCACGTGCTACAACCCACTGGGGAAATAGCCAAACGCACTTAGGACAGTGGGCCGCACGGCCAAAAATCAGAAACCAACGACGGTGGCTCAGCCCTCCGCACCATAGTGGATGGCGCCGGTCTGTGGAGGCAGCAGCGTAGCATCATTGAGCACCGATGTGATGGCAAGGCAGGCAGGGCAAGCCCACATGCATGTAGTTGGGGGTCAGCAGCAGCAGTGGCCGCGTGGCAGCGGTGTCTGAGCACGACGCGACGGCGGGCATCAGTGGCACCGCACGACAGTAGCCTGGACTAGCCAAGCCATAGGCCAGCCGAGGATGGCCATGCACGCACAGTCCCGTGCAAGTGAGCACGAGGCAGCAGAGCGGCCAAGCGGACGCGACGGCGGTGGTAGAGTGGCCAGGCTCATCGGGCGCGGCGTGTGCTTGCATGCGTGTGCGTGCTTGCATGGCGTGCCAGGGCACGACAACGGCGGTGCGGCCTACAGTGTGAAGCCAGCGGGAGGACTAACTAGCGCGGTGGCATGCATGCGGGCATGCGCGTCGGCCGACCGGCACGGCGACGCCGAGTGCCGGGCACGGTGATTGTGCCCAGACGCTGCAACCATCTAGAACACGTCATGCACACTTTTTAAAGCTGCTCAAAAATCTAAATCAATGATCCAGTTGCTAAACCACCAATTTTACGGCCGAGATGGTATATCAAGCTAGTAAAACCAACCATAAATTACACTACTTCTTAATCCAATTCATCTACAAAAATTCCCAAACTTAGCCTCGTCAACCCATTTTCTAACTTAAGAAATTTGACTATGTCTTGATTGGTTTCGAGTCGAATGCGATTTCCCAGCTATTAAATAAGCTAGCTAGCGAATCCCATTCTCGACCGCAAGTATTTCAACGCCACCTACAAAGCTTACACTACAAACTTTATTAAAGTGTCGGATATGCATTCTATAGCATTTTCGTTCAATAAAAAATCGTTTAGAACTCTAAGCGATATAACGCGACATGAAATATAACATTTGTTTCGCGTTTTCGATGAACATTTCGAGCCACAGGAATTGATTTACACACTATATTTCATACACTATCACATAAACATGATGCACATGTAGTGTTTTAGCAAAAGATTTATAGTGTAACACCGAGGTGTTACAAATGTACCCCCCCTAAAACAAAATCTCGACACGAGATTTCAAGTGCCTAGTGTGGGAAAGGAGATAGGAATTACATTTCAATGCAAACAACTACCTATCTGAACTAGAGAGAAGGTGGGGGTAATGCTTCAATATGTAGCTCTCTTGTTCCCACGTGGCTTCATTCTCTGAGTGGTTTTGCCACTGAACCTTGTAGAACTTTATCACATGGTCCCGAGTCACTCTTTCTTTCTCATCTAGGATCTTGACAGGATGCTCAATATACGTCAAGTTAGGCCAGAGAGGAAGCCCTTCAATTTCCACAGCTTCATCAGGCACCCGCAAACATTTGTTCAACTGAGATCTATGGAACACATCATGTATCGCCGATAAAATATCGGGAAGCTGGAGACGATAAGCAACTAGGCCACACTGCTTCAAAATTTGGTAAGGACCCACGTATCGAGAAGCTAGCTTGCCATGGACACCAAACCGATGCACCCCTCTCATAGGAGACACCTTGAGGTACATGTAATCCCCAACTGCAAACTACAAAGGCCTTCTTCTCTTGTCCACATAAGCTTTCTGTCGGCTCTGAGCTACCTTCAAGTGACTCTGAATAATGCTCACTTTCTCTCGAGCCTCTTTGATGAAATCAGGCCCAAAGTATCCACGGTCTCTTACTTCAACCCAGTTAGTTGGTGTCCTACATTTCTTTCCATACAGAGCTTCAAATGGTGCCATACGAATGCTCTCTTGATAGGTATTGTTGTAGGAAAACTCAGCTAAGTTCAAGCATCCATCCCACTTCTCCGGAAAAGAAATGGCACAAGCTCTCAACATATCTTCTAGTACCTAGTTTACCCTTTCTGTTTTGCCGCCAGTCTAGGGGTGATAGGCTGAACTGCGGAGGAGACTAGTACCAAGACACTCCTGAAGTTGCTCCCAGAAACGAGAGATAAAAACTGACCCTCTATCAGAAACAATAGTAAGGGGGACTCCATGCAGGGTCACAATCTGGTCCAAATACAACTCGGCATACTTTCTGGCAGAATATGTGGAATTCACTGGGAGAAAATGAGCTGACTTGGTAATGCGATCTACAATGACGCAAATAGAGTTATAGCCCTTGGATGTGCGGGGTAAACCCACAATGAAATTCATAGAAATATCTTCCCATTTGCACACAGGAATGGGCAAGGGCTGCAAATATCCTAGAGTACACATGTGGTCGGCCTTAACTCTCCCACAAGTGTCGCACTCCGCAACGTACTGTGTGATGTCCTGCTTCATGTTGGACCACCAATACAAGTGGCGCAAATCATGGTATATCTTGTTGCTGCCAGGATGGATAGACAGCTTGGAATGGTGAGCTTCATTCAAAATCTTCCTTCTCAGCTCCTCATTTGATGGAACCACCAATCTATCCTTGTACCTCACTACATCTTGCTCATCAATACTAAAGTGAGGGTCACGCCCTTCGGCAATCAATTTTTTGATGTGAGAAATTTCTAAAGTATCTTGTCGTTGCTCCATAATAATCTGCTCAAGTAATTCTGAGACTAAGGCAACTAGTATAGTGTCCGTGCTAACGCCATGGCTTCATCTCACGGATACATGAAAATCCTGCTACCTTTACATAATTATTACACGCTTCTAGCTATGAACTATATTCTTGTTTAGAAATCTGCATTGCCTGCGGTTCCTGGGAATTAGGTCGTTCTCTCCTAATCGGCTATTCCATGTATCATGGTATATATGAAGGGCTTTAAGTTTCTTGCATCTCTATTGTTATTACTCGAAAATCCTACCTCAAGACAAAATTTTGACATTGAGCCCAGATGTCAACACCATTTAGAATATTGTACTGCAAACCTTAAATTAGTGGCACCCTTCAGCTACAGATTTGATGTACACATTGACCATATCCCACCTTCAAGGTTACATAGTAAGGCTTATAAATTTACAGGCTGAAAAGGTGCAGTTCTCTTTCAAGTGTGCATGTACAAATGCTTGAATATCCTAGGGACCAATTTCACGGAAGCACCTTCTGCTATCACAAATTCGTAATTATGCAAGAGATGCGGCCATGGCAGTGGTGCTGAAGACATTTGTTTCATCAAATCCATGGAATGCTCCGCTGCAATAATTGCATCTTAGGCTGTATAAAGAGCCACAGGCACCTCAAATTCATCGAACTGTGTCATGATCTCTACAGTTGAATTGGGAAGCACTGAAATCATGTCATGGGAAGCAGGATCAGCGAATACACGAATACGGTTTGAGCCCCAAGTGATGCAAGATTTAGATATTTTTATTGAGCCAACTTACCAAGGGGATCATATGTTGGCAAGGTGATGTACTGTGGGCAGTGCTTGCTTTTTAATACACTTCCATTCGTCCAAGAAGTAGTAAGACAATCACAAGGCTGGAAACATAAATTGAGATGAGCATTGCCATGCAATATGTGTCATTTGAAATTGGAAATAATATAAGTATCCAATTTGGGGGGCAGAACTGTTCAGGCAAATATTCAAAAGTGAAATTTATGCAACCAATATTGACCAGAAGATAATAGAGATCAGCTTGCAAGTTAAAACGCAACGAAACAGTAACCAAACATGGCACTGGACATCGGTATTGTTATCAAGTTTTGTTTCCATAGGACTCAGAGCAATCGTTCAGCATGTATACATAGGATGTAAAATTCTTCAGAAACATTGAAATTTTAGCAAATGAAATTTCGATCCTGTAGAAATAATATTTTTTATTTACAGATATGTTTTGGTGGTAATCTGTCTACACAACAGTCATTGGTTCTACTCATGGCCGTAATATTTCATAACAATAAATTATAGGAAGTTGTGCAAGGGAAAATGAGGAACTGAACCCTTCTTGCAAACAGTTTGTGGTGATCCCCCAAAAGCATGTTATGACATCGCTCAATGCATATTCCTTACCATTTGAAACCTGTATTCCTCTACTTGACAGCATTTCCTGCAACCCATGATGATCCAAATTTACAATAGAGAAAGGAGAAAGTTCCATATGCTGGTATTCTGGTTGTAGGCACTACTTTCCAAAACCATGCTGGTAACGTGAAGGTACATTAGGCTAGCTAAGAAACCAATGCTATGGTATGGGTAATCTGCAAAGACCCAGGTACTAACTGTAACGTTATATACTTGAAAAGTAGAGGTCAAGGGCAAGGATGAAATACTGTAATCTTGTATAGAAAAATAAGTACAATTCTTGGTTTGCACAAACTGATAAACATGATTATAAATGAATTGCTGATCTTTATGAAACACAGTTTTAACTTTCAGAACAAATAACTATTCAACAGGTACATAGATCATCTTAACATGCATCAGTTACACGTAAATAACTAAACTAACATACTCTCTCCTTGTCCCCGACGGCGGCAACGCTCATGGATTATAACATAATAAATATGCAGCAGTCAAAGACAGTCCGACAGCGCAAGAAGTTTAATCAGTTCATATACAGCTACTGTGACTTATTATAAGGATAACACCGCATGGTTGAATTGATAAGTCATGGTAATTTAATTCAGAATATCTTATCTCCCCTCCTAGGAAGAACAACTGTTTTTCCAAGTTCTGATGTCATTGACGCAAATTGCCACCTGCCACAATGGCGTAAATCCATTCAGTCCAGTCAACTTGCTACAGAGATAAGGAAAACAACCTACATTGCAGCTAATGTCTTACCAGGTCAATGCCGACCATATCATGAATACCAGTTTCGAATGCAAGCTTCAGCTTTATCCCCAGTCCGTTTGTGCTAGCAACAAGAAAATTGTCCCCTGTTCAGATAAAACAACAGGGAAGTAAAGTTTCAGAAAGTGCAGCGCAAGGAAGGATCACGGAATTGATAATATCGCTGCACCAAGTGAGAACTGAGAAGCAGCAAATAAACCATCCAACTACATGGTGCAACAAGAATTCAGACAAAGATTTGGGTAGTGGGATGCATATTTGAGAACCTTGTCAGTATGCATCATTAGGCCATTGCAAGTGTAAATCCCTGCATCCAGTAGGTTCTTCACATCTCCTGCATTTATCCCCTGAGAAATCACTGTGCCAAACTGATGCATGCACAACAGTTAGCTATGACACGCAAGATCAAGAAGCATAGAAATTTAAGCACAACATGATGTGGAGGCATTTCTATGCTTTGATATTTATTTGGCATTTCAACTAACTAATTACATGTGCAACATGGTGTCTAAGAAGGCTCACGGATTCAACTCATTATCCTCTCTCCCACTACAAGCTAACCCATGTGGAGGCTAGCCTACAGGAAAAATTCACACCAAATTAATCTGAGATTAATATTTGGGCCTGGAAACACACGAACAAAAAAGGAAGCTAATTGATTTACGCATCAGCACATTGAATGGCATTGAACATGTGAATACAAGAAGCATAAATAATTTGAACAAGCTAATAACACGTCATAGGAAGCATAGAAGCTATTGCACTGTCACGTTGACATAAAAATTTGAAACACATGGACACAGTCCTCACCAATCCGTTGCCAGATCTGTCAAGGGAGGGGGCTGTAGCTATTGTTGTTGCGTGGAGGTTTGAATCTCGAGTACAGGAGTCGAAGGCCCCGTTCGCTGGTATAAAAAATGGCTGAAAAACACTGTTTCGGCTGGTTTGTTGCGAGAGAAAAACACTGTTCGGCTGGTTTGATCAACAGTAACACGTGAGGGGGACCAGCCGGCTGGCTGAACCCGTCCAGACCAGCGAACATGTCTAAAGCCACCGGCCGCCCTAGTCATGGACGAGGATGACCTAGATCGAGCAACGGAGGCCCAGGGGTGCGGCGGGTTGCGGAGGTTCCAAGGGGTTGTGACGAGGCTGCGTCGCCGGAGGAGGAGGCCTGCTACGGGTGCTGGTGTGGCGGCCCATGGCCTGGCGGCAATTTTCTCCCCCACGCAAATTAGAACAGACGTTGAGCGTTGCAAGTCGAGGGGACGGAGCATCGGGGTTGCCGCCTGGGCTCTTGTACTATCGACCAATAGCAGCAGCGCCAGCGGCGATCTTGGCAGTTAGGGTTGCGGTACCATCTCCAGATTGAAACCCACACCGCCGCCATGACCCATGGCCTCCTAAGCCTGAGCGTTCGCCACCACCGATGGCGGTGCCCGCGCACGGCGACAGGGACACGGGGGGAGTGCGGATGGCTAGCTGTGGCCACGCCGAGCTGTGCCGTTGGTGGTTGAGGTGATGATGGGGACCATAGGGTCCTTGGGCGGCACTTGTAACTTGCTCGGAGGTTGGAGATGAAGAGACATGCACCGTGTCCGCCCCGTGCCATTGGCGTTCGGATCAGGCACGGCGGCGGCTGGGAAACCTAGACGCGTCGGGAAGCAAGAGGCGGCGACAGAAGTCACTTGTTTTTTTCTTTCTGCAGAGCGATGGTGTGTGTGTGGGGAGTGTTTGAAGCCGTGTGCGTGGGTGGAGGGCATGCGGGGTGAGAAGCCTACCATCACACTTCCAACATCGGCCATTGGATTGGGTGTGGGTGTTTGTTTATCCCTTTGATTTTAATAAAGTTGATTTATTGTGTGCATTTTTGTGGGTGTATAATGGTTGGAGGCTCTCAGCGAGGGATATTCTTCTGGGAAGACCTAGTATAATTTTGATTGGTCCATTATAGTAAAGATGTGAGCCAGCACCTCAGCATGGTTGAGAGACAAAGGTGTTTCTTCAACCTGATAAGACTTTCGGCTGAAGGCATCAGCTATCACATTGGCCTTTCCGGGGTGATAATGTACCTCCAAGTTATAATCCTTGATCAATTCCAACCATCTCCTTTGCCTCATATTTAACTCAGACTGAGTAAAAATATATTTGAGACTCTTATGATCTGCAAAAATATGTACTTTGTTGCCCAACAAATAATGTCTCCAAATTTTTAGAGCATGGACCAGAGCAGCCAGCTCTAAATCATGGGTGAGGTAATTTACTTCATGCTTTTTTAGTTGGCGCGAAGCATAAGCTATCACACGCCCATCCTGCATAAGCACACATCCCAACCCTGTCTTCGAGGCATCACAATATACATTAAAAGGTCTATCAATATCTGGTTGGGCCAAGACAGTAGTAGTGGTCAAAATTTTCTTCAAAGCTTGGAAGGCTTCTTCACAGGCTGGTCTCCAATCAAACTTGGCTTCTTTTTAGAGCAGCTTGGTCATCGGCTA
The DNA here is from genome assembly GCF_019320115.1 of Miscanthus floridulus. NCBI lineage: Eukaryota > Viridiplantae > Streptophyta > Magnoliopsida > Poales > Poaceae > Miscanthus > Miscanthus floridulus. Next base: position 55,652,255 of record NC_089593.1, read on the forward strand.
AGCTATCTTAGAGAAATCTAGGATGAAACGCCGATAGTACCTAGCTAGACCAAGGAACTAACGAATCTGGTGCACTGACTTGAGAGACTTCCAATTTAGCATATCTTACACCTTGCTGGGGTCTATAGAAATACCGTCAGGTGTCAAAACATGCCCCAAAAACTACACTCGATCTAACTAGAATTCACACTTGCTGAATTTAGCATACAACTTGTGTTCCCCCAATCGAGCCAGTACTATCCGAAGGTGTTGGGCATGCTCTTCTTTGTTCTTAGAATATAACAGGATATCATCAATGAATACCACAACAAACTTGTCTAGCTCTGACATAAAGACTGAATTCATCAGGTACATGAAGAACACAGGAGCATTAGTGAGACCAAAAGACATGACTAGGTATCCAGATAGCCCATACCTAGTAGAAAAAGCTGTCTTTGGTATATCTTGAGGTCGAATCTTGATTTGATAATAGCCTGAACGGAGATCAATCTTGGAGAACACCTTGGCACCAACTAGCTAATCGAACAAAGTATCTATGCAGGGTAAATGATACTTGTTCTTAATGGTTACCACATTAAGAGGGCGGTAATCCACACACATCCGAAGAGTGCCATCCTTCTTCTTCACAAAAATAGCTAGACAACACTAAGGTGAAGATCTAGGACAGATGAAGACCTTTTCCAGCAACTCTTCTAACTGCTTCTTCATTTCAGCTAATTCCTTCGGAGCCATGCAGTACGGGCGTCGGGAGATAGGGGCAGTACTAGGCTCTAGCTCAATGGAACTCCACCTCTCTGTCCAGTGGCAACCCAAATAGATCTTCAGAAAAAAAAATCTAGGAACTCACATACTACCGGAATAGAGGCAAGATCAGGAGAAGCTTCAGTATGAGCAGCAACAGGTAAGACTGGATATGAGGGTATAAGAAGAGACATCCTATCCTCAGAAGAAGGAAGCCATAACTTGACAACTCTCTGCTTCAGATCCAAGACTACGCCATACACACGCAACCAGTTCATTTTTAGAATAGCATCAATGCCTTGCCCAGACAGTATCATGAACTGGAGATGGAAAGTGTGAGTGGCTAATACTAAGCTCACTATGTCCGTCCGAGTATTAACACACATCTATGCACCCGAAGTACTGATTCTATAGGTAAACGATATAGCCATAAGAGGTATATTGTGTCGGTGTGCAAATCCCATGCTCATGAATGAATGTGATGCACCAGAATCAAACAACACATAAGTTGGATGGGAATCAATGGTGGACATACCATCTATCACCGGTTCATTTTGTAATATTTGCTCAGCCTCCATGAAATTAACATGTCTAGATCGGCTGACTGGCACTTTCTTCTTGATCACTGTCTGCTTGATTAGCCTAGAGTTAGCAGATGGCTGAGCAGACTAGGCTGGCTGGTTTTGCGGACACTCCTAGGCATAGTGGCATTCCTTGCCACATTTGAAACAAGCACCAGGCTTCTTCCCCTATCCTAGATGAGGTGGGACCTACTATCCCTAGGGCTACTGATGTTGCACCTGCTGAGTGGGTGCACGATACTGAGTGGAAGGAGCCTGAAAAGTCTGATGAGGCTATCGAGACAAATGCCCGCCTGAAGATTGATAGGGCACCTGTCTGACAACCTGTACTTTCTGGGCATGGGGGTGACTAGAAGACCCCGTAGCCACCCTCTTGCGCTTCCATTCTGCCTGCGAGTCATGCTGCAAGCCCTCCATGGCAATGGCAACGTTCATCATCGCCCCAAAGGTATGATAGTTCCTAGTATATAAGTCCTTCTGTAAGCTGCAAGAGAGGCCATGATAGAAGCGGTCCCTCTTCTTCTCATCTGTATCCACATGAGTCCCAGCATACTATGATAAGTGATTGAACTTGTTGACGTAGTCCATCACGGACATACTCCCTTGCCGTAGGTCTAGGAACTTCGTTAGCTTCCTGTTGAGAACACCAGCAGGAATATAATATTCTTTGAAGGCTGCAGTGAACTCTTGCCAGGTCACCCGGTGATCCACCGGCTGCATGGCATTGAATGTATCCCACCATGCACTTGCGGATCCCAACAGCTGTTGCACCGCAAAGTGCACCTTTTGCTCATCTGTTACGGTGAGCAACAGAAACTTTTGCTCCAGAATGTGAAGCCAATGCTCCGCATCTTGAGGCTTAGCCATCGGTGTGAACATAGGTGGGTGCGTCTTTAAGAAATCCTGATAAGAGTAGGGTCCCTTAGGACCGTGGGCACCACCCTCGTTCCCACCATTGCCCCCGTGACCACCACGGGCGAAGCCACCGATAGCCTATGCCAGCAGCTCCATGGCATGGGCTGACTCACGACGAGCAGCCAACATCTCCGCCATCATCTCTGCATGAGTCATCGGAGGTAGCGGTGGCGGAGGGGGAGGAAGCAGAAGTGGAGCCTCATGGCTCTCCCCATTGTCGTGCTCATTGGCCTGGCCACTTTCACCTTGGCCTTCGCCAAGACCGTGGCCCACCCCAGCACTGGTGCTCCCACGACCGGGTCTCAGGTTCATCTATAATAGATATGAACCATCCACTTTGAACAACCCTCCAGATCAAAAACAAGGGATTAGAGAATTGACAAGTCATTTATTAAAGCACTCTTTTAATTTATCCTATCAATTTACTAATCCAATTTATACGTGTAGGGGGGATTTTTAATTTAAGAAAGATTCTATGATCATGATGCATGCATCAGCCTATATGTTCACTCAGGACAGAATATAGCGGCATTCACAAAATTTTGGCACATCGCACACTCACTTTCTGTATGCTAAGCGATTTCTTACGCAACATAAGTTAGTGTACCTGCAGAAAACAAATTAGATAAAACCAGTGCCGCTATCCTAGATAGACCATATTGCTAGGGCTTATACTTATTTTGATAGTTTTATCGCATCCTACTTTTCACAAAACTTTTGTTGGTCAAATTTTTAAGTTTTAGAAAAGAGTGATGAAACTCGTAAACTCATTATTGGCTCTGGTACGAACTGTGGCAGAACCGCCCGAAATATCACCATGGACCCAAGGGTTAGGCGAGGCAAAGCCCTGCCCTCGAAGGTCGAGCGAGGCAGAATCGGCCCTTGAAGGTTGAGCGAGGCAGAGCGCGGACCTAAGGGTCGGGCAAGGCGGAGCCCTACCCTCAGAGGTCGGGCGAGGCGATGCCTGCCCTCAAAGGTCGAGCAAGGCAAAACCAGCCCTCAGAGGCCGGGCGAGGCAGAGCTTGCGTACCTGGGGGTCAGCAAGAGTTGTAGTCATGCCCTTGACCGCTCGGATAAATTAACGTTGATTGTTGTTAGCTCCTCCTCTTTGGGTATCCTAGTATTGGTCCCCGACGGTAGCCCCCGATCCTACAGAGTAGAATACTCCTTCAGAGGTTTTTCTGAACGGGAGGACTCTGAGGGCCCTGGCCTTCTTTTGTCGCCCACGATGTGTCTAGGGGACAGTGATTCCCTCTTGTCGAGGTTGGATCCTTCACAGGTATGGTCGTGAGATTTGGTGGGTTGTTAGTTGGCTAGTTCGAGTGGGGTCCCCGCATCCCGTTCGCGCGGATCCAACTAGGGCCATCTTGGTGACCGACTTTAGATTCTCAGTGATCAATCCATATAGTTCTTAGGTCCGTTCGACCGATCCCGAGGGCTCTCTGCCTTTCTTCGAGAAAAAACCATGGATCGTACCCGGCTGAGACTCGATCGTGGGCCATGATGTCCATGGCACTCGTGCGCCTGGGTACTGGCCGCTTGTAGCCCATCCCTTTCCATCCCTTATCCTAAGGGTGCCTAGAATGGTTGTTGAACCTGTCGATGGGCCAACCTTTGAACTCCTGGGCCTAGGCGGGCCGTGGAGGTGTTTTCTGATCCGTATTACTCTTACTTGTGATGAGTCGTGGCCTATTCAAAGAGGCAAAATGTCCAGCGCGTTTTCCGAGGGGGCGGACAGAGATTGCGTGTGCACTTCCTGCGGTGGGACATTGTGGTAGATCAAGGTAGGCACAGAGATCTAGGCGGATGGTTGGTTTCCTCGCATCCGCCGCCCCTATAAAACCAAAGGGTTCGCCCCTAGGGTTCCATACCTCGCACCCTTGCCTCCATAGCCATGACCACCGCCACTAATCGCCTAGGGTTCCTTGTCTCTGCATCCCCACCACTATCGAGCCCACATCCAACCATCCCCACCTCCAATGGATCTGTGGTGCCGCTCCGACATCACCTTCCAGTGCATGGAGGGCCTCATCCATCGCGGTCTTCTTCACGCGTGGACCTCAATCGAGGAGTGGCTGCTGCCCGGTGAGGAGGATATGCCATCACCGCTCGATGGCTACATAGTGCCATTTGCCCACTTCCATGAGCGTGGGTTCATGACCTCTACCCACATATTTCTTCGGGGGCTGGTCCACTACTACAAGATCAAGCTGCAACATCTCAACCCCAATGGGATCTAGCACATGGCGGCGTTCGTCACCCTGTACGAGGGATTCCTAGGGATCAGCCCCCACTTTGATCTATGGAGGGACTTCTTCACCATCACCCTCTAGAAGAAGCGGGAGAAGAGCGACAGGCAGAAGCTACACATGCTGATGGGGTACGTCAGCATCCAACTCTAGAACAATCTGGTCGGCGATTATCCATCGATGTGGCTATCAACATCCAATAAGGGGTGTCATTTGTAGTGGTTCTACCTCAAGAACGCCGCTACCGCCCCCCTACCACAGTTCACCGGGCGCCTGATCGAAGAGGCCCCAGAGTCATGGAGGAAGTGGGGTGTCCTAGAGAAGGACAAAAAGAAGATCTAGGACCACATCACCACCATCCACATCCTAAAGGAGAGCGTCCGGAAGGGGTCAGGCATCATCGGGGCCTACCAAGCAAGGAGGGTGGCACCATTGATGACGCGCGTGCTCCCGCTGTATGCGATGGTGCTCGAGGCATCGTTCGACGGAACGACGCTCGCTGAGGGTGCGCTCCCTAACCCTGAGATCGCGCAATGCATTAAGGAGGTAATGGAGCCCTCGTGAGATGGCATGGGTGCCCCCTCAATTTCATTTACCCGGTGCTAGGGCATCCTCCGATGTGGGCGGAACTAGGCCACGTCGTCTTCATAAGTTTCCCCTTCTCATGCCTCCTCTTTAATTGATTTCTCGACCTCTTGATACTAACTTTGAGAGGGACGGGACAATCTGAGGGACCTCATCCTCATGGATCACTCGGCACCATTGCTGAGGGATTCATCCGTGAGGGCAGCGAATCATGCCACGAGCAAGCCTCTAAGGAAGGTGAAGGAGGACAAGGGGAAGAAGCAGGAGAAGCTATAGGCGTGGTAGCGAGGGGAGGACATCGACAGCAACAAAGATGATGATGATGATGGGGACAACGATGAGGTAGTTGATGACATCAAGTGGGATGACCTAAAGAACAAGGATGTGCTGATAGGTATCAGCTCGTCCTTACAGGAGTTGGGACCCTTCCTGTTCCACGGAGGGGAGAGCATGTCTAGGGAGCTGGTGGAGGTGGGCCATACCATCGGCCTACCCTAGGAGTCAACAGGGGTGGGTGGCTCTGCCGCCAAGCCTGAGGTGCTAGCGGAGGTGGGTGGCTCCACCATCGCAGCCCAAGATCCAAGGGAAAACAGCCCTTCTACCTAGGAGCAGGAGACAGGCTCGAAATGGCCTCGCCCCGACGAGGCAGAGCAGAGGTCGGGGGGTTCGACCCCCAAACATATCTACCGCCCGATGGCATTGAGGTGAGTCATCAGCTCCTCTGTTTTTCCCTATTTTGGTTGGATTTCATCATGACTTATGCTTTTTGTTTCTTGCAGCGTCGAGAGGCAGCGTAATCCTTTGGCGCTAGCGCCAAAGAAGAGCGTCGCCCTTCAAGCAAGGCGATAGCCGTTGGTCGGCGTTGCACCCATTTTGGGTGGGACAAGCGCCAGTGTGACTGCGTTGCCATCCGGTCAGGCACCGCCCATGGTGGTGCCTGTGCCCTTGGTAGGACAAATGGACACAGGGGCTCAAGGGACGCCTTCAGAGGTCGTAGAGCAGCCGAAGATGGAGGCAATACCGCTACCGACGACGGGGTGGACGGGGCTACTAGTCGCAATCGTGGCACCGACCATGGCGAGCGTGACGTAGCCGGTTAGGACCCCACCGAAGCAGGTGGGCTCGGCGGTGGCTGTGATAGGTGGGTCACAGTCAGGCGCTATCATGGCGATGGTGTCTAGCGTGGGCCGGATGGAGAGGGACAGGGCCAAGGGGTCCTCAGAGATCATTGTGTTGGGAGAGGAGTCAGCGTCCATATCGCTGACCCCTTTCATTGTTGGAGGGAGTGTCCCGGTGGGGACGTCACGGTAAGGAGGATTGGTGGTGATCGGAGCCAGCGGGGAGCCATCCCTAGCCCTAACATCGATGAGCAGTGACTCGCCTACGTGGGGCAAGCCCCTGCTCTAGTGGGTGAGTCTAAAGGACCCAACATCTATGCTCTTCACTCTCGACGATGCCACAAAGAGCATGGAGCAGGAGAGCCTCGACATGGGGATCACATCCATGCTCAAAGCCGTGGACCACACCCGCGGTGCCTTGCATGATGTTCCCATTCCCTCCGGCCAGGTAATCGCTTGACCCTGCTTCTTGCCCTTTTCTTTCTCTATATATATTTTGCATTCTGACCATCATCTCCTTTTAGTCCCTTATCGCTCGTAGCTGGGGGAAATCTCGGTTCCTTCATGAGCAGAAGGAAAACTAGGACCGCCTCATCGAGGAGGCGCGACTATGCGGGGAGGTGACCACTTAGCTTGTTGCCACCTAGCAGAGGGTGGCCGAGCTGACTCCCCTCGCTGAGGAGGCGGACAGCCTCCAATCGTGCATGGCTGAGGCCCGTCAACATGCGGAAGAGGCCAAGAGGGTGTTTAGGCCCTGTCGGTGAGATCATAGAAGGACGACAAGGAGGCCGCCAAGGTCAGGAAGGAGCGGGATGAGCTACTCTAGAAGGACGCTGAGACCTACCAGTGGATCCTCGACCTTCTGGCCAAGGTTGGGAAGGAACGGGAGCTGAAGCTAGGGGCCAAGGAGAAGCTCATGGCCCTGGAGAAGAGGGCGAGTCTGGATGTCGTGGCGGTCGCCTAGCTACACAAGGAGCAGGGTGAGCTGCTCCAAACCATGGAGAGGCTCCGCTCAAAGCATGGCGTGGCTCACGAGGAGCGCAACCAGGCCCTCTGAGATCATGACCAGGCTTGCTAAGAGCGTGATGACGCATATCAGAAGGTCAGCTCCCTCTAGGCCGAGCTTGGGAACACGATGGCCCAAAAGCTAGAGGCTGAAAGCATTTTTGTTGGGCTGGCCATGGACCTTGCCGAGGCGAGGAGGAATCTTCAGTCAGAGAGCGATGAGCTCGGTATCCTAAGCGTCGACCTCGAAGTGGTCGGCGATGACCTAGAGGTGGTGCAGTCGGAGGGGGTGAGTTCGCTCACGGCCTGTGCCATCGAGATCATAGAGTGGGTGTGCCACCTTGAGAGGAATGCCCTTTGCACTAGGGTTAATCAATCCTATCTGTTTGCTCATTCTCATTACGGGGATAACATCGACCTAGAGGCGATGATCCATGGCTTTGCGCCTAGCTATGAGGCCCATGAGCTGGAGGAGATGGAGACGGCGGTGGCTCCCCTTTCGTAGGACCAGGCGGATAGGATCAAAAGCATAGTTCTCCCCTAGAGGGGTTAGTTAGTTCAATAGGTTGATCACTTTTGTAATCAGAGGACAGGTGCTGACCTTTTTGTAATGATTAAACAAACTTGTCATTTTGTTTCATTCGACCAAGTCTGTTCTTTTGTTTTGGTGCGTTCCGACCCTTCCGTTTGTTAAGACCATAGAGCTTGAGGTGTAGGAGGGAAACTCTAATCATGCTAGTAAGCAAGAGTGCCATAGACGCTGGGGCATAGGTTTCTTGCCATCCGACTAGCCTTGCTCAGTCATTCGTTTCTACAGACCTTGCTACTAGGTTTAACATGAGGAAGGGTATTGGGCATGGTGATTGTTTCAGAAAGGGTGTATGTATACCCTTATGCCCCGAGTGAGACTCGACCCCTTGCCGTTGCTGGGGTTGGGTGTCACTAAAGGTCGAGGAGAGGATGGCGAAACTAGTAGGAGAAAGCGTCTCTTGCTTTCATGCGCACCCCCTCCCTAGGATCTGAGCCATCGTTCTGCTACCACGTGCTTGGTCTCCTTGCGAGTCCAACTTTCCTCAAGCCCCCACGTTAGCAAGGGTTCAGTCAAGGGTCGGCTCATCTTTGTGATCGTCGCCCCGTCTGTGGTTTCTACAACCGAAGGGATTGAGCTAACATCACTTGCCTCAATGGCTCAAGTGACGCACTCAGTGAGCTTGCTAACAAGCATGTTTGAGTGGAATCTAGGTCTGTCGTTTGTGATGGGGTCAACAAAAGCCCTTATGTGGCATTCCACTGCTCCTTAACCCACCTTCTAGCAGATGCCCGAGCCGTTCTGGAGGGCGACTCTGGTGGCCTGATGGCCGCCTCATAATGGGGATTTTGTGGGCTCAGCTTGAGGTTAGGATTGAACGAGAAGGTTGAGATGACCCTGTCCTATTTTAAGTGGGTCGGGCGAAGGCAACTGGGGCTCATCTGCATTCTCTCCCCTAGCTCTGTTCGATGCGAGGTGGCCTTAGGCCCTTCACGGGCCAGTCTTTTAACCTTGGTCTTTCGATTTAGGGTCGGGCGGCCTAAACCCTCGAGCCCCATAGGGTTTAGTAGGGGTTGGCTATATTTCATGCGTCACCCCATCCTCGGTTTCTGCAACTAGAGGGGCTGAGCTAACGACACTTGCCTCGATGGCTCGAGTGTTGCGCTCGGTGAGCTCGCTAATGGGCATGTTTGAGTGGAATCCGGGTCTGTCATCCACTGACGGGGTTGGCATAGCCCTCATGTGGCATTCCACTACTCCTTAACCAACCTCCTAGCAGATGCCTAAGCCATTTGATGGCTTGGGTGTCCCATTGGCCTCTCCTCGATGGAGATTATGTGGGCTTGGCTCAAGGTTAGGATCTAACAAGAAAGGTCGGGATGTCCCTGTCTGCTTTTGAGCGGGGTCGGGCAAGGACGCTGGGGCTCATCTCGGGTTTTCTCCCCTGGCTCTATTTGATGCAAGGCGACCTTAAGCCCTTCGTAAGCTGGCCTTCGAACCTCGATCAGTCGCCACTCATATTGAATGATTCGACTACCACTTTGTGACGCGACGCGAAGCGTTGTGATGTAGCAATTGCATATGCAATGCTTGGATGTATGGGATGAATGAATGGATAAATGAGTGAATGTATGAATGAATGTATGAATGCATGCATGAGAATGGATGAATGAATGATCATGCAATGGAAAAGAAAAAGTGGGAATCGGTAAAGTTACCTCGATGGCTCGAGTGATGGGTTCGGGGAGCTCTTACCGGATATGTCCGTGTGGGGTCTAGGTCCAACGTTCATGATGGAGCTAGCGTAACCTGCATGGGGCATCCCACCTTTCCATACCCGTCTCTTGGCAGCGGCCTGAGCTTCCGACTGACCTAGGCGACCTACCGGTCTCTCCTCGATGGAGATTTTGCAAGTGGGCCCCTCCAAACCCTTCCCGAGAAGGTGGAGGCTAAAGCTTAGGGTGCGGGGACAAACACTCTGATCCCAATGGTGAGCAAAGATGACATAGCTGTTGGAGCATAGGTGTCATGCAGTTCGACTAGCTTTACTCAGTGCTTGTCTCCACACACCTTGCCTCTAGTTTTTTAATGTGAGGAGGGGTCGGGCATAGAGAATGTCTACCGAATAGATACTCTTTGATGAGGACATGACCTCCATACATATGACCATGCTTGGAGAACCATATGGAGACCAAGGAGATCAGCGAGGGTGTCCAAGTCAAGAAGGAGGTCCAAGGCTAATTCGGTTCGAGTCCCCGAGGTGGAGGCCCAAAGCAACTCAAGTTCGAGTCTGTCTCGGGTTCCAAGACCAGTCTGCCTTAAATTGGTCACCCAGGACGCATCTAGACTCTGTTTTTGATGATCCACATATGGATGGAAAGCTAATTGGATAAGGAAGCCAACCCAATTGGTTTCATGTCAAAAGACCTTCGTAATCAACAGGAATCATCGAAACAAGTTAGCATCCAGAATCTACCAGGGTACTGCGACACCGTCTTTTGGTCCGTTGGACCGTGTATCATGTTTGGGCCCATTAGGGGGCGCGTCCAGGGGGGGTGACACCCAAGACTCTATAAATAGCAGCCGTCGCTCTCCTTAGAGTTTGGGTTTTGTTTAGTTCTTGATTTCCTCATGAAACAGACATCGTTTTGCTGCAACTGTGCCGCCAAGGCCGCTTGTGTGAACCAGGGCCCCATTTCTTGATCTTCTTCGCCTATGGCGATTAGTCCTTTTGAATAAAGACTTGAACTCCTTCTCGTTATCTTAAGCCTCATATTTATTTGCAATTTCAGATTGCGTTCATCCCGTTCTTGCTTGTGTTCTCAATTCGCTTGCAGGACAGCCTTCTCGGCGAGGTCAATCGCGTTCACGTGGTTGATAACCAACGGAGCAGTGGTATAACGGTTGCGGAGGTCTGAATCAATCTTGGTTCAAAGCCTAGATCATGAACATCGAGTCTCCACCAATCGACGCTATCATACCTTTCGGAAGATCAGGCCTAGTCTACATCAAGTGGTATCAGAGACCTTGTTGCCTATTAGGTATAACTTTGTTTTCCCCTTTAGATTGTTACTGTTTTTGCATTACCTATAGTCCACAAAAGGCCAAAAAAATATACATCATCACATATTCCCTTCCTATAGCCTCATTGTGTCATGCAAGTTTGTCTCTGTTTCGCGTTGTTGAGTTTGTGCCCTAGGTCAAGTTCTTGTTGCTGGTTTTAGATCGCTTTTTAGTCCAGTTTGTGTTTTCCCCTTTGTTTTTTATCATAATTCGTGAACATCTCCAAGTCTTGTTGAGTTTTCTTTGTATCCATCAAACCATAGTTCTAGCTTTGCCGAGGTCGGAGATTTTTATTTTGGTCAAAAAGTGGTCACAAGATCCTCTTTTTGTGGTCACGAGGTTTTTGTCGATTTCGAGCATGTCTTCTGAAAATTCCACATGCCACGTCTTTCACTTGTTTAAACTCAGATTTTCTGTGGTTACTTCTTTTGTGCTCCTAAGTGAAGAAAAAATATCAAAAAAAAGAAAAAGAAAAAGTCAAAATTTCTCAAAAAAACAACGACAACCCAAAAAAATAGAAAAAATAGAGGGGCAAAAGTGGAACAATATCTAGAGGAGCACATAGGGAGCGCCATTTGAGCTGTGTTTGTGTGTGCTGATTTCTACCTTGTTCCTAATCATATTCTTCCTGTTCACATCACTTGATACATCTGGTACTTGGAACATGAGTAGGCCAGCAACTAAGACAAGTACTTGGGATACTTATTCAGCTTTGCTATTCAGTTGCAAAATTTTGCTATTCCTTGCTACTATATTGTGCCTATCCAAGCTCCACTTTCTTCTAACCAAGTACAGGTTTGCCTTGCAACTGTTACACTCAAGCTACAATGGTATCATAGTCACTGACCGATTGCACCGCCTATTGCTTTGGTAAGAACACTTGTAAGACCGTGGTAAGATGCTTGAGAGTTGAGTGCCTTGTTTTTCCTTGTCCACAACCTAAGTAGTTGATAGGGATAATACTTTTGTGTTGTCTTTTGCTGTCTTCTAACAATGACAGGTTGTTCGTATCCACCGACTTATGATGGTATAGGTGTTGATGAGTACATGGAGTGGAAAATTGCCATCGATAACATATTTGCTACTCGCTTTATGTGTCCAAGGAGGAAGGTAAAAAATGCAGTTAGTGTTTTGCGATATTTTGCTTTATCTTGGTGGGAGTCTTTAGATCCTTCTGATAAGCCTCAAACTTAGAATGATATGAAACTTCTTATGTGAGAAACCTTTGTTAATCCACCTCCTATTTTGACTTCATATGATGAGGTACACCATTTAGAGGAAGAGTTTGTTGTTATTCCTCCTGCTATGCCTAACCTTTTATAGGACAATGTAGAAAAGAGCGAGGATGACGTGATAGAAAATGAGAAGCTCATAGCCTCATGTGAAAATTCAGAACTATCAACTATTACCCCTGTTGAACATGAGAGCAAAGGTAATGCCCATGATGCTAAACTCATAGAAGGTGAGAGTTCTCTTGATGTGCTAAATTTTTTCACCAATCATGTTATGATAGAGCAAATTTTAGTGGAGCCTTCGCTTGATTTACCTTTGTCACAAGATGATTTGCTTGATGTTTCTTATGATGAAGATGACTTGCATGATGATATTTATGTTATACCTATGCAATCATTGAAGAATGATCATGATATATGTGTGCTGAAATCGAGCACTTGTGCTAAAAATAGACTTGTTATTCATAATGCGAGTGAAGTTGATGAACTGAAATTGTTGTCTTCTTTAAATACTTTGGGTTACATTGAATTTGATATTTCATGTAATCTTAGTTCTTTAGAGGAGAAACTTTATGCATATGCTGATTTGCCATGGTTCTCTAGACATACATATCATGTTTTTGGCAAATATAACAACCAAGGGCAATATTTGATACAACGAGTTTACATTTGTACAAATCTGAATTCTCCTTTTGTTGTACAAATTAATGATCAACTAGAGGACAATAAAATCAACACTGTTGTTATGCCATATTCCTCTAGTTTTGCTTTTCGAACACAAGTGGAATCCAAAGAAAGGGAGCATATATTTCTTGTTAGTACTAATCATTTGCAGGATAGTATTGGCAAAGATCGTGTGTATTTCAATCAAGCAGACTACATGTCTATAGGACAAGACATGCTACAAACCTGGACATGTGGTCATATTCTTTCTCACAACATTGTCTATTCCTATTATTTTGGAAACCTCATTTGTCCTCATGTTGTGCAGGGTCGACTTCAAGCAAAATCGACGCCGATGACGGCTTTTCGTCAAGAAAGGGAGGATGATAAGGACATGACCTCCATACATATGACCATGCTTGGAGAACCATATCAAGACCAAGGAGATCAGCGAGGGTGTCCAAGTCAAGAAGGAGGTCCGAGGCTAATTCGGTTCGAGTCCCCGAGGTGGAGGCCCAAAGCAACTCAAGTTCGAGTCTGTCTCAGGTTCCAGGACCAGTCTGCCTTAAATTGGTCACCCAGGACATATCCGGACTCTGTTTTTGATGATCCATATATGGATGGAAAGCTAATTGGATAAGGAAGCCAACCCAATTGGTTTCACGTCAAAAGACCTTCGTAATCAACGGGAATCATCAAAACAAGTCAGCATCCAGAATCTACCAGGGTGCTGCAACACCGTCTTTTGGTCCGTTGGACCGTGTATCGTGTTTGGGCCCATTAGGGGGCGCGTCTAGGGGGGTGATGCCCAAGACTCTATAAATAGCAGCCGTCGCTTTTCTTAGGGTTTGGGTTTTGTTTAGTTCTTGATTTCCTCATGAAACAGACATCGTTTTGTTGCAACTGTGCCGCCAAGGCTGCTTGCTGTGAACCAGGGCCCCAGTTCTTGATCTTGTTCGCCTGTGGTGATTAGTCCTTTCGAATAAAGACTTGAACTCCTTCTCATTATCTTAAGCCTCATATTTATTTGCAATTTCAGATTGCGTTCATCCTGTTCTTGCTTGTGTTCTCGATTCGCTTGCAGGACAGCCTTCTCGGCGAGGTCAATCGCGTTCGCGTGGTTGATAACTAATGGAGCAGTGGTGTAACGGTTGTGGGGGTCCGAATCAATCTTGGTTCGAAGCCTAGATCATGAACATCGAGTCTCCACCAATCGACGCTATCATACCTTTCGGAAGATCAGGCCTAGTCTACATCACTCTTTCTAGCCCTCGAGCGATGCCCGACTCCCTACCATTGCTGGGGTCGGAGGCTCAATAGCAAAATTAATGTGCGTAAAGTAAGGGTGGCCCGTCTCTCAGCAGTGGCTTTGAGCCATTCAATTAACCTAGGCACATGATTTACCTCAATGGTAAGAGTGATGGGTTCGAGGAGCTCTTACCAGATATGATCGAGTGGGATCCGAATCCGTCGTTCATGACGGGGTTGGCATAACCAGCATGGGGCATCCTACTACTCCCTACCCATTTCTCGGTTGTGGCCAAGCCGTCCGATCAACTTGTGTTACCCGCTGAGACAAGACTTACCTACGGAGATAGAGGGTGAAAACATCCCACGCAAGAATTTTGTTAGGCAGATAAGCTCGGCGGAGAACTTGTAATAAATGGACAAGCTCTTAAATTTCATTATAGCAAAATAGCTTTTTAGCCCTTCTCCCCTTTTTGTATAAAAAGGTTAGTGCATTCCGACACATTTCATTGTTAAGGTCGTAAAGCTCGGGGGCGGGTGAGCAAATTCTAATTACGCTGGTGAGCAAAGTCATCGTAGCTACCAAGGCATAGGTCTCTCGCAATCCGACCAGTTATACTTAGTTTGTTCCCGCAACCCTAGTTCCCAGGTCTTAACGTGACAGGGGGTCTGGCATGGAGAAGTGTTTGCCAGGTGGACATACTCTTAAACGCATACCGACCCTTTCTGTGGCTAAGGCCGAAAAGCCCAGGGTGTGGAAAAAACTCTGATCACGCTGTTGAGCAAAGACGCCATAGCCAACGAGGCATAGGTTTCTCATAGTTTGACTAGTTTTACTCAGCGTTTGTTTCCGTAAACTTCGCTTTTGGGTCTTAACGTGAGAGAAGGTCAGGCGTACAGAATGTCTACCGGATAGGTATGCTCTTATTAGCCCCTGAGCGAGTCTTGACCCCTTGCCGTTGCTAGGGTTAGGTGTCACAAAAGATCGGGGAGTTCATAATGAAACTGATAAGAAAATGTGTGCGTTTATTAAGGGTAAAAGCGATGTAGCTACTTGATGTTCCAGGCATTGGCGAAGACCTTGCCATCGAGGGTCTTAAGCTTGTAGGCGCCTGGCCAGAGCACTTCCATGACAACATACGGTCCCTCCCACGGTGGAGAGAGCTTGTGGCGGTCCTTGCTGCTCTGGACATGGTGGAGGACTAGGTCTCGAACGTTGAAGGCCCGAACCCGCACTCGACGGCTGTGGTACCGATGCAATGCTTGTTGGTACTTGGCCGAGCGGAGGAGGGCAACATTGCACGCTTCATCCAGCTAATCCATGGCATTCTTGAGGGATGCCTTGGCTCCCTGTTCATCATATGCCCTAACCCTTAGCGCTCCATAGTCGAGGTTGGTCAGGAGGATAGCCTCGGAACCATAGCCCATGAAGAATGGTGTGTAGCCGGTAGCTCGTCTGGGGTCGTCCTCAGGCTCCAGAGCACCATGGGAAACTCAAGGACCCATCGTCCACCAAACTTATTTAGCTGGTTGAAGATCCTAGGCTTGAGGCCCTGTAGGACCATGCCATTCACATGCTTGACCTACCCATTCATGCGGGGGTGCGCCATGGTGGCCCAATCGACCCGGATGTGGTATTCATTGTAGAATCGGAGGAACTTCTTTTTGGTGAATTGCGTGCCATTGTCCATGATGATGGAGTTTGGGACTCCAAAGCGATGGACAATGTTGAGGAAGAACAGAATGGCTTGTCTACGGTGTCAAGTAAGTGGGTGTAGCCCCTAGGTGCCCTTTTGGGAGGTCCGACTAGATTGAGCCCCCAGACCGTGGACAACCACATGAGGGGGATCGTCTGGAGCGCTTGGGCCGGTAGGTGAGTCTGCCAAGCGTAGTACTGACACCCTTCGTAGGTGCGCACAATCTACTTGGCATCGACTACTACGGTTGGCCAGTAGAAGCCTTGTCGGAACACGTTTCCAACCAGGGTTCTAGGCGCGGCATGGTGACTGTAGACCCCACAATGGATATCGCTCGACAAATGCTTCCCTTGTTCAATGGGGATGTAGCGTTGTAGGATCCCTGCATGGCTTTGCTTGTAGAGTTCGCCCTTAATAAGGACAAGGGACTTGGAGCGATGCGTGAGCCATCGAGCCTCCATCTTGTCCGTCCGCAGCGCCTCACAGAGGAGGTAGTCGAGGTAGAGCATCCTCCAATCGACCAGAGGGTTAGGCTCTGTCGATGGGTCTTCTTTGAGCTCAAGGTCGTCGAACTTGTCCTCCAACTGGTGGACTTCTTGGCAATATGCAACCATCTTGGCGTTGTGGCAGCTCGACTCCATCATGACTTGGTCTATGACCAGCTAGGAGTCGCCCCGGACGTTGAGGCATCGGATGCCCAACTCGATGGCGATGCGCAGGCCATTGATGAGCGCCTCATATTCAACCACAGTGTTGGAGGAGGCGAAATGGATGCGGACCATGTACCTCAAGCGTACCCCGAGGGGCGAAACGAAGACCAGCCCCGTGCCAGCGCCTTTCTTCATCAACGATACATCAAAGTACATTATCCAGTACTCTTGGTCGATGACCGCTAGTGGCATTTGGACCTTGGTCCACTATGCAATGAAATCATCCAACACCTAGGACTTGATGGCTGTTCGGGAGGCATACATAATGTCCAAAACCATCAGCTCGAGTGCCCACTTCACGATTCTTCCCGTGGCATCCTGGTTTTGGATGACCTCACCGAGGGGGAAGAACGTCACGACCGTCACCGGATGTGACTTGAAGTAGTGGCACAGCTTCCTCTTGGCGATGAGGATGGCGTACAAGAGCTTCTAGATTTGGGGGTAGCGGGTCTTAAAATCAGATAGGACCTTGCTAATGAAGTACACAGGGCGTTGTACTTTGAGGGTGTGCCCCTCTTCTTCTTGCTCTACTACCAGGGTGGTGCTGACCACTTGTGTGGTGGCCGCAATGTAGAGCAGAAGGGGTTCTCCATCGGTCGGAGGAACCAGGATTGGGGCCTTTGTCAGAAGCTACTTGACCATGTCAAGTGCCTCCTGGGCCTCGAACGTCCATTCAAAGTGGCCGGCCTTCTTTAGAAGTTAATAAAGGGGAGACCTCATTCACCGAGGCACAAGATGAAGCGACTGAGCATGGCGAGACACCCTATAACTAGTTGTACCCCCTTTACGTTTTGAATTAGGCCCATCCTTGTGATAGCCGAGATCTTCTCTGGGTTGGCCTCGATGCCACGCTCAGAGACAATGAAACCAAGCAACATGCCCCTCAGGACCCCAAAAGCGCACTTCTTAGGGATGAGCTTAATGCCATTTGCTCGGAGTTTTGCAAAGGTCTGCTCAAGGTCAGCTATAAGCTAGTCAGCCTGTTTGGACTTAACCACGATGTCGTCTACGTAGGCCTCAACAGTCCACCCAATGAGGTCTCTAAAACACTTGAGCATACAATGCTGGTACGTAGCCCCAGCATTCTTTAGACCGAACAGCATCATGACATAGCAGAATGATCCGAAGGGGGTGGTGAAAGATGTCATGAGCTGGTCGGATTCGTTCATCGCGATTTGATAGTACCCAGAGTATGCATCAAGGAAGCAAAGGGTTTCGCACCATGAGGTTGAGTCGACTATTTGGTCTATGCGCGGCAAAGGAAAAGGATCCTTTGGGCACGCTTTTTGAGACCCATGTAGTCAACACACATCCTCCATTTCCCACTCTTCTTTCATACAAGAATGGAATTGGCTAACCACTCAAGGTGGTACACTTCCTTGATGAACCCGGCCACCAAAAGCTTCATGATCTCCTCATCGATGGTCTTGCGTTTTCCCTCGTCGAAGTGACGTAGGTGTTGCTTCACCGGCTTGGAACCTAGGTGGATCTTCAAGGCATGCTCGACGACTTTCCTCGAAATGCCTATCATGTCTGAGGGTTTCCACGCAAAGATATCTCTGTTGGCGTAGAGGAAGCTGACGAGCGCGCTTTCCTATTTGGAGGACAGCATGGTACCAATGTGCACCACTTTGCCCTTGGGGTTACTAGGGTCTATGAGGACCTCCTTGGCACCCTCCACTGGCTCGAAAGACCCGGACAACCGCTTGGGGTTGGGTGCTTCTTTAGTGACCTCCTTCCTAATGGCTGCGAGCTCTCCAGAGGTGATGATTGCCACGGCGTGATTGTAGCACTCGACCTCGCACTCGTAAGCACGCTAGAAGGAGGTGCCGATGGTGATGACCCCACCTGGGCCTGACATCTTTAGCTTTAGGTAGGTGTAGTTGGGGATGGCCATGAACTTTGCGTAGCATGGTCGTCCCAGGATGGTGTGGTAAGTTCCGTGGAACCCAACTACTTCGAAGGTAAGGGTCTCCATCCTATAGTTGGATGGACCCCTAAAGGTGATGGGTAGATCAATCTGCCCAAGTGGCATGGCCAGCTTTAAAGGCACGATGCCGTGGAAAGGCGCTCCGATCGGTCGGATGCGCGCTTGGTCGATGCCCATAGCATCGAGCGTCTTAGCATACATGATGTTGAGGCCGCAGCCTCCATCCATCAGTAACTTAGTGAGCCGCTTCGTGCTGACGATCGGGTCGACCATGAGCAAGTATCTCCCTAATTGTGGGACGCTCTCCAGCTGGTTGGTTCGGTCAAAGGTTATGGCGGACTTCGACCATCGAAGGAAGGTAGGCTCGACCGGCTCGGCCGTATACTCCTCATGGCGTGTGAGCTTCTGGCAACGCTTGGAGTTATAGGCCGCTGACCCTCTGAAGATCATGAGGCAGCCATCCAGCATTAGAAAGCCATCGTCCCTCCCCTGGGCGTCATCTGTGGTCTGCTCGGGGTCCTTCCCGTGCTCTCCTTTGTTGGAGACTCCAAACAAGAACCGCTTTATGAGGCCATAGTCCTTGTATAGATGTTTGATGGGGAAGGCATGGTTCGGGCATGGCGCTTCGAGTAGCTTCTCAAAGTGGTTCTGGGTGCCCTCCGCGGGCTTCCGACCCCCCCTTGCGGTCGGTGGCAGCCACGAATGAGTCCTCATGTTGCTGCTTGTTCTTTCTCTTGATGGGACAGTTGGAGGCGCCTTCGAAGGCATCCTCGTCCTATTTCGCCTTGCCCTTGAGGCGGTCGAAGATTGCTCCGATCACTTCCTCACCCAAGGCGTGGCTGGTGGTGATGTCGAGGAGCTTCTTGGTGGTTTGCGGGCCCTTCCATCCTAGCTTATGAACCAGGGACTTGTAGGTGGTCCTAGACAGGAAAGCTCCTATAACATCGGCGTCGGCGACGTTAGGTAGCTCGTTGCACTACCGGGAGAAGCATCGGATGTACCCACGAAGGGTTTCTCCAGCCTTTTGTCGGTAGTTCTTGAGATCCCACAGGTTCCTAGGGTGCTTGTATATGCCCTAGAAGTTCCCCACAAAGATCTATTTTAAGTCTGCCCAACTTTGGATTCTGTTGGGCAGAAGGTGTTCCAACCATGTTCACGCCGAATCGGCCAGGAATAATGGAAGGTAGGCAAGTCGATAATCCTCAAGCCATAGTCTGGGGTTCATTTCCCTAGAGTATTTTGGGATGTTGGTTGCTAGCCTAGACCTTAGCGGGAAGGCGACATTGAGGATGTGTCGGCCAAAGGCCTGAGGCCCTGGCAGGCCAGGGCTCGAACTTCGGTCCTCGCCGCTATCATAGCGTCCACCATGACTAGGGTGATAGCTATGACTAGCTCCCTCTTGGCTAGCCTGGGTGAGGTGTGGGAGGGCTTCATCGTTCGCGATGATCCTCATGTTCATGTTGCGGGCCATGGCGGGCGCGCGCCCACCGTCTCCGTGGCACTCGATCTCTTGATTGAGCTCTGCACATTCCCGCTCGAGCTAGAGTTGTGCTTCCTCGAGATCTAGGTGCCAGGCCTTCAGCTACAACACCCACAGGCGGGGTAGGGCCCCTGTCTCCTCCTCAACCTCGTTGTCGAGGTCATTCGTTGGGGTAGCCTCCTGTTTGTGGATGCTTTCGACATGTCCCTCGGAGGTACCTACCATGAAACACTCATGAGAGGGGTGATGACTCCCCCTGCTGGAGTCAGAGCTATAGGGCGACTTCGATTCTCTAGCAAGGGGGTCATGAAAAAACTCCATGACATATTCGGTCATCCCCATGAACCTGTCATTCGCGGGGGGTGAAGGCGAGCGTTTTGCCATAGGGTGGCCATCGGTCTCTACGGCATTGCGGAGACCGAATGGGAGCGTTGTCGGGGCGCTTCGGATGAGGTATTCTAGAGAGAGCAACTCCCCTCTGGTAAGTTGCGCCATGACGTTGGCAAACGAGAAGGTGAGGTGGTGTAGGTCCTCCTAGGACAACTGGGGTCCCAAGAAGGCACCGAGCTGGCACTCTAACCTCCCATAGTTGAAGTCGAGGAGCTGGTTGCTTCTGGAGGCACGGGCCTCCGGTGCATGCAGCTCCAGCTCCTCAAGCGCCTTAGCAACTACGTCGAGGCCGGTGGAGTGGTGAGGTCGGATGGCGGCGGGAGCCATTGCCAACTCTCCCTCCACCATGACAATGAAGTCCAGGTCCCCAAAGCGCATGTATGCGCCCAGGACCCAGCTGAGGTCGTGACTAGCCATCCGAGGCCTAGTGTGGAAGTCGAGACGCGCAAAAGGCCCCTACCTGGCGCGCCAACTATCGGTGTTTCGAGTTGCCACCAACAAGTAAATTTCTAATATTACGCGTCTGGCCCGGATGGTGTGCTAAGAGGACACAAGGTTTATACTGGTTCGAGCAGAATGTCCCTACGTCCAGTTCGTTGCTGCTGCTCGTGTTACTAGCACTAAAAGTTCGTAGTAGGGTTATAAATGGTCGAGGGAGGGATGGGTCCCAAGTCTCTAGTGGCGTGTTGCGATGAGTTCCGATCGGTTTGGATTTGAGTCGAGCTCGAATGTGTTCAGATGCCAGATCGGTCCCTTTAATGGGATGCCCTACTTTCTCTTTTATAGGCCAAGGGAAAGCAGGGGTTACAATGAAGGGAAAAGAGGGGAATGAGAAGGAGAAGAAGTCCTCTAGGATCGATGGGTCCTTCTTTTCCTTCATGTGGGTCCCGCTGACCCTGTAGACATCAACAGGGACAGTTCCACGTCGCGGCCCTGTCCATCACTAGCGCCATGTGCAGGCGTCGTCTCCTGGTCGTGGCACTCCACTCTATCCTAGCAGGCGTTGTGGTGAACTGATGCGTCTGTAAGTGTTCGTACGAGGGTTACGTAGAACAGTACCGGTACGCCCGACGTTGTTCCTGATGTGAGTCCCTAGGTATGGCATGTCATGGCCATGGGTTATATCGGGGCATGCCGATCACTTCCCTGGCGTCAGAGCTTTGACCCAGACCCATACGCTTAGACCTGGAGTGGTTGACGGTGGTATGGGTCTTCGTCAGGCGAGACGGAGCCTCTGGCCTTGGGCTCGGGCAAGGCAAAGTTCCTCCCCAAAGGCCGGGCGAGGCGAAGCACAATCCCAAGACTCGGGCAAGACGGAGCCCAAACCCATGGGTCAGGCGATGCGGAGCGTGGACCCAAAGGTCAGGCGAGGTGGAGCCCTGCCCTCAGAGGTCGAGCGAGGCGGAGCATGGACCCCAAGGGTCGGGCAAGGCAGAGCGCGGACCCAAGGGTCGGGCGAGACGAAGCCAGCCCTCGGGGGTAGGGCGAGGTAGAACCGGCCCTCGGAGATCGGGCGAGACGGAGCCCAAACACATGGGTCAGGCGAGGCAGAGCGTGGACCCAAAGGTCGGGCGAGGCGGAGCCAGCCCTCGGGGGTGGGGCGAGGCGGAACTGGCCCTCGAAGGTCGGGCGAGGCGGAGCATGGACCCAAGGGTCGGGAGAGGCGGAGCTTGGACCCGAGGGTCGGGCGAGGAGGAGCGTGGCGAGGCGGATACATGGAGGAGATACATGGGTGGTGGTGCTCAGCCCCAGCCCTCGGAGGTCGAGCGAGGCGGAAAAGGCCCTCGGAGGTCAGGCAAGATGGAGCGCGGACCTACGGGTCAGGCGAGGCAGAGCCCTGCCCTCAGAGGTTGGGCGAGGCGAAGCCAGCCCTCGGAGGTTGGGCGAGGTGGAACTGGCCCTCGGAGGTCGGGCGAGGCGGAGCGCGGACCTCAGGGTCGGGCGAGGCGAAGCCCTGCCCTCAGAGGTCGAGCGAGGCGAAGCCAGCCCTCGGATGTCGCGCGAGGTAGAACCGGCCCTCAGAGGCGGGGCGAGGCTGAGCGTGCATACCTGAGGGTCGGCAAGAGCTGTAGCCGCGCCCTTGACTGCTCCGATGAATTAAAGTTGATGGTTATTAGTTCCTCCTCTTCGGGTACCCTAGTATTGGTCCCCGGCAGATATCAAGAGCCTCTTAGAGTTACTCTTAGAAGACATTGCTATATCGCTCTTGCAAGTCTTTTTAGCGGGTAGAGCATTGCTATATATGTTTCAAGGACACATCTAACGCACAACTGTGGATGGATTTGCCTAACGCATGGCCGTCTTCTATCTCTGACCGGATCCTCGTCCTCGTCTTTCTTCCTCCTCGCCCTTGTCCTACCACTGCATGCTAGGGCTTGGCCGGAGCTCCACGGCCGTGTTTAATCTTTTTATTTAAAAACACTTAAGAGTCCAAATATTTAATAAAACATGATAGGACTAAAAAAACAAAAACCTATATATATGCCACGTCAGCCAAAACTTCCATCGATATCGGACTCCCAAAGCACGTTGTTATAACACGTCATCCTCCTAAAAAGTTAGATGGATTCTCATTAAAAGATTGAATAGGTAAAAAAAAATCTTGCTCCCGAAGTGCCTGAAAATGCTGAGATTGCCACACACACTTTTCCACTCACAAAAGCTCCTTTTCGCGAGTGAGTGATAGATTGTCTGCACCTGAAGAAAGTTGATGGCACGTGCGGGTACAAACCAACTGGAAACCATGTAGCACGGAGGCTGTTTGGATGACAGCCATCATTTGCCACCCCATGTGTGGCACAGCCACAGCTTGTGGCATGGAAATCGTCCGCCACAGAGTGTGGCGAGTTTTGTCTCTGCAGGAACCGTGGCTGCCTAAGTTAGCTCGTCAACCAAACGATTGACAAAAGTTGCATGGCTGCCACACGTGTGGTGTGGCGTGGCGTGGGAGGGCTGCCAACCAAACAGCCATGTTTGTCACATTTCTATCTGCCCTTTGCACCTTTCTGTTTGATCCAGCTGCCCTTCGATTTGACAGCACAGCCTTTGCGCAAGATGAAGGAAGGATCGGCAACATGCTCTCTTCATTATACGTTTGCGTGGGGCAAATTCATTCAACCATTTTGTCAATCTGTCTTTGTCAGGTCGATATCTCTCTCCAATTGCGGCTCTTTGATCTGGTTTATCCTCTCTTTCGCACGCACGAGCTTCATCTTGTGGAATACATTCTAATATCATGGGTTCTACTGTGGGAATGCTTCCAACTTGTCATTTGGTGATGTATCCTCTTAGAAAAATTAGGATATGATGCAGTCGATCTACGTGCAAGCAATTATGTATACGGAAAAGCTTAATTCCACGCGCGTGTTAAGCGTCAGCACGGACACGGAAACAGACAGAAGAAAATTGAATCAAAAAGTGAAAAAGATGAAAAAAAGACAAAAAAAAAAAATACTTGTGGGCAATGGCGGAGCCAAGAATTATGCATAAGTGGGGCCGGAAAGGTTTTCAAAATATGAGAATGGAGTGTAACTCATTTGTTTAGATTTTTTTCACGGGGCTAGGCTCCTATATTTCTAGATTTATTCTAGTATTTGGTGATTTAACCATGCTCCCTATTCTTCGCATATAAGACGACCGTGTATATCGACAATGGGGTGCATGTGATGACTCATGAATATTAAAATCTACCGCCTTAGTATTTCGGAAGTGCTCATACCCGATGTAGGTAACCGTGTATGTCGACAACGGTGCACATGTGATTACTCATAAATATTGAAATCTACCCGCTTAGTATTTTCGAAAGTGCTCATAGTGAAGTAGGGTGTGTGTTTGATCATAGGAGCGTGCGTACGCGCATTCGTGCATGTACGTGAGCGTCTACATTTATACGGCGATTCAGAATTAAAAGGGATGGTCATCGAATTGTTATTGCTAGTTAAATATACGTTCAATAAAATATGAACTATAATGAAACATTAGTATTAAGTAAAGCAAAAAAATTTAATAGATATATCCTAGATAGGCAAACAAATTTCGATAAATCAAAATATTTTATTCTAATTATATTCTGTGTGATTTTGTTGTCTGAAAGATATGAATAATCAATATAACAAGATTTTCTTTATTATACTTTTTAATATAAACATAGATTATGTACTATATATATTATATATTATTGTTAGGGTGGGCCATGGCCCCCACTATCCCCCCATGGCTCCGCTAGTGCTTGTGGACACAGGACGAAGAGCTTGTCTTCGTTAGGGTTTTAGAGGCTCCTGGTTTCTAGGCTTAGAAGGGGTCACCATAGAGATCGTGCAAAATAGTGGGGGTAATGGTCAAGATGGTGGCAAGGTGGGGGTACTGTCTGTTGGGGGCGTGGTGCAAGTGGCAGGAGCGTCGGTTTGACCGTCTATTGGGGGCGGTGGTGCAGGTGGCAGGAGCATCGGTTTGAGATGAAAAAGACATTGTGTCTAGAATTAGCGATGGTGTTGAAGGAGAACTATGTAGTGATCGGGGCACGTCACAGTCATGGCTGAAACGCCCAAGCCGGATAAGCTAGCAACAACAACGGGAGCGTGGTGGAGAGCTGAAGATAATAAGATAGACGAGGCGAGCGTGCGGGAACTTTTTTGGCTGCACGCACACACCCAAGTAGAGTTCATATATAGACTTTCGCGCATACTCGATCTGATCGGTCGATTGTGAGTGATCCACTCGGCTCCTGTAAAATATGTCGTTGAGTACTACGTGCACCTTCTCCAAGAAACAAGACTTCTGCTATATCGCCTCATTGCACCGTAGCACCACCACCCATGTATCTCCTCAATGTTGGATCTATGTCACCATCCCCTGTGCATCGGTGACTATGTTGTGCAATCTCTTATCCACCATCTACCTACACATAGTAGGAGAGCATCTACACTAAAACTATGCTTTTAAAAAAAAATCATCCTGAAATAACTTCACATAAACTTTGGCTATTCTGTATCATACAAACATAAACATATGAAATCCAAAATTACTGCCACAACGTCCTATCTGAATGCAAACACAAATACCAAAATGTTACTGTTTAGAAAGGGTTATGAGAATTACTATTCACCGTATAAATACATCAAGCTAGACCAATTATAGATAAAAATATATAAATATTTATAGTATCAAATAAAAGTCATTAGATTAATTATGAAATATATTTTTATAATAAATTAATTTAGAGACATAAATATGAATATTATTCACTAAAAATTTAGTTAAACGTAGAGCGGTACGCTCGCCTATTTTTGACGACAGAGGTAACATTATTCACCGTACATATCCAGACTGCTCCCATCAATACTCCAATTATTGGAACG
The DNA here is from genome assembly GCF_019320115.1 of Miscanthus floridulus. Classification (NCBI taxonomy): domain Eukaryota; kingdom Viridiplantae; phylum Streptophyta; class Magnoliopsida; order Poales; family Poaceae; genus Miscanthus; species Miscanthus floridulus. The sequence continues at coordinate 55,677,748 of NC_089593.1, forward strand.
GGTAAGTAGCGCAATTAATTCCTGACGCATCCAGGGCAGGCACGAAAGCTGGAATTTCTTGCGCGCGGACTCATTCAATTGGGTGGGGGCTCGGACAGTTCTCTTCGCCGATGTCCTGTCGTCGTCGTCCCAGCCGTTGGATGCGCCATCGTCCGCCGTCCCCCCCCCCCCCCCCCCCCCCCCCCCCCCCGCGAAAACCTTGGATTTTTATTTTGTTTCGTTTGATTTGACGAATGGATGAAAAGAAAGAACAAAAAAAGGTAAACTACACCTACAGACAGTAGTTAGTTTGATTATTTTCTTTGTCTGCACCGAATCGGGACATGTTTGTTACTACACCGTACGCAGCTTTGGAGGCGAGGTGGAGGAAATCTGCCAGCCCCCCACAAAAACACTGTTCATCAGAACCAGTCATCAGTATTTTAAAGGAACAAGCAACGATATGACTCGGCACCGAACAGGGCGTCTGTTAGAAAAATCCGAGTGACACTGACATTCCCTTCTCCCATCGCTTTGTTTTATCGAAAGCCCACTCGACTAGTACAATAAGGTGCGCCAAATGGAGCTATAAAACTATCCCGTACACACTAAGCTGATTTCTGATATTTTACGTATAGACAGATGTGTCTTTGTCATGCATATCGATTATCCTCTTTACAAAACTGTCTCAAATTTCCCAAAAGGACACTTACCAACGTACTCCCACTCGCTGCAGCTACTGTTGTGGCTGCAGCTCTACCGTTCTAGACATGTAGTTTTACGTTTATAGTGGACATATATTGTGCAGCCATAGCTGCAACTACTTTTTTTTTAAAAAAAAACTATAGCCGTAGCTACTATAGAGCGCTCTAGATTGTCTATCAATTAAAGGGCATATCAACATACATATAGTTATTTATTAGTTGAGCCTAAAAACAGCTTAAATTATCTTTGGTTAACTAATAATTAGTTGAAAACTTAATTAAAAAAATAGTTCGCTCTCTACACCTAATTTAAACTAAGAATTAGTTAGCTAACAATTAATCTATGTATTCAAACAAATGTCCTCACACAGATGGTGGTGATGTAGCGAAAGGCTTTCTGTGTTTAATAAATTGATAAAGCGCAAAATATCTCCCATACATCTTTATACTCCTATCATGACAGAAATTCTAACAAAAGCAAATAAAAGCTTGGTTTCCTAACCTCTCTCCCCGCCACTCCGAGCTCCGAAGCCAACCGAGAGAAAGAGACACACACTGCAGAGGAGCAGGAGAGGAGGAAGAGAGCCAAAGTCAGAGTCTGCTCACCCAACCCAAAAAAAACCTCCACGAACAAATCAGTCGGTTTTAATTCGTATAACATTTCTCTCTCACATCGAACCAGCCCGTACCGATTTAATACCTAGCCAGAGTCAACGCCGGAAATCAAGAAGAAGAAGAAGAGGGGAATCCTCTCTCCTCCCTCGCCTCCCCTCTCTTTCTCTCTCTCTCTAGTCTTCCTCTCTTGCCTCCCGCCGTCCTGCGACCATGTCCGCGCGCCCGCCGCCGCCGCCGCGCCCGCGCCTGGCGCTGCCGCCGCGCTCGACGGCGGAGTCGCTCTTCACGGGCGCCGGCGACGCCAGCCCCGGCCCGCTCACGCTCGCTTCGGCGCTCTTCCCCTCTGACGCCGACGGCGGCGGCGGCGGAGGCGCCTCCTCCTCCGCCGCGACCTTCACGCAGCTCCTCACCGGCTCCCTGGCGCCGCCTCCGCAGCAGCAGCATGAGGCGGAGAGGGGACGAGGCGGCGGGGTCGCCAGGGCCGGCCCGGCGCTCTCGGTGGCGCCGCCGGCGTCGGCGTCCGCTGGCGCGTCCGTCTTCACGGTGCCCCCCGGCCTCAGCCCCTCCGGTTTGCTCGACTCCCCTGGGCTGCTCTTCTCGCCCGCCATGGTACGTCGTCACGGCGGCTGCAACCTCTTGCTGGAAGAAAATATTGCAACTTTTGTTTTTTGTTTTGTTTCAGGCGCAAAAAAAAACAGATTTTTGGATGCTGTTTGCGGTTCTTGGTTAATTAGCTTCGGTGAACTCATTTTGTTTGTGGTCTTACTAGCAACTACGTAATAAAATTCTAAAAACCGCATGTATGCTATAATCGCCTTTTTTTTGGCGTATTTATAGCGTTACTACGAGATATTAAGAGAGACAAGAGTTTTATTGATTCTATCTTTTAATACAAAAGACGGTTTTATATGTTCCTTATTTCATATTTTCATAGTTCATAGATTGTTCTGAAACATGTTCCATTGCTTTCCCTTGTGTCATGACTTTAATCTGGGTTCATCAATCTGTTCATCTATGGGGTTTTCTTTTGGATGATGCTAAAAAACAAGAAAGAAATTTTCAAGCAACATGGGAATCTGGAACTTCAGAAAGGCACCACTTTTGCAGTTCCGTCAGTGCTTTTAGTGAGATGGTTACATATAATGCAGTACTGATCATGTAGCGATCAGGCCCATATGTTTGTCCCAAAACACATAAAGCCACCTTACTATATTTGTGTGTGGCACTGCAGGGCGCTGAATAGTATCAGCCTACTAAGATAGATAGGTGATGCTTCTTGATCTTTTAGATATGCCAATTGCGAAGTGGTGATACGGTACATGTACATTGCATTGCATTAACATAATTGTACTACTGCCAGCATGATGGTTGCAAGTTGGCACGCTATCTTGATTCTGATAGGACAAACTTTCCTGTAAAAAAATGTTATTTGCTTCTTGCTTTTGGTATTCTATCTATTCATAGAGTAATTTGGAAGCATGTTGCTCATTTTGATGCATTTATATATACTGGCCTCCAATTTGCTCTGCTCTGCAGCAGAAGTTGTAAAAAGGCTCATAGTTTGTTTGCATTGAATCAGTGTTCCATATTCACAGTATCTGGTAGGTATATAGCAATTTGGAGGCTAAGCTTGTAGCTGGACTTGTGATTTTGTTAATATAAATCCTGAACTAAGTAAACTAGTATAAATGGGGAACAGAGTTGACCATTTGATGGTAAGAACAGTCAAACTGTCATAAATTCTAATTCAATATTTCCTACCTAAGCAGTGTCCATTTCTGGAGCTTCTGCTTTAGTCCTGAAGAAATAGAGTGAATTGAAATTTTCTGATGACTACCTATTCAATATGTCTACAGGGGGGGTTTGGAATGTCGCACCAGCAGGCTCTGGCTCAAGTTACAGCCCAAGCAACCCATTCTCCACTCAGAATGTTTGATCACCTTGAACATCCATCTTTCTCCACAGCTGCAACAACATCTGGAGCTCTACAGCATATGAATTCTGCAGCCAGTATGGCAGGAATTTCAGATATGACAATGGCAACAGCAAACAATGAGAATGCATCCTTTCAGTCTGCTGAGGCATCTCAGAGGTATCAAGTTAATGCCCCTGTTGATAAGCCTGCTGATGATGGCTATAACTGGCGGAAATATGGTCAGAAGGTGGTAAAGGGCAGTGATTGTCCAAGGAGCTATTACAAATGCACTCATCCCAATTGTCTGGTCAAGAAAAAGGTAGAGCACGCAGAGGATGGTCAGATATCTGAGATCATATACAAAGGCAAACACAATCACCAACGTCCACCAAATAAGCGGGCAAAAGACGGCAACTCTTCAGCAGCTGATCAAAATGAACAATCTAATGATACCACATCTGGCTTGTCAGGTGCCAAGAGAGATCAGGACAATATATATGGGATGTCTGAGCAAGCATCTGGTTTAAGTGACGGAGATGATATGGATGATGGTGAATCAAGGCCACACGAAGTGGATGACGCTGATAATGAGAACAAAAGAAGGTTTGTTTAGCTCTCAGTGCAACTCTACACCACTATGATCAGATTGTTGTTTCATAAAATTAATTCCTTTAATGCTCAGGAATATACAAATTTCTTCACAAAGGACCTTGTCAGAGCCTAAGATTATTGTGCAAACAACCAGTGAGGTTGATCTTTTGGATGATGGTTATAGATGGCGCAAGTATGGGCAGAAGGTAGTCAAAGGGAATCCTCATCCAAGGTATGTTGTGTCCTCTTCAGTGTGATCTGTGTCATTTTTATATCTGCTCACTCTTTTTGGAAATTCCGTATGGAATGTAAGGGGTAGGCAATAAGATTTGTCTGTCTCTGGATTGATGTCACAATATATTCAAAGTTATTTTGTTCATAATAAGATGTTACCAAACTCATGCCGTCTTTTGGATAATATTGCCATTCTTACTTTCACTAGTCGCTATATATCTACAATCTTTCACTTCAGCGTTTTGAAGTTAAATATTTTGGTTTCATTTGCATGTCTCTTATAATCTGCTGGGAATCCTGTAAAAGATAAAAGGAATATGTTAGGAATTGCATATGTGTGACCTTGAATTATTCATTGATAGTTCATACAGATACCAATATTATCTAATTCATGCATCAGTGCAACTTGGAAGGAGTGCTATCAAGTCATCAAGTTAATTGCAATTAGTCATCCTAGTCGATATCCTGCACTCGGCTAGGGGCGATTGGTCGCCCTAGTCAATATCCTGGACTCACTAGGGGCTACGACTCGATTAGGCCATAGTTTTCTGGTCGTCCGATTAGTCGTACGATTAGGGGGTGGACAACGAGAAACAGAATGGAATTGTTGGGCAGCTTAGGACATGGGCTGCATCTGGGATGGCTTAGGCCACTTGGCTTATGTTTTTTAGCCCAATTTGCAACCCTACATGCAGCCACACCCTATCTTCATGCTTGATTAGTACTCTAGAACATATAGTAATTAGTATATATTGGGTATATTAGGGCCTGTTTGGTTTGCACCTCCTAAAGTTTAGTCACCTAAACCAGCTCTTAAACTTTAGTCACCCCCTGTTTGGTTTGGTGGACTAAAAGAGGTCGTTTAGTCCCTCTTAGTCAGGGTGTTTGGCTCCAAAGTGACTAAAAGGTGAGGCAGCCTGACTAAAAGGTGAGGTTTTGTCCCATTTAGCAACATTTGAGTGACTAGTTGGCTAAAGCCCATTTAGTCCCATTTAGTCAAAGTGTTTGGGTAAAAAGCGACTAAATGGGACTAGATTTAGGAGGTGAAGAGTGAACCAAACACCCCCTTAGTCCTGATATATATACGATTACTAGGACTGACCAGGGCCGACTACTCAGCCTAGTCGACAACTAATCGCAACTAGTCGCCTGGTTGGTCCCATGGTGACTAGGATGAACTAGACGACCTGATAACATTGCTTGCAAGTACTTTTTTCAGCCAGTAACAGTGAAATGCTAGTGTCTTGCCCTGGCTTGTGTTATTGATGGAGCACGTTAGCTTAGTTAATGGTTCCTTGAAACATGTCTTGTTAAATATTATGTGTTTCTCTCCCTGAATGAGTTGGATATGATGGGTGCATATCTACATATTTCATTTAAAAGGAACCTAACCTACCATACATGCCAAAGTAATGTAGCCACTAAACATGCATGTCTAGTTAATCAATTGCTTTTGTTTAATGTTTCATCCAGAACCTCTTTAATGGTTCCATCAACAGACTTCTGAAATAGCTTCTAGCTCAAAAATGGAAAAAGAAAAACCTCAGATTGTTAGGTTTGTGCTTGCACTGTGTGGCTTATTGGTGTAAAAGAGTTAATAAGGTTTATCCCACTCCTGTGAAATGATGGTAATATGTCCACACTGATCAATGACACATGATATGTTGCGTGAACGGCGGTGTCAATGGCAAGAGCGCGCTGCCAGCCTGGGGAAACTGCACCAGGGTGTGAATGGAGGCCCCATGTTGGGAACGATGCCTCGGTGATAGAATGCATACCACCAACGTCCCTTACAACACCAGGAGCGCCGCTGAGGCACCCACATCCCCTTTGGTGGGCGGCTGTGGCCTGCAGCCATCTAGCTGGTTGCTCATGTCAGAACGCACACACTGGCAGATGGACAGATTGGTCAGAGCTGCTATTATCATGGAATGTGGTTTCTGTGTTGATATTAATGAGCGCCTTAGACTTCGTTATGCTGTCCTAAAGCATTGTCATTCTTTTTAAAACATTTGAAATCTAGATACTCAAAGTAAATCATCAGAGTGCTGGACGTCATCTGTGTAATTAACCTTAGATCACATACTCCATCTGAACCATTCCATTGATGTCATGAATTTAATGGCATTTATCATTTCATGTCTAGGCCGACGAGAAGTCAATCATTCAATGTCAGAAGCAAACTCATTGTTAACCGCCATAGACTGTTTGGTGGTGAAGTTTGAAAGAAAGGGTAGACTAGTAGGATAATGAAGAAAATTAAAACAGAGTAGCTATTATCTGAGCCTCATAAAATATTTCTAGAAACGATGGGTTGGCTAGAGGTAAGATTATTCATTGAAACTATCTTAACTGGGGGCAAAGGTTGTTGGATTATGATATACCTCTCTATGCGGCATTGCATAAAAACCATGGCATGTACTTTTACCTTACTGTTTGATTATTCACTCATTATCTACATGATACACCTCTCTGCCTGTAGGAGTTACTACAAATGCACATTTGCTGGATGCAATGTCAGGAAGCACATTGAGAGGGCTTCATCAGACCCTAAGGCTGTCATAACAACCTATGAAGGAAAACATAACCATGAACCACCAGTTGGTCGGGGCAACAACCAGAATGCAGGAATATCACAACAGAAAGGGCAGAACAACATATCTAGTAATCAAGCTTCACTTCCGAGACCAGACTTCAGCAACGCTAACCAGATGCCGCTTGGGATCTTACAATTCAAGAGCGAGCAATAGTAACATCCATTTTGACTCCGTTCAGAACCTTGCTGCTCAATGTTGTTTGGATGACGTTCTTTTGGCAAATATCGGATACCTACAATTCGTACAGTCATATGGCATCACAGTTTCTTAAAGTCTGATAATTGAAATGGTATCAGTTTGCAGTTTTTTACATAGATACACAGGATAGCTGATACGGCTCCATCATTTCTAGTTTGTACATGTTATTAAGTTCAAGCATGCAGAATGTTATACTTATACCAGCTAGGTGGAAGTTATTTATATATGCTTATGATGTTTTATAGATGGATCAGTGGTATACATGTTGATCTTCTGATTTTATTCCCAACATCCAACAAGATCTTGTATGTATTGTAATAAGATTGAAAAGAGAAGTGAATGTACAGATGCTTTTCAGTTACATTTTGCTTGTTGTAATTTGTAGCTTTCAAGAAAGTCTAGTTTGCTATGTCATTTTCTTTTCCTCCTTCCAAATTTGGTTTGCTTAGTCTTCTGTGATCACTATTATCAAGAACATGTTGAAAGTAAAAAGCACCATTTTGCATCTGGCTGCGAACTATCCCTGATGTCTAAGCCGTTAGGAATGTCTGTACAATTCTTATTCAGTTCTGGCGCTGCTACTTCTTGTCAGACCAATTCCAAAGCTATGTAAATTCAATCTGAGAAAAAAAAAACATTATACTTTTCCTTCGATTTTCTTGTGCTAAATAGTAAATTGAAACTTATTTTTTTGCGAGGGGATTGAAACTGTGTCTAGCTACAAGTACAATGATTCATGTGCGTAGGCTCTAAAGCTGTCTCAGATCGACAATTGGCATGCCTGCCCCACCATTATATGAGGTACAATAGTTCTTTTTCTCAACTTTGGCACTTCCTCTGTTTCTAGCCTAACGGCAGTACGTTTTTATTAGAAAATGGAAAAAGTTTCCGGCCTCTACGACCGTGCACTCAGCCAAACTAAATATATATGCAACCTATGCACCTAAGCATATTTTCATTCTTTTGTCATGGACACTATTATCACTGCAACAATTTCATGCACATCACTGTCAAGATCGGCTAGAATGTCATAATCTAATGTTGCTGCATCTGCTCCGAATCTCAGGTACAATTAGGTTGGTTGAGCGCAAACTTTTTGAAGGAAAAAAAATATATCATTAGGTCATAACCTCCATGAATGATATTCAGGGTGAAATTTGACAAGGACATTTGATCCTAATTGTAACCAGTGCCTTACCTTATTTTATTCCTCTGAGTTAGAGGCTTCCTGAACCACACTTGAAGCTAAAGTTACGTTTGGCCGAATGCTTCTGTCCTGATATGATAGCATCACCTAAGTAGGGCTAATCATGTGTGATAGCATATTAGAGTTTTTCTTAGCTTGGATATCTCCTACAACTTTGTCGGAATTGTACCATAAACCTTATGTATTGCATCTTGCAAGTACTACGTAACATGATGCCTTATATGCTTGTATCATATTTTAAATAGACTAAATTTCACTAGCGGTCCTTAAACTTGTTCCGAGTTCTTAGCCGGGTTATGGTACTTGCAAATTGCACGTTCGGAGTTCCGAGGTTTGTGGCATGCTCATTAGTTTCTTTGACGAAGTTGTGTTCTATTTTAGCATTCTTTGCTACTAGTTTCCCGAAAATAACAATGCACAAGTCACAAGATGTTATGAATGCTTACCAACCTGTGCATCCTCGTTCCAGAAAACATAATAGAACAGCAAAACACAGTAACTTAACTGAAAGCCAGAGAATTTGTACTCATCTCTCATTGGGTTGGGTCATACATACCAAAAGCCTATCAACTTCACTATGCCCTAGCTTTTCCTCCCAATTATTATTCATGTAGCCTAGCTAGTCCCCAGGTACAACTTTTTGTGATCCAATGACCAATGACACCGAAAGTCCATGCCTCTACTGGACCAGAGTTGTAACATTGTGGCGCTGGGAATCTGCACATATTTCCCAGATCTGGATTGGATTGGAGTCCATGAATAAAGCTACACACAGAGAGACAGAGAGAAAAAGCTGTTGCAAAATCATTGAAATTTTCACCACTCACTCACTGACTTGTCCAAGTTGATCTGTACATGCACTCCTACAGTAGCATGTGCTCTTCTCCTGCTTGTTGCTTTGCTTTGGAATCAAGGAAAGATGCACTTGAAAATGGTGGGCTCAGGATCTCAACGACTGAACCAAATTGCTGGGTGGCATGTCAGGGTGGCTGGGTGGGGATCTTATCCATCACAAGATCGATCCATACAGCTAGCTATCTGCAGTTACTGGAATGGCGAAAAATCGCCCTGTTCGTTTGAGCTTATTCAGAACTATTTTTCAGTCATGGAACAGTGTTTTCCTCTCACAACATTTCAGCATAAGCATCAGCATAGGCCAAATTTCAGCATCAACGAACTGGGTGAATATATGCTGCATATTAAATGCAAAATGTGTTTTAAGGATACTATATGATCCTGATATTTATGGTGAAAAGCCTGCTAACCTGCAGACTGTTTCATAGTACTTATATCTTCAACATTTTAACTACTCAAGGACCTGAACAGCATCAGGAAAACAACAAGAGAACGAACCTTAAACATAGCAAATGTGATGTGATACTAACCCAAGTATAGTATATAATGCATGCAAAGTCATAGATTATTCATACTAGCAAGTATGCCCGTACGTTGCAACGGGAGAAGAAAAAACTATCATATGTTAATAGGAAATAAGGACAAAAATGTTATATATTTATTTATATTTTACTTTTTCGTAAATTTTAATGGCTATAATTTATTTTATGATGATCATGACATCCATAATAAAGTTAATATCGTTAATAATATGACAATGTCATATTAAGTCCAATGAATTAAAATTCTCCCATCGTTCCGATTCGTAAGTTAGAGTCGTGGTACCGTGTCCATCCTAGTTTTCTTTTCTTTCCTCTGTTTTTTTGCGTGTATGTTTTTTTTTTCGCAATCAGTTTCCTTTTTCCTTGCGTCCTTTTTTGTCCATGCTATGTTTTCCCGTAGAAGGAACGATGGGAGTGAAGGAGTACGGAAGTAGCCGACTTAATAAGAAGTCTAAGAGTTGGATTTGACTTGCAGGGAAAATAAAATATAAAAAGAAAATAGCGACAAACTCCTATGTGGACTCACAGACTAAAAAAGAAAGCAGCGTGTACGTGTATTGTAACGGGAGAAAGAAAAATTATTAAATATTAATGAAAAATAGTAAAATACGGACAAAAATAGTATATATATCTGTTTATGTTTTACCTTTTTTAAAAATTTGAAGGCTATAGTTCATTTTATGATGAACAATGGGCTAATCCAGGTTCTAATAAAATAAGTTTGGAGATACATTTATTTTATAGCAATTTTTTAAAATTATTTCAGTTCATGGTTTGATCGTTGATGTTTTGGGATACATTTTTGGCCTTCTCCAACTTGTTTGGGACTTAAAGGCTTTGTTGTTATTGTTGTTCTTGCTGCATGGTTTGATCGTTGATCCATGTTCTAATAATTAAAATAAGTTTTATCTCTAATCAAAAGTGCACCAATAGTTTAGTGATGGGAATATTTGTATATTTGTGAATTAGCGAGTCAAGAGTTCAAAAATCTATAATATCAGATTTAATAATTTTCTTCTATTTTTTATGTCTATATATAGGAAAAAGGAGATACTCTAGAAAAAACAGAAAGAAGACAGGAATGGCCATGCAAAAAAAACGATGCAAAGAAAAATTACATAGATGACTTGAGTCTTTAAACTTTACTAGGTAGCGTGCCCGTGCGTTGCTACGGGACAACTAAACTTTTATACTAAAAACACACAGATTACACGATAAGATAACAATATTGTAAGGCATTAAACTGATATTTAATCCAAAAAGCAAAGTTTGTGAAATTAACCGTCACTAAGACCACGGCACCGCGGGCTTACAAACTCTACTATATAGACCTTTCCGTGATACAGCTAAAATAATGTTTTATATCGGCAAGAAGTCTCCGATATTACAAATTAAATGAAGCAATTAAATATGTCAGACAAACATTGCTCAATCCACATATTTTGAACATGTTTGACCAATGAAAATGCACAAAATGACTATTATATTAAACTAAATTCATGTCCATCATCTATTCAAAGTTCATATCACAAGCGTGTAAATAATGTCAATATTATTTAGTTCTCTAAATTTATGAGACACGACACGGTGTCCTTAGCAAATTCTTGAACTCGGTGACGTCTAGCTTCATCAACAAGCAGACGATTGCGTAGGCCTATAAACAAATAAAAAAACTTTTGATAAACTGTGTGCAAGTATGCAAGATCTTTTATGGCTTGTTGAATATCGCTTCACACCTATATTTTTCTAATCAAGCTACAGATATAGAAACTCAGTGACTGTTTATAAGGTCTCAATCTGCACAAACTTCTACTAACCACAATATTGTTAACTAATCTGATGAAGGCTACAGCTAAATAAATTAATTTGAACTCTATGCAAGCTTGAACCGAACAAACGATAAAATAAAGATAACTAAAGACAAGCAAGAAATGATTATCTAAAGAAAGTTACTGTAGCAGAAAGTGAAAGTTCATGATCTAACGTCTGAAACGTGGAACTTACCTACTTACTTGATGATAAAGATGCAGTGCAGACTGTAATGGTGAATGATCTGTGCCTCCACATATACGAGGAATATAGTAGCATCTATAGAGTGCGGGATTAAAAAATCATCAGTTTTCCTACATTGATAAGATCATCATAAATGTAAAGTGTGCAACTAATAACTAAAAACTTACACGAATGGCACCAGCAAAAGCACAAAAATATCGAAAGAACACTAGTGCCGCAACCCACATCCAAAACTACCTGAAGTTATCATTTTCATAGACCACAAGAGTTAACTGAGCAGAACAGAAAGTAATATCATATATAGGAAAACATCTACCCAAGACTTATACATTGCTGGCCAACCGGGGGTGTCGGGCAGTGCCGGCTGTGACCAACAGGGTGCCGATTCCATACAACAGTGGCTTCCCGGGCCATTGCTTCTGCATGCTTGGCAGCCAGGATGGCTGCCCCCCTCATCTGCAAATAAACAGAAGCAGACCAAAATTTGTTACAATCCAGAATTCACAGAGAACTACTCACGCAACAGTGATTGACCACCAAACCCATCTCCATACCTCGGCTGATTCCCTCCGGTGCCAGAGTAGGAGGTGTAGCTCGTCCACATCCATTTCCGGCACCACCAACGCCGTGATCCATAGCCGTCCTAGCAGTATTACCTCTTCCACGAGTTTTACAATGTTCAAACTAGGCAATCTACGTTGTCATGCACCAATTTAATATGAAATAGGAGACTGAAAAGTTCCACTAATTTTATTTCAACAGCAAATGAGACTATTTTTATTATTCAGATATTTCACATAGATGTGATACAAATATATATAGCCCACACACTAAGCAACACCATGTAGTAAGAAGACAAAATAAGGACATTCTATAACCATCTATGAACTAAATAACTGGAAAACTTAAAGCAACTGTGCCTTGATGATGAACCTGCACTTCTTTTAAAAACTAAATTATAAAACTAACAGTGACACATATGTGATAAATTATTGTTGCCCCCTCAGCCATTTATTTCATAAGAATTTCTGCTACTCACCGAAGGTGCCCAAGTAGAGATAAAAAAAAGGATGTTTATATAGGGAAAAAAGAAACAAACTAAATTAAGTAGTTGGATCCAAATCAAGTGAAATTGTGTATCTAAATAGACTGTAGATTCAAGAATTGATTTCAATCCAGCAAATCATCACAACGGATCCAAAAAATGATAAAAGCAAAGTAATGTCAGTAAATAGATAACAACATTGTGGAAAGATTAAATTTATAAAAAATATACATATTTAAAATAACAACCTTGACGCCCCTTGCAAGTTTGTCTTCCCTTCTGCAACTGTTGTACCACAGATGCGCCTCATATCTCCCAGTGCATCTATGCCTAAAATAATTCTAAAGTGGTAGCTTTTTGTTAATTGTCTACTGCTATACCAGTATACCACAATAATGCCCAATACAATGGCGCTCCTAATAATCAGCGAGATCATCAAAGCCTTCGATGGGGTTGGCACAGGGGCAAGTATTTCGATAGGAAAAGAAGCCTAATGCAACTAATATTTTTCATGGACACCGTCGGCCGATAAAAATATAGATTTGCAATTATTCAGGGACACCACGCGATACGAAAGAATTGGACAATTTATATAGTAGATATATAGTTGTATTATCAAATATTATATTCTTTGGTTAGGCAAGCCCATCTAATAGAATAAACAAGAATACAAGATGACTATATACTACAGGAACAAATATATTCTTTGTGCAGCTACACCAAATCGGTATCATAAAAACAAATGACTATCAAAGTATGAACCGCAGGAATAAACATCTTTTAGCAAGGCCAATAAAATATTCTAATGTATCTAGTAGCAAAAGGACTTAAGTTTAACGAACAGGCATAATACAGAAGTAAAAAAGAATATATTAGTTACAGTAGAGTTTTTTTTAAATAATCGAGAGTTTTGTTTCAGTAAAAAGCATTGTACCCAGGAAAACAAGAATCTGTCAGGTCCAGCAAATAGTAAAAGACAAAATTTGGCCGCGTTCGCTGGTCTGAATCTTGGTTGAAACTGGCTGAAAACACTGTTCTGGCTGAATTGTTGTGAGAGAAAATACTATTCCGGCTGAAAAAACAAGCCGAACAAGCCGAATATAGGGTAAGCCGAACAGGGCCTTTATCTTTACAGTTCTAAAATGAAGATACCAAAGAGCGTCAGTAAAAAAGAACCAGGAACAATGATAGACAATAGACATTTAGATACAGTATACTACAAAATTTATTTAGCAGTTCAGATCTTTTGAAAAATCAGGAAGAAGTCATGGTGAAAAATCAATACGTTATTTCTAAAACTTTTTTTACTGAACTATTAATGATTAAATTGAAAGTAAGGCTATCTGAATATAAATGCCTCAAGATACTAAACATTAGACAACTTGGCTTGCCTTTTTAATTCATTTGACTCAAGATACTAATCATTAAACAACTTGGCTTGCCTTTTCTAAAATTAAATAGAGTCATGCAGCAAGGTCAGCAATACATGTTACTTATGGCTCGAGATTGTAAGACAAGACAGATGCATTTGCATCAGAACCAAGGAATTGAAATTAAACTTTTCTGGATTTGCTGATTTTTCAGAAGTGCATTTTGAGATGAATAAGATAAGAAACAGTACAGGAAATCAATATATTGATGGAAACAGTACATCTTCATGAGTGTTAGAACATCTTCAATCTCTACAAAAGCAGCAACTAAGCCGAATGGAGATCATTTCATTCCAGAGTCACCTACAAGGAAGTGTTAGAATGTTACAACCATAAGTTGGTTTTAGAAGTACAAATGGATCATGTCAGGTAAATTGGCACAGGACATGTTAGGTAAATAATAAAATAATAATAACACAACATGTGTTTCGTGTTACAACCATTGGTTGGTTTTAAATGTACAACATGGTATTAGACCTAGAAATATATATTCACTCTTAACCAAGGGATTATTGGAGATTCATTGTGCATTCCACTGGTACATCTGAAAAAACAGAGATCTTTAGAAGGAAAACGATAGGACAAAAAAAATCTTATCATGGTGACAACAAGAGGCCATCAGTGTACATCTAATGGTCTGACGATGATGGATTTCTCAAACACTAACGCATTTACTATCCAGCACTACCATGTACATCTCTTCAATAAACATGAATATTACTGAAAAAGGGTTTGGCGAGGAGGAGGAAAGCAGGGGTTCCAAGTATCGCCCATGTTTACCTCATGAGGAAGCCGTGCCCTGCACTCGAATCTGAATCAAAGCTCGACGGGATGCATCCTGCACTGGAACCATCAAATCGAATCAAGAAGGGGAAGGGAAAGTGAAGGGGAATGACAAGAAGATGATATGGAGGAGATGGAGTCGGGATCTGGAGGAGGAGCACCTGGATCTGCAACCGGCGTTCAAGGAGCACA